>NW_027361856.1:9465000-9832500 GCF_039654945.1 Dendrobates tinctorius | reverse complement strand
GACTGTGGTGCAGACCTGCAAGGTGCTTCCTCGCTGATGGATGGCTGGGAGGGGTCCGGGGCAGCTTGATGAAGGACCGCTTCGGGACCAGGTTGCAGGGTGCTGCTCCAGGTGCTGTGAAAAGAAAAGAAAGAAATTACTACCATAAATTAACAATCGCCAACTCCTGTGGAATAGAAAAGCACAGAATAAAACACAATACAACTAGAAAATACTTACGTTCGGGAGGCAAGGACCGGTCTTAAAAATGCCAAGGCACGATGGTATCGGTACTTCGTGCCGGTCCTTGCCGCAGCACCACTGCGAACCTTATTCTCCTGACGGATATCCCTGTTGAAGCGGTCCTTCATCGAGCGCCAACGGGTTCTGACTTTGTTCACTGTGATGGAAAAAAAAAAAAAAAGAAAAAAAGTAAGACTATGCACTGGAGGCTGTGATCATCCAACTGTGTGTGATGATAGAAACTCCATGGAGTTAATAGCATCACACACAGTTGGGTGATCCCGGCCAAGATCACTGCTGCATCACACTGCATTTAAATACTTACGAAAATCCTTGCGGACCCGGGGAGAGGCGTTGTCCCAGCCATCCATCAGCGATGCGGCCACCTCGTTCCAGAGCCGCCGGATCACCACGTTGTCCGAGTGCAGTTGGTGACGGGTGTCCCACAACGGGACTCGCTCCTGGACTAGACGGATGAGCTCGTCGTTGTCCAGGGCGAGGTCCTCCTCCCGCTGTGGAGCCTAGAAAAGAAAGACAAACATTAATCTTTGAAAGATTTAAAAAAAAAAAATATCGATAACTAGCTGAAGAGCCCGGCGCTGCCCGGGCATAGTAACTAACTGTGGTTAGTTATATAAATTTAAAATTATCCTCCATCCCATAGTCCCGTGCCCATATTCCATCATACATATCCTCCATCCCATAGTCCTGTACCCATCATACATATTCGCCATCCCATATGCCTGTGCCCATATACCCATCATACATATTCGCCATCCCATAGTCCCGTGCCCATATACCATCATACATATCCTCCATCCCATGCCCATATACCCATCATATATATCCTCCATCCCATAGTCCCGTGCCCATATTCCATCATACATATCCTCCATCCCATAGTCCTGTGCCCATATACCCATCATACATATTCGCCATCTCATATGCCTGTGCCCATATACACATGATACATGTTCGCCATCCCATAGTCCCGTGCCCATATACCATCATACATATCCTCTATCCCATGCCCATATACCCATCATATATATCCTCCATCCCATAGTCCCGTGCCCATATACCCAAACAAACAAACATACACACACACACACACAAACACACACACACACACATACACACTTTGAGCCCTAGATAAACAATCCATGAAAAAATTATTTGTTTTAAATGGAAATAAATGGAAAAAAAACAACAAACATCGAAAAAAACAACCATGAAAATTTAAAAAAAATAAAATTAAAAAATACCAAAAAAAAAAAAAAAAAAAAAACCAGACTAGAAAATAAGTAAAAAAAAAAAATAAAAACAGTCCGTCTGTACTTACATCACGTCTACCCGCCCGCACTTGGCCTTGCTGCTCCTGCCGTTCCTCCGGTGGTGGTGGCGTGATGGAGGATGAGCTCTGAAAATTAAACCAAAAAAATTAATCACATGTGTTTATTTTTTCAAATCCATACGGAAGCATAGTACTCACTTCTTCTGCCTCTTGCCCTGTCCCGGGGACATATTCTTCACCAGATGAAGACATGCTGCAATAAAAAAAAAGAGACATAAGTACATAGAAATGTATTGAAATTTCAGCCAGACATTAGGTTTTTCATACTTACATTGGTGCAGCTTGTGCTGTGTGTCCACTAGTGAGCAATCCTTAAAGTATTGTGGAATCCCAGTGCCCACACCATTTTATCACCTTGGTTCAATTTTTTTTTTTTACTGTCTAGACCAAATTTCAGTCATGTTTATGTAAAAAACGCATGCGCATAAAAACGCAAGACCATGCGCAAGTATTGCGCTCCCATAGGCTCCAATGTGGTGTTTTTGCGCATTCCGTGCGCATTCCGTGCGCATGCGTTGTTTTAACGAGACAGGGCGGAACCAAAAATGCAACATGTTGCGTCTGACGCGCCTGGCGCAAAAGACAAAAAAACGCATGCGCACGAAAGCGCAAATATGCGCAAGACCATGCGCACATCATGTAAAATATAGGTGCGCAGTGCGCATGCGCACTGGTGCGCCCGATGCGCTGCGCACAAAAGCGCTAATGTGAAACCAGCCTTACATCGTGTCTAAGAAATCCACAGACTGCAATTACCTCATGTATCCACCAGAGGGAAGCAGAGAGCAACACAACACAATCTATTACTCACTGTTATCAGCCATTACTGGGGGGAGGCTTCTAATTCACGCTTTGTGGTGGTCTCACACTCTTCTGTTTGGATTGTGCAGCTACCAATGATGTCTCTGGATCTTGGTGCCAGTGCATATAGATATTATGAGTGTCCCTACTGTCCTCCGCTGACCCGCACATTATGTCAGCTTCTGCTCTCCAGCAGGAGTGAAGACCCACATGATTGTGTTGGGTGGTCTGCTGCTTTATGGTGACACCTGTGATCTCAGCAAGGCACCGAGGAGGGAGGTCCAGTAACACCAATGGCGGATCTTAATAGGGGCGGATGGGGCGGTCGCCCCGGGCCCAAGGTTTTTTGGGGGCCCAGGGGCGGGCTGGGCCGGGTGTCAGAGAGGCAAATGCCCCCCGGGCCGCTCCCCCAGCACCTGTACAGTGCCGGCCGTGCCCTGTGCTGTGACGCCGCCGGCAGCAGACAGCCGCCCGCGTCACATTCTATGAGGCCGGGGCCGGGAGCTGTGCACGGCCGTCACCTTGACGGCTGCTCAGCTCCGGCTCCCTCCGGCTGTACTTCCGGGTCAGATGTCGGGCGGCGTGCGCGATGACGTCATCGTGCACGCGCCGACATGTCCCGGAGGATGCTGAAAGCAGAGGCGCTGCTGGGAAGCGAGCCGGCTGTGAGGTAAGTATGGGGAACTTTTTTTATTTTTTTTTATTTATAAAATGAATTAAGTGGGGGAGGGGGTGAGTGGGGGCTGTACACAATGAAGGGGGGGTGACTGGGGCCTGTATATGATGACGGGGGTGACTGGGGGCTGTATATGATGAAGGGGGGTGACTGGGGGCTGTATATGATGAAGGGGGGGTGACTGGGGTTGTACAGGATGAAGGGGGGATGAGTGGGGGCTTCACAGGATGAAGGGGGGATGAGTGGGGGCTTCACATGATGAAGGGGGGTGAGTGGGGCTACACAGGATGAAGGGGGGTTGAGTGGGGTTGTACAGGATGAAGGGGGGTGACTGGGGTTGTACAGGATGAAGGGGGGTGACTGGGGTTGTACAGGATGAAGGGGGGTGACTGGGGTTGTACAGGATGAAGGGGGGATGAGTGGGGGCTTCACAGGATGAAGGGGGGATGAGTGGGGGCTTCACATGATGAAGGGCGGTGAGTGGGGCTGCATATGATGAAGGGGGGGTGAGTGGGGCTGAACATGATGAAGTGGGGGATAAGGGGGTCTGCACATGATAAATTAAGGGGTAAGTGGGAACGCACATGATGAATTAAGGGGTAAGTGGGACTGCACATGATGAATTAAGGGGTAAGTGGGACTGCACATGATGAATTGGGGGTAAGGGGGACTGCACATGATGAATTAAGGGGTAAGTGGGACTGCACATGATGAATTAAGGGGTAAGTGGGACTGCACATGATGAATTGGGGGTAAGGGGGACTGCACATGATGAATTGGGGGTAAGGGGGACTGCACATGATGAATTGGGGGTAAGGGGCACTGCACATGAAGTGGGGGTAAGGGGGACTGCACATGATGTGGGGGTAAAATTAACTGCACATGATGATGGGGGAGTGGGGCTGCACATGAAGTTGGGGGGGAAGGGGACTGCACATGATGAAATGGAAGGGGGGATAAGGGGCTGCAAATGATGAAGCGGCACTGCAGATGAAGTGAGTGGGTGATAGGGGACTGCAATGGATGAAGTAAGGGGACTTCAAATTAAAGTGGGGACATTAAAGTAGATCCCCTATGGCCAGGATCACGTTGGGCGATTTTGTGCGTATTGGCCGTAGGCCTACAGCTTATGTGCAACGTCTTTTTAGGCCATGTCCACACGTGGTGGAATGGTGGCGGGTTTTCCGTATGGACCCGCAGCAAACCCAAGTGCTGCGGTCCGTACGGCTGTCAATTCCCGCACGGGGACCGCAGCGCTCAGGTGGGAAGGGGGGTACAGGGGCCCAGGTTTTATGAACAGCCCCGGGCCCATAGTCCACTTAATCCGCCACTGAGTAACACACAGATGGCACCACAGGAAAAGAATGATGTCACCGCACGGCGATGATATCACCCGGCTCAGAGAGGGAAGTTCTGTGTCCTCTCATGTCCCTGAGTCAGGAGTCATCACTGAGATAACAGGGTCTTATCAGAAGTTTCTGTGAGTCATCAGAAGGTGAGGAGCTGAGGGCACAAGCAATACCTGCCCCTGATTCTGCTGCTCTTAGCAAATATCTGCCCCCCTAGATGCCCCCCCAAACACCTGCCTGCCTAGATGCCTACAAGACATCTGCCCCCCTAGATGCGCCCAAAACACCTACCCACCAGATGCCCCCAAAACACCTGTCTCTCTAGATGCCCTCAAACAGCTGCCCCTCTAGATGCCCTCAAAACACCTGTCCCACTAGATGCCCCAAAGCACCTGTCCCCCTAGATACCCAAAACACCTGCCCCTCTAGATGCCCCCAAAACATCTGCCGCTAGATGCCTCCAAAACACGTACCCCCCTAGATGCCCCCAAAACACCTGCTCCTCTTGATGCCCCCAAAACAGCTGCTCCTCTAGAAGCCCCAAAACAGCTGTCCCCCCTAGATGCCCCGAAAACATGTGCCCCCTAGATGCCCCCAAAGCACCTGCCCCTCTATATGCCCCCAAAACACCTGCCCCTTTAGGTGTCCCCAAAACACCTGCCCCCCTAGATGCCCCCAAAACACCTGCCCCCCTAGATGCCCCCAAAACATCTGCCCCCCCTAGATGCCCCCAAAACACCTACACACCTAGATGCCCCAAAACACCTGCCCCTCTAGAAGTCCCCAAAACACCTGTCCCTCGAGATGCTCCAAAGCACCTGTCCCCCCAGATGCCCCAAAACACCTGACCTCTAGATGCCCCCAAAACATCTACCCTTTAGATGCCCCAAAACACCTGCCCCTCTAGATGCCCCCAAAATAACTGCTTCCCTAGATGCCCCCAAAACACCTGCCCATAGATGCCTCCAAAACACCTGCCCCCTAGATGCCCCGAAAACAAATTTCCCCCCAAATTTACTGGTCTCAGAAAAAAATGTGCCTTCTAAATTCCGATGCCCCCAAACTAATTGTTCCTCTCCCAAAACAAAGTGCCCCCCAGGGTTAGATGCCTCTAGAAAACACCTGCCCCCATATCCATCTACCCCCACAAATATATCAGGGTGTAAAAGTATTCAAAAGGCCGTTAAAGCGATGACCACCGCAGCAGATTCTTTACTCTGGTGATTATATAGATATTCTTGGGGTGTGGACAGTCTACAGGACACGGTGGTGTCACTCCTACAGTCGGTACTCCCGGGGCAGGTCACAGCTGGCGCTGTCTGCATTGTGGCAGCCTGTGGTATTTATTGGAGAGATTGATCTGCTGTTAATCATTATTCATCATACAATAGCTGACATTTTACCTAATGCCACTCCACCTGCGTCATCTCAGGCACCATCTCTACAACAGAATCTTCTACTCAAACTGGGCCAGATATCGAGTATTGTCACACAGGAGCACTTAGATACTCCCCTGTCCTCTTCCAGACTCCCTATTCCTCTTCCTTCTCAAGACTCTTTTGCCTGCTGGCCTCCTCCAAAATCTTCTGCCCTCTGCCCTCCTCCAAAATCTTCTGCCCTCCGTCCTCCTCCAAACTCTTCTGCCCTACGCCATCCGCAACACTCTTCTGCCCTCCGAAACACTCGTCTGCCCTCCACACTCCCTTACACTCTTCTGCCCTCCTCCATACTCTTCTGGCCTCCACCCACCTCCAGACTTTTCTACCCTTCGCCACACTCTTCTGCCCTCCGCCACACTCTTCTACCCTCTGCCCTTCTCCACACTCTTCAGCCCTCCTCCACACTCTTCTGCCCTCCTCCACACACTTCTGCACTCTTCCACACTCTTCTGCTCTCGTTCACACTATTCTGCCCTCCTTCACACTCTTCTGCCCTATGCCCTCCTCCACACTCTTCTGCCTTACGCCCTACTCCACACTCTTCTGCTCTCTTTCCACACTCTTGTGCCCTCCTCCACACTTTTCTGCCCTCCTCCACACTTTTCTGCCCTCCTTCACACTCTTCTGCCCTTCTTCACACTCTTCTGCCCTCCTTCACACTCTTCTGCCCTTCTTCACACTCTTCTGCCCTTCTTCACACTCTTCTGCCCTCCGCCACACTCTTCTGCCCTCCGCCACACTCTTCTGCCCTTCTTCACACTCTTCTGACCTTCTTCACACTCTTCTGCCCTTCTTCACACTCTTCTGCCCTTCTTCACACTCTTCTGCCCTCCGCCACACTCTTCTTCCCTCCTCCACACTCTTCTGCCCTCTGCCCAACTCCACACTCAACTGCCTTCCGCCCTCCTCCACACTCTTCTGCCCTCCTCCACAATCTTTTCCCTTCTGCCCTCTTGCTCTGTGGTAACTACATTCATCAATGACTGCTTATTTGTTCCTTGGAGATGTTCTCCTTTTTTGCCTGTTCCTAAATCCTGTTTCTCTCTGCAGATTGCGGCCTAGTCTGTTCTGATGACTCAGTGACTCGTGCAGCCTTTTATGTAATCCCCTTGTACATATTTATCTGGCACTTGCAGAGGGAGCTCAGATTAATATCTCTGCTTTTAGTGTCCAGGAACAAGTCTCCTGAGAACATAAGAGATAAGCAGTTCCCAGATCCCGCACTTCACTACATCAAACCTGGGGCTTGGCTTGTGGATTGAGCTAGGGTCTGAAGTTAGTTGTGGAGACTGAATTTTGTGCTGGGGTCAAAGGATGGGCCAGAAAATGATAGGGAGACTTGGGAGGAGGCAGTGGAAGGAGGGGTAGTCAGGAAACTGGAGAGGGTTCATTGGGTAGTGCTGGGGTCATGGTTAGTGGCATCCCTGAACTGCCCACCCTTACCCATCTTCTAACCCTTAACCCATCTCGCATCCACCAAACCCTTAGAAAAAAGTTACTAATGGCACCACTGAATATAAGTGGGATCATGCAAACACATGCCATAAACTAGACAATTGGTTAGAATAAAGTAGTATGCATAGACAGTTTGGGATCACTTAATAATGAAATGACAAAGGAACACTTAGACATAATTAACATTTAAAAAGCCAAAAGGCTAGTTACACTCTAAAAAAGCATGAAAAGTATAGCAATCGCCTAGCCCTGTCTGCCCCTCAAGAAATACCAACAAGACTTCAAACAACATTAATGAGTGATGTAATATTATTGGTTTGCAAATGTAGCATACCATTAATACTATTTCTCATAACCACATTTTAGGAAAAAATTCTGCATCCACCAACCCTATCCGACATCCACAAACCCATCCCACATGTGTAAAGAGATGGACTTTCTGCCCACTTTCCCCCTTGAAGAAACAGGTTTAATATCATGTGATATAATGTGAAATGTGATGTATAATGTGAATTTCTATATGTGTTAAAGGCATTAGTAATATTGAAAATATATGTAGTCTGACAATAGGGACAGTTAATGTTTGGGACTAGCCCAGAGTGGGAAACACTAAGTTGAAGGGAAAGTGACAATTTCCTGGTAGTAAGTCAGAAAGAGCCCAGTGTGCATAGAGAAAGGACCAAAGGTCCAAAGTGTGCAATGACGAATTCTTGGGTGTCTCTAAGTGAAAGGAGACCGAAAGGAAAAGAATGATGGAATGATTTTTCCAGTGCTGGGTCCTGACTGAGGATACCTTGCCGCAAGGCCCAGAGTTTACAATTCTAGGAGGTAACGTGCCTATACAGGACTGAGTATGTGAGACTAGTGAAGTGTCCCAGGCGGAAGTTCCAGGGCGTCAACATTAGAGAAGATAAGTACACCGACCATACTGACACCCTAAGGGGTAAAGAAATGCTGAACAGTGTGAAGGGTAAATGAGTCCGGTTGTGAAGTAGTGACTAACAACAAATACAGAAGACCAATATAGAGAATAAGAAGGAAAAGTGAATGTCGAGAATAATATAGAAGAGGAGGAAGGAAACTGTGTGGAAAATGCTTCGAGTTGTAAAGAAAACGTTTATAAGACTGTGTACCCGCTATCTCTTCTATACATTCCCTACCATGTTCCCATTCAGTAAAAAGTGTATTTTTAAGTGGTGATCTCCTTCATTGAACTGTAAAACATCTGGTCCTGGCAAACCAGCATCATAGGTTACATGTTGCCTGCACAGGCTTAGCGCCCTCGCAGCACATGTACACACCCATTCAAGTCTACTACCTTCATGTAATGTGCTGGGCGTAAAAGATGAGTACCTCTCGCAAAACTGCTGCCCCACATCACGTTACACATCCACGAACCCTAAACCCATCCCGCATCCAACAAATCCATCCTACATCCACAAACACTAAACCCATCCCACATCCACCAACACTAAACCCATCCCACATCCACCAACGCCAAACCTATCCCACATCCACCAACCTCAAATCCTTCTCACATCCACAAACCCAAACCCATCCCACATCCACCAAATCCAACCAATATCCACCAACGCTAAACCCTTTCCATATATATCAACACTAAAACCATGCAACATCAATCAACCCCAAACCCACCCCACATCCACAAACGCTAAACCCATCCCCCATCCACCAACCTCAAACCCATCCCACATCCTTCAAACCCATCCCACATCCACCAACCCCAAGCCTATCCCACTTCTACCAACCGCAAACCCACCCCACCAAATCCATTCCACATCATCAAACGCTAAACCCATCCCACATCCACCAAGCGCATCCAACTTTCACCAAACCCATCTGACATCCACCAACTCCTAACCCATACTATATAAAGCAAACCAATCTCACATCCACCAAACCCATCACACATCCACTAACTTCTAACCCATCCTACATCCACCAAACCCATCCCACTTCCACCAAACTCACACCACGTTCACCAACCCCAAACCCATGCTACATCCACCAACAGCATCCAACTCCTAACCCATACATCAGCCCTGAGCTCTTCCTACATCTCAAATGTATCCTGACCTTAAGAATTCTCGGAGGTCCCCACACATGATGGACGGGTCACACAGCATCTTTTTTGTGATTTGAATTAACCCTCTGTGATGACAGTATTGTATCTTAATTATCCAAACGTCTTTTTTCAGTAAGCCAGGAGGCATAGAATGTCATCTATATGTTGAATTTATGTATTTCTTTCTTTGGTTGGTCAAGAGACTGAAATGTTGATACTTCTTGTAGGTTAAATTGATAATTGTAAATTGATGAATGGTTATTATTTACCTCTTATATCAGCTCCTACAGTTTGTCTGCTATCTTTGCAAGATATGATATATCCAAAGGGAATTCGTAGTTATATTCCGCACTGCCGCTGAGACAAATTCCAGGAGAATGCTGTACGATTGCAGTGGTTTTATTCAACGCGTTTCAGGGGTCTCATGCCCCCTTCATCAGGAAATACCACCTTGGTACCATGTTTGGTGTAAAATATAAGATTAGCGGACCATATCTCCCAGCATTGTGACTGGCAGCCTGTATTATGTGACTGGGAGCTACGCTCTTCTCCTAAAACACTCTGTTCTGCAAGAGAGAATTCTTCTTCAGGACAATGTGTCGCTTGGGCAGGGGCATTGTGTATGAGACCCCATCATCAGCCCAGAACGCCCCCCACCATCATCATATCATATGTTATAAGGACTTAGACACCCGGTGGGTGCACGACATGGGCTCAGACCACCGATGGGAGAGTGACACAGGCTCTGCCCCCTGTGGGTGTGCAGCATAGAACTGGTAGCTCGAGGGGTTGCATCACACGGTCTCGGCCCCCCTTTGGGTGCGCAACACATACTTGGCCCCTTGAGGAGTGAGCAACACGGGCTCTGCCCCCCCGCAGCACAGGCCAAGCCCCTTGAGGGGTGCGCGCCACGGGCTCTGCTGCCCTGTGGGTGCGCAACACAGAATTGGCCCCTTGAGGGGTGCGTGCCACGGGCTCTGCTGCCCTGTGGGTGCGCAACACAGAATTGACCCCTTGAGGGGTGAGCGATACGGGCTTTGCCCCCCTGTGGTTGCGAAGCGTAGAACTGGCTCCTCGAGGGGTGCACAACATGGGCTCTGCCCCCCCTGTGGGTGCACAACACAGACTTGGCCCCTTGAGGGGTGGGCAACATGGGCTCTGCCCCCTGTGGGTGCGCAGCACAGGCCAGGCCCCTCGAGGGGTGGGCAACATGGGCTCTGCCCCCCCTGTGGGTGCACAACACAGACTTGGCCCCTTGAGGGGTGGGCAACATGGGCTCTGCCCCCTGTGGGTGCACAACACAGACTTGGCCCCTTGAGGGGTGGGCAACATGGGCTCTGCCCCCTGTGGGTGCACAACACAGACTTGGCCCCTTGAGGGGTGGGCAACATGGGCTCTGCCCCCCCTGTGGGTGCACAACACAGACTTGGCCCCTTGAGGGGTGGGCAACATGGGCTCTGCCCCCTGTGGGTGCGCAGCACAGGCCAGGCCCCTCGAGGGGTGGGCAACATGGGCTCTGCCCCCTGTGGGTGCGCAGCACAGGCCAGGCCCCTCGAGGGGTGGGCAACATGGGCTCTGCCCCCTGTGGGTGCGCAGCACAGACTTGGCCCCTTGAGGGGTGGGCAACATGGGCTCTGCCCCCTGTGGGTGCGCAGCACAGGTCAGGCCCCTCGAGGGGCTCGCAACACGGGCTCTTCCCCTCGCAAGTGAGTGACTGGAGGAAGCTCGGAGTTAGCAAACAGTTAGAGAGTAAACATTTGCAGCTTCTGGATTTGCCCAGATTCAGGAGTGCTTTTTTTCAGTTTTGGGCCCTGGTCACTCTTCCTGGGGCTCAGTCAGCAGGTGTGGTGGCCACATGGTTTGGAAGGAGTGAATTGGTGACAGGTATTGAGCTAAGAATAGATCTGGACAAATTTGCTTTGTGACCTCACAGTTGCAATGAGTGACACAGGACGCAGCCTATCATTCCTGGCCTGGGGTGGGGTGGGGGACATGCACCTGCCTACAGGTGGCTCCAGCATGACATCCTAAAGCCACAGGCAGCAGCGGCTCAGACTGTTAGCTCCAACTGAATTACACAGAACCTCAGGATGGCTCCCAATATGATTGCTACTACTCTCCTCATCATCCTCTCCTCTTCTCATCTTCTCCGTAAGTTAAGCTCTATATGTAATGTATCAATGTCAGGCAGATGCAGGGAAAAACCTGGATTATGTAAGAAATAGGGGAAACTGGTGTGACATATGGATGTGTATGACGGAGAAACTACAGATGTAGCAGAGCTGAGTGCTCAGTGTTAACTCTACAGTGACTGAATAGCAGGTAACATACTGAGCTCTGCAATGGATCACATCGACCTCCATGAGAGCCCCAGACAGCAAACTGAGCCATTATTAGTCATTGATGGTATATATCTGGACATAATGATGTAGCAGAGGTGCGTACGCAGTCTTGAGCAAGATATCATGTCTCCATGTATAAGCAAACATATGACGAGGCATGGTACTGCTGCTGGAGTCATAGAGAGAACACCTTCTTCTTGATTGTATTACTACTACCATTACTGATCCAAACCCCGACCCTGCAAATATCAGAGGCAGAAATGGTGTGCTGTGGTTTGCAATAGTGAAGGGCTGAACCCTGCTGAATATGTATGGAGTAGATGGATGGATGTGATGAATAGATGGTTGATATAAAGGGCACAGCGATGGGGTGCACATGTAACCCCAACACTGAGATTATCCCACTGATATAATGATCACATAAGATTATGGGATTTTAGAAGATCAGTTCTTCCTTATCTAGAAAACCATGTTTACACTATTATAACATGTGAACCCGGAATATGATGTGAACTCTCAATTCTCATTAATTCAACAGACTCAAAATGTTCTATCATGTTTTGTAAGATCAGTGGTGACCAGGAATTATCACAATGACACTAAGCTAATGATATGTTGTCCAGTAATTGCCTTTTCCCATGGAAAGTATGGAGATAAATAATCCAGAAAACACAGTAACAGGATGGACAGGGCGTGGACACAGCTCAGAATGGCTGGTGTCCTTAAACCTTCAGACTTCTCTATTTCCTTCTTCATACTCCTATTTCCTATCCAGACTCCTATTTCCCCTAAAGAGCTTCATGTCATGTCAAACCTCCTTGGACCCTGCAAGATATCATTGTACCCTCTAGACTCTTCTGTCTCCATCCAAACTCCTCTATCCCCCTACAGACACTTTTCTCCCCTCCAGACTTCACTGTTCCTTACGGACTCACTCCGGAATCCCCTGCATTCCTCCAGGCTCCCCTGCAAACACCACCATTTGCCTCCAGACTACTCTACATGCCTGTCTATAGAGTCCTTTCCAGACCCCTTTGTACTATCCTAAGTCTTCCAGACATTGTCACCTCCAGGCTTCTCTTCACAATTCTTTCTACCTGTCCAGAGCTCTCTGTCCTCTCCAGCCCCCTTTGTCTTTATGAACATGATGATGTACCAGAAAAAAAGCTCTGTGGTATTAGATATGTTTCCTTGAGCTCTGTACATGCATGAGCACACAAAACATGAGAAACCATGGTACAGCTGCTCACGATGTAGAGAGATGTTCTTCTGGAGTGGCAAGGGAATATTAGAAACAGACATAGCATGTGGGGGTGCCACAAAGCTGGCTGGAGGGATGAACCCATCTAAATATGTATGGAGTTTATGGAAGGATGGGTGCGATGATTATATGGCTGAAAAAATGGCACCTCAATGGGGTCTACCTGTGCCCTCAACACTGAAATGATTTTGCTTGTGTGAAATCTTCATGGATTGTGAACTGCCAACATTGATCTCAATATCGGACACAGCAGTTTTCAGAGGCAGGAATGCAATGTAGAGGCTGTGGATACAGAGGTTAACTCTGATGGATACCTGAGTATATGGGTAAATTGAGGTGATGATTGCATGGTTGATATAAAGGGCAACGCCATGGGGCCTACCAGTGGTCTGTCCAAGATCCAGCTGCATTCTTTTCATGTCATATAATAGGAATGGTGATAAAAATATGTTACAGTGGCCCAAATCTAATGATCACTTCTTATTTTCCCTTTTTGTAAGAGGAAGTATAGAGACAGCTAACACTTGGTAATGGCCGTGTGGACAGGGTGTGCATCTGGTACAGAGCTGCCAACACATAAGATACTGTTTTGTGTTGAAGACCAAAGAAAGGCTAATAATTATTTTAAAAGGAAAATAAACCACTGTTCTCTCCAACTCTCCTATCCGCTTCAGACCCCTGTCCCCTCCAAACTCCTCTGTCCTACAGATGCCTTTGTCCCCTTTATATTCCTTTGCATCTCCCAAACTTCTCTATTCCTTCCAGACTAAACTGTCCCCGAATACACTATTCTGTCCCTTCCAAAACCCTCCGTCCTCTCTATCCCTTCCACTTATCTTCAGCCCCTTTTGTCTCCTCCAGACTTCTGTTTCCCTTTCAAGACCTTTGTCCCCTCAAAATTCTGATTCCCCTAGACTTTGCCGTTCACCTCCAGACTCTTTTACCCTCTTTTAGAGTCCTCTGCTTTTCTCCTCTAGACTTATCTGCCCCTTTCAAACACTCCTACAGATGCCTCTATTTTCCCTTCACTTCTCTATCCCCTCAAGACTCCCTTCTACAAACCTCTGACCTTACCCGATCACTCCGGCCTCCTCCCGACTCAACTGTTCTCTTCCAACCCCTCTGTTACTTCCAGACCTTAGTACACCGACTCAAAACTACTCTGTTCACCCAAGGGTATGTGCACACATTAAGTATTTCCAGCAGAAATTTCTGTACCAAAAGTGTATCTCTTGTGTATCACTTGGCAATAAAAAGCTGAATAAAATTGTTTTTGTTGCATTTTTTCCCTGCTCATTTCAATAGGTATGAAAAAGATACTCCAAAAAGACATTTTCAATCCATCACCTGTAAATACATTAATATGCCTCAACAATATTTTCAATTGAGATGACTCAGCATGAGAAAATAACAGGAGAAAACTGGAGTGCTCTGGGCGCTGCCTGGTCGGCGGCCTGATGCTGGCCGTCTTCCGGGTGATGCTCTGACGCACGGAGCACTTTCTGGCATTGCCCGGGTGACGGCAGGGCGCCGGCCGTCATCAGGTGACGCAGGCGCACCCTGTGATGGTTCAGGGGATGTAGCTTTCCCCCGCTGCAATGCGCATGCCCATACTCTTGTCATTGAATTGGCTGGTTTCAGTCAGGTTACTGTCCTCAGCCGTATATTTGACTAGGCATTTTCACTATTCAAGCCACGCCCCCCGAGGAAGCGGTATTCAAACCGCGAAAAACACCTGGACCTGTTGAAGCATCTGTGTACGCGAAACGCCAGTCGTCCGTCTTTTTTCCCCGCATGCCTCATGTTATCTGCCCGTCCTTTATTGTGTGAACTTTAATGGTTGAATAAAGAAACACTGCACTGCAAATCTGGGTGAGTGACGCATCTTTTTCCTTCTTTTACAAATTTAGCATGTTTTTTCTGATGCTGAGCACCGTTATTCCCAACAGTGTTTTACACACTGTGTGCCTGTGATTGATCCTCGACTTGTTGCTGGTGGATTAGAGCCTTGGTGCTGTTCATCTGGGCTTTCTTTTAATTGAATTTTATATTATGTGTATACTTAGTATATGTTGACCTTTGCACATTCCCTCCTCTGAACGCCATTATTTTTTATTTTTTGTCCATCTTTGTTGTATGGCTTAAATGATTTGATTTCTTCACGGTGATGTTTGTGGCTCCTTCAGGCGTGATTAAATCTATTGAGGCAACTTTGTACACACACTATTGTGGATTTTTTTCATGTCTGTGGTAGCTATTTTCTCCGCTGTGGCACTGTGCCATTGATTTGATACTGCTGGGCAAAGTACAATAACCTATACATCAACAATTAAGTGAGGGACTGTTTTGACAGTAAATAATCCATTTTTAGCCCTAATATGTTAATGTAATTTTGACTTACTTATCCCTCAATAGGCTGTCCATTTGGATGTTATGAAAATTACCTAGTTGTTGGTCTGTTTCTGCTATCAGTTCTGGGTTATTTATTCACATGATGCCTTATCCATTGATATATTAAATTTGTCCTGTTTTCTCATATGTGTCTTTTTGCTACAATAAAAGTGTGGCGCCCCTGAGGATTCAGTTGCCACAGAGGTACTGCACCTCCTCCTGAGGTGTGGTACCCCTCCATCTAGGTGAGTTGGAGGCTCCTAACCACACTCCAACACCTGCATCCCACACAACATGGTAGTTCAGCAAAGCCACATTGCGGCTCCCTGCTTGGAGTGTAGCAGAGCACCTTTGGTGGCTCCCTGCTTGGAACACGAAACGTGCTGGGAGGCGGGTGGAGTTTAGAATACATAAAGAGCAGGCAGAGTCAGTCAGTCAGGGAGAGGAGTGAGAGTCACTCAGAGAGGAGTGAGGATCCCTGGAAGAGGGATGGAGGAAGGAGTGCTGCAGCTGCCTCAGTGATCTGAGCCATCTGGCACAAAAAAGGAAAGGAGAAAGACATTGGACTGAAACCTGATCTTCTATGAGAGAGAGGGATTAGTACGAAACGAAGGAGTAAAAGGGAACCGAGAGGACGTGGGTTAGAGAAGAACCCTGCCTAGAAGTTCTAAGCGCAAGGCCGGGGCTCGTCCCCGAAGTTGTATGGATACTGAAGGTCCTGCAGCAGACACCGGTGGAGTAGTGGGCTGTAAATGCACTACTCCCATCTAAGACTTGGGGACACAACAGCAACGTGAATAGTGAGCCGGGACTCAGGAGTAGAGAGTCCCCGAAGCAGGCTACAGCTGTCTGCCGTACAAGTAGAGTTCTTGGGAACATCTGTCAGGAGGCACTCCAGTGTAACTCAGTACTAGGAGTACTTCACACTTCAAGGCGCTATAAGAGGAGACGTTCAGAAAGGCACGTGTTGGCGGAGTGTTGGAAGGGAGCATTCCATCTGATCTGGAGGTTGACTGGGTCCCTGACCCGGAGGACACAGCACGGAGGCAGGCATCTGTGTGTACTACAGACTGTGAGTAAAGATTTGGAACTACATGCCCTGGTGTCCTCCAATTATTCCTGCGCCAACACACCCTGTACCACTACATCTGGGTATCAGCTTCTACACCGCCTGCACCTCTCCTCTGCCCCTACATCTACACTGCCCTGGGGCTACACCTCCACCTGTGGGGAGCTTCACCATCTTGGCTGCAACACACCACCAGCCCCAGAGGATCTGCATGCAGCGTCGGCCCAACATCCCACTTGCCGAACACCACAGGTGGCGTCACAAACTATTCCATTAACTACAAACCACCATTCAACACCCCTGATTACTTGGCCACCCAGGGCCACGGACCGGGTCACTGCTGCTGTGACACATCCCCCTGACACCGGCCCGGCACCGAGTACCCCACGGCCCTGTGAGGGCGACCCAAAAGTCTAACTTCATTTAAATAGTTTTGGACTCCAGTTTTCTCCTGTTCTTTTCTCATTTCAATAGGTGATTTAGATTTGAAACTGCTTCAAAACTGCAAGAAAAAATAATCATCATGTGCACGAGATTTTAGAAATCATATTTATTTTGCTGGTACTGTAAACTACATCATTTTTATGCAAATTTTTCTGCTGAAAAAATTCTTAATGTGTGCACATACACCAACTCTTCTCTTACAGTATCTTCCAGACTTCTCAGTTCACCTTCAGACATCATTGTCACTTAATGTCTCCAGTCACTTTCTAATTTATCTGCCACCCTCCAGACACTTTTCTAGATCTGTATCTCTTCAGACCTATCTATCCATTCCTGGGATAAATGATATGTCCCCTTGACTTCTGTACATACATGAGCATATAAGGCATAACGAAAAAACACCAAGGTTAGTCAGCTCACCTGACAGGGTGTAGAGCATGGAGTTCTTCGCAAGAATTAGCTCAGAGCAGCTGCAGCATGAACATCAGAAAGTAAGGAGAAATTCAGCAAGGAAACTTTTAATTAAGCCATATTCAAAGCTCCCTTTAAGAACCAGTTGACTGTTAGACAATACAAAAAAGGCAGTCACAGACCTAAGGGCCCCGTCACACATAGCGACTCACCAGAGATCCCGACAAGGATATGAACTTGTCAGGATCGCTGGTGTGTCGCTACATGATCGCTGGTGAGCTGCCAAACAGGCAGCTTCACCAGCGACGACGAGCGCACGCGTCGCTGTGTACCTTAGATACCAGCGCGCTGGTGCAGGGAGCTGGTAACCAAGGTAAACAGCGGGTTAGAAACCCACTGTTTACCTTGGTTACCAGCTCCCTACACCAGCGTGCTGGTACCTAAGGTACACTGCGGGTCTCTAAGCGCCGCTCTGTGCTTAGAAACCCGCTGTTTAACTTGGATACGAGCTGGGAGCTCACTGATCGTTCCACTCCTGCCTGCCACACGCAGCGATGCGTGCTAGCCTGCGGGAGACCAACGATCAAAAAAAAGTTCAGGGCTTTTGAGCACAATCAGCGATACCCGGCAGGGGGGCCAGTCGCTGATACCTGTCACACACAGCGATATCGCTGGTGAGATCGCTGTTGCGTCACAAGCAGTGATCTCGCTAGTGATGTCGCTGTGTGTGACGGGGGCTTAAGTGTTCCGATTGAGTGCCTTATGACCACGATTAAGACACTCCATCGAAACGCGTAGGTTTGTGACCTTTTTTGTACCATGATAAGGCATGGTATGTTTGCTTGAGCTGATTAAAGAGGATATTCTTCTTATGGATCATGTACTGCCATTATTTATACAAACACTGCACCCTACAGATATTAGAGGCAGGAATGGAATGTGGAGGCAGAGCACAGCTGGATAGAAGGGTTAACTCTGATGGATATGTATTTAAGTATATGGATGAATTGGGTTGATGATTGTAGGATTGATATAATAGGGCACCGCCATGGGGTCCACATGTAGCCCAATAACAAAGTATAATGGAGAATGTTTCTTTTTTTTTTTTAACTGTGTATTTTATTAACATTTTTAAACAGATACAGAAAAAGTACATGAATGTATAGATATGTCTCACAAGCTTGTTAGCAATAACTGTAAACCAGAAATCAGTATACATATCTTAATATCCCCTAATACAATGAAAACAGGGAATATGACAAGACGAACAATACAATACTAGACAGGGAAATATAAGGAGGGGGGGGAAGGAGCGGGGAAGGTGAATATTTCAGGCTTCCATCAATGCCAAACTTCACTGTTATTCTTTATTGGCCCAATAAGTGTCCCATAGTGACCAAACACTTTCAAAAAGATCTACCGTGTCATTTGACAAGGCAGATAGATACTCCATCCTTCTCACATCTTCGATCCGAGAATGGAGATCGGCAAGTGAGGGTGGGTGGGATAACCTCCAGTTACAGGCAATTAGACACCTGGCGGCTGTGGTCATATGCAACAGTAACCGCTTCACTCTCTTCCCCAGCTGAACAAGTGGTATATTTAATATGTAGAATTTAGGATCCAGGGGAACCCGAAGGTTAGTTACTTTATAAATAAGAGATTGCACCAGCCTCCAGAAACCCTGGATATTGGGGCATACCCAGAATATGTGCGGTATGTCTCCTCCTGTAGCTCCACACCTCCAACAATTGTCAGGTATAGTTGGGTTTAGTTTATGTAGTAGTGATGGGGTGTGATACCAATACATAATTAATTTATACTGATTTTCCTTATAAACATAGCACGAAGATGTCTTTGAGGCAGTATCCCAGATCCGTTTCCACGTACACAAGGGAATGGTCTCACCAAGGAAATCTTCCCATTTCCTCATATAGGTGTGATTTGGCTTGTCTTCTGGGCATGGGGCAACTAAAATACGATATATATCTGAGATGAGGCCTTTAGTAGAAACCCCAGCTCTGCATAATCTTTCAAATAGTGTAGGGATAGAGACTTCTAAGGAGGCAAAAAGGGAATGCATTAGGTGTCTTACTTGTAAATACCGATACTGGAAATTGCCAGGGAGATTGAATTTAGCAGATATGTTGGCGTAGGGGAGAAGGACTCTGGAACTTGCGTCTACTATGTCAGCAAAGCAAAAGAGTTTCCTGTCAAACCATGTTTTAGTCGCTATACCCTGCATACCGTCTGGCATTCTGGGATTAAAAAGAAAAGAAGTCAAGGGAGAACGTTCGGATTTAAGTGGAAACTTTTTGACACAACAGTCCCATATCCTCTTAGTGAAGGCTATAGGGCCCAGGGTATGTGGATCAAGCTTGTTAGATGAGGTGCCCCAGAGGTAGGAGTTGGGGTGTATTGGGGCAAGCCATAACTTCTCTATTTCCATCCATGTAGAGAAGGCACAGCGATTAGACCATGCAGGGATGTGACGTAAGTGTACTGCCCAGTAGTACCTAGTAATATCTGGGACCCCCAAGCCTCCTCTCAGTTTACTGTCAAATAAAGTGGTTTTCTTGATTCTATGTCTCTTGTGGGCCCAAACAAATTGAAGTATACTAGACTGAATGTTGCGCAACTCTTTGTATGGCACACACACCGGAAGGGTCTCAAATAGGTAAAGTAGCTTTGGCAGAACAGACATTTTGACTGCAGAGATTCTGCCAAACAGAGACAACGGGAGCCTGTTCCAATTGAGCAGGAGCTTTTTTATCTCAGTAAATAAACTAGGATAGTTCTGCTGGTATAATAGCTTATACTTAGATGTTAATTGTATCCCCAGGTATGTCAAGGATATATTTTTCCATTTATAGTTGTAGTTTTCCTGTAATGAGGAAACCCGCACCTGTGGAATATTAAGAGGCAGAGCTTCCGTTTTGTTCTGGTTGACCTTATACCCCGACAGCCTTCCAAATTGTAGCAATAAGGAATGCAAATTCGGGAGGGTGATATGTGGTTGGGACAAAATCAATAGGACATCATCCGCATATAGAGATAGCTTAAACTCCTTATCTCGTACCATTACTCCACGTATATTAGGGTCATTGCGAATAGCAGCAGCCAATGGTTCAATACACAAGACAAAAAGAAGGGGGGACAAAGGGCATCCCTGACGGGTGCCGTTGTGTATTTGAAAGGGTTGAGATGTGGCATAAGGAAGCCTGACCGAAGCTGAGGGGCATGAATATAGACTTTTCAGGGCAGTAATAAATGCACCCGAAATTCCAAAATGATGTAACGTTTCGAACATGAATGGCCACCCCAGTCGGTCAAATGCCTTCTCCGCATCCAAACTAAGAAGGAGTGCTTCACTCTCTGTCTTATTAACAACCTCTACTAAGTCAATGATCTTCCTGGTATTGTCTCCTCCCTGTCTACATGGGACAAAACCCACCTGGTCTTTGTGTATTAGGTGAGGGAGTAGCGCTGAAAGACGTAGAGCCAGTAGTTTAGTAAAGATTTTCATATCAGCATTAAGGAGTGCTATGGGCCTATAATTGGCACATTCCATAGCATCCTTCCCCGGTTTGGGTATAAGTGTAATGTAAGAATGTAGCATACTTGCGGGTATAGGGGAGCCCGTGAGGAAGCTATTAAATAATTTAACTAAATAGGGGGTGAGTCGAACCGCAAACGCCTTGTAGTAGAAGTATGTCAGGCCGTCTGGACCCGGTGATTTTCCATTAGGAAGTAATTTAAGCACCTCTCCTACCTCTTCACCCGTGATTTCTTTATTCAGTGTATTTACAGTGTTCTTAGTAAGAGTAGGCAGCTTACACTGCTCAAGAAAGGAGTGGATTAGGTCCCTCTGTTTTCCTGGGTCTGTAGGAAGAGTGCTAGGTAAAGAATACAATCTTGACAAATAATCCTGAAAGATGTTTGCGACTTTAGTGGGATCATAGAACATATTCCCTCCCGAATCTCTCAAGGCATAAACGGATGAGTTCCCCCTATCCTCTCTAAGTTGGCGGGCTAAAAGGGAGTGAGGTTTATTTCCTTTGTCATAATATTTATGCTTGCTATAAAGTAGTAATTTTTCTGTTGTATTGACCGCTAAGTCCCTCAGTTGGGCACGAGTCTTTACTATACCTCTAAGGGTACGTATTGTTGGGTTAAGGGTCATCCTATTCTCTAAGTCTCTGAGACTTTTGAGGAGCTGATCTCTCTGATATAATCTATCTTTTTTTATACGAGAGCTTAATGCTATGCATTGCCCTCTAAAGACGGCCTTATGGGCTTCCCAGACAGTAGAAAAATTAGGCACTGACCCCTCATTGTTCTCGAAGTATTCCATCAATCCGGCTTCCAGTTTGTCTCTTTAGGGAGCCCTCTTGAGGAGGGACTCATTGAGCCTCCAGTGGCAGACTCTTGTACGTGGGATTGTCTGGTCTAGGGTGAGAGTCATTGGCGCGTGGTCTGACCACGTTATTGCACCAATATCCACATTGCTCGTCAATCTAAGGGTCTGAATGTTGCCAAAGAAAAAATCGATCCTGGTGTGTGTGCCATGAGGGGGGGAGTAGAAGGTAAAGGTTTTTTCTGAGGGATGTTTAACTCGCCATAGATCAAATAAGGCAAACCTGCGGATCAGTCTTCGAAAGGCAGCTGTCAATTTACGTTGAGACGGGCTCGACAATTGATTGTTAATGGTCAACCTGTCCAATGAGTCAGAGAAAATAGTGTTAAAATCTCCACCCACAATCCAATAATGGAGAATGTTTCTAATACTAATGTAGTGATCTCATGACATAAGAAGATACTGATGTAAGTTCTGTCTGGGATCTAGCTGCTTTTTTTTATGCTAGTATACGATAGGAACACTAGAATCTATAATTCACTTGTCTTATAGGGTCCATGATGATTACAATATATCATAATGGTACAAAGCTCCTGATCTCCTTTCATGATTTGCCCTTTTTGTTAGAGGAAGTGATCGAGATAGCAGTGATGGACAGGGTGTGTACCTGGGAAACAGCAGCTTATATCACTGAGAAACATGCACGCTCAACCAAGTGAACTAGCAGCACTGCAATCCACCATCATCTTTTGTTCTCTTCAGACCCCTTTCAACTCTAGAATCCTCTGTTCTTCTAAGAAACCTTTGTCCTCTTCCAGATACCTTTATCCCCTTCAAACTCCTTTACTCCTTCCTGGCTTTTCTGTCCTCTTCAGACCCCTCTGCTTCATCCAAACTGCCAGTTAGATTTGTTTGCCCCTTTCCAACTTCTCTGTCTCTTACAAACACCTCTGCTTATCTCCATACCTTTTTGTATCCTCCTGACACCGCTGTCCATTCCAGACTCCTGTTTCTCTTCAAAATCTTGTCTTTCCTCTACTATTCTGTCTATCTACTGACTTTTTTCTTCACCTCCTAACTCTTCTGCTCTCTTCCTCTAGATTCTTCTGCCCCTGTCCTATCCCCTCCAGACTACATGCCCCCCTGCAGATTTTTTCTCCTATATAAAACAATGTCCTTACTAGATCACTGTCATCCCCCAGACCATTCTCTCCTCTCCAAATCTCTCTGTCCCTTCTAGACTCATCAAACAGGGACATATCTCCTTGAGAACAAAGCATAGAACATTCCTCACACCCTGAATACCTGCCATTGGGGGACAGCCAGGAGACCCCCAAACACATATTGGCCGAACCAAGTAATTTCAGGAGACTTGCCCCTTTTCTTTAGGATTATATTGCAGGGGCAGCACTGGGATCTTGGTCCTTGTCTGTTGCTGACCAGCCCCAGTAAATATCTTTTGGGCCACTTCTAAGTTTGGTCCAGTCCTGGTAAAGCTGGGTGACAGCCATTTCCTGGGCCTTTATTGGGTTGAGAATTCCTTTCTGTGAAGGGTTTCGAGCTGCTGAGCACCTGATGACGCACAACGCCTGTTGCTAGTTTTGTTTATTACACGTTCCTCTCTTAATTTCCTCCTCTTCGTGACTTTCGTTCTCTTCCCTTTTGTTGACTTTTATTTTCAGTGTAAGTATTTATCCCTCAGGGCGGATTCTGATGATTTTCCAACCCGCAGCTTTCAACTCTATAAATTCTGTCCTTATTATCAAAGGTTCTTCATCTTTACTCTGTATGTGGTTACCAATGAGGGATAGGGTGTGTGTGGATTAGGGGGTGTCAATCAATGAGGTTAATTCTCCACTTTTCCAGAGGGAATCTCCAGAAATTAGTAGAACTCTGCCTAATTTTGCTACATTTTTTTCCCTGATTGTGCTAAAACCATGTGTGCATTTTCTATAGCATGGTTACAGAATCCATGCTGATTGCTACATGAAATGGCTGAGCAGATGAGGTTAATTGTCAGGGTGTAGGGTCTGATGGTCATAAAGGCATATTCTGAGTTCTTGATGTTCTAAGTGGAGCCCTCACAAGTTGTAGATGAGGGCGTTCTGTACTCTTGTGAATTTAGTTTTGTCCAATCTCCTGGCTCTACCGGAAACAGAGGAGACGAGGCCATGGGTATCGCCTTTCCCCTAATACTGTTAAGAATGAGGGGTATACACGAGTGGGGGCCTCATTCTGCTCTGTACTTGTGTACAGCCCAAGCTGGAGGAAATGGTCATCTTAGGCATTGTCCTAGCGCAATCTAAGAAAATCAGAGAATCTTGGGACTTATTTGTGTTGTAGATTCTATAGATCAGCCATATTCATAATGAATCTATACGTGGTTTCAATAGCTCTAGCATGTTTGGGGGTGCACGTGGTGACCTTGGACCCTGAAAAGAAAACCAGCCATGAGGACTTCTGTAATTGATAAAAATGTTTTATCCATAGCATGTTTCGAGGCGTTCACCCTATCCTATATTAAACGATATGTAGATTTTATTCTCCCACATCTACTACGTGTTTTCAGCGCCCATTTGTTCCATTTAAATCTTCTCAATCACTGTGATCCATATACTTTTTTTCTTTTCATCTGAAGAATAAGGTGACATCCTTGAAATGCATCTTGTTTAGACTATATATGTTTTTTACTTACTGAAGTGCCAGGGTTTTTTCCAGTTTTATGCTGTTTTTAATTTGGATGTCTCGCTCTGGTCAGCATATTTCTAGCTATCTAAGACAGTCCTAGAGGCATCAGCTGCTGTCAAAGAGACAGACATGTGACTTACATGTTACT
The DNA here is from genome assembly GCF_039654945.1 of Dendrobates tinctorius. Lineage (NCBI taxonomy): Eukaryota > Metazoa > Chordata > Amphibia > Anura > Dendrobatidae > Dendrobates > Dendrobates tinctorius. The sequence goes on along the minus strand of NW_027361856.1, from coordinate 9,808,007 downwards.
ACAAGTTATTGTACCTTATCGTAATAACCAAAGGCGAGAGTCTCACACACTGTCTGAATTGCACATTCTTATAGTATCGCACTATGTGTTGCGGTGCTTCTTCATTTCCTCTAAAAGGCAGAAGACATGTTTGAGGGAGCTGGGTCCTCTCTATACAGTCAGATCTTTCCTCTCTCCAGTCTTGCCTTTTCTCCATGATAAGGCGCTTTCCAGTCTTATCTTCTCTCCAAGGTTAGGCCTTATCACTCTCCTCAGTCTGATCTCCCTCCATAGTCTTTCTCTTCTCCCACTACAGTATCATTCTCATGGTCAGGTTTCTTTTCTCTCCACAGTCTTGTCCTCTGTCCATGGTCAGGTCTGTTTTCTCTCCACTGTCTTGTCTTCTCTCCATGGTTAGGTTTCTTTTCTCTCCATAGTCTTGTCCTTTGTCCACTGTCACATGTATTCTCTCTTTTAGTCTCATTCTCACTCCATGGTCAGGTTCATTCTCTCTACACAGTTAGGGCCATTCTCTCTACAGTTACAGTCTCACCCTCTCTCCACAGTCAGGTCTGTTCTCTCTCTAGTCTTATCCTTGCTATATGGTCAGATCTGTTTTTCCTCCACAGTCCCATCCCCTCTCCACAGTCAGGTCTGTTCTCTCTCTAGTCTTATCCTTGCTATATGGTCAGATCTGTTTTTCCTCCACAGTCCCATCCCCTCTCCATGGGCAGGTCTGTTCTCTCTTCCCAGTCTTGTTATCTCTCCACGATTAAGTCTCTTCTTTCTTCACGGTTTCATCAATTGTCCATGGTCAGGGCTATTCTCTCTCCTTATAACAAAACAGTAACCGTCACTTCAAAACACAAAACAAGTGTGTACTTGGTGGTTTAATCACAGCAGGATCCTATCTACCCAAATAAATGTAGGCCATCAGCCCAGGAGAGGAATCACATTGGGTTAGGTCCCAGCAAAGAGAATTGCATTATCGCGGCTGCCGGGTACACATGAATTGGCCAATTTATGAGCTAAGTATTCTCGTTTCTTCTTATTTTCTAGTGCAGTAATGCAATTCAAATGTTATATACAGTGGGGAAAAAAAGTATTTAGTCAGCCACCAATTGTGCAAGTTCTTCCACTTAAAAAGATGAGAGAGGCCTGTAATTGACATCATAGGTAGACCACAACTATGAGAGTCAAAATGAGAAAACAAATCCATAAAATCAACTTGTCTGATTCGGCAAGATTTATTTTTCAAATTATGGTGGAAAATAAGTATTTGATCACCTAAAAACATGCAAGATTTCTGGCTGTCACAGACCTGTAACTTCATTTTTAAGAGGCTCCTCTGCCCTCCACTCATTACCTGTAGTAATGGCACCTGTTTGAACTTGTTATCAGTATAAAAGACACCTGTCCACAACCTCAAACAGTCACACTCCAAACGCCACTGTGGTGAAGAAGACTAAAGAACTGTCAAAGGACACTAGAAACAAAATTGTAGCCCTGTACCATGCTAGGAAATTTGAATCTGCAATAGGCAATTGGTGTGATGAAATCAACTGTGGGAGAAATAATAAGAAAATGGAAGACATACAAGACCACTGATAATTTCCCTTGATCTGGAGCTCGACGCAAGATCTCACCCCGTGGGGTCAAAGTGATCACAAGAACAGTGAGCAAAAATCCCAGAACCACACGGGGAGACCTAGTGAATGACCCGCATAGAGCTGGAACCACCGTAACAAAGGCTACCATCAGTAACACACTACGCCACCAGGGACTCAGATACTGCAGTGCCAGACGTGTCCCCCTGCTTAAGCCAGTACATGTCCGGGCCCCTCTGAAGTTTGCTAGAGAGCATTTCGATTATCCAGAAGAGTACTGGGAGAATGTCATATGGTCTGATGAAACCAAAGTAGAACTGTTTGGTAGAAACAAAACTCGTCGTGTTTGGAGGAGACAGAATGCTGAGTTGCATCCAAAGAACACCATACCTACTGTGAATTGTGTGGGTGGCAACATCATGCTTTGGGGCTGTTTCTCTGCAAAGGGACAAGGAAGACTGATCAGTGTTCCTGAAAGAATGTATCGTGAGATTTTGAGTGCATATCTCCTTCCATCAGCAAGGGCATTGTAGATGAAACATGGATGGGTCTTTCAGCATGATAATGATCCCAAGCACACCATCAGGGCAATGAAGGAGTGGCTTCGTAAGAATAAGTAACATAGTAACATAGTATTTAAGGTTGAAGGGAGACTTTAAGTCCATCTAGTTCAACCCATAACCTAAGAATATGAAGGTCCTGGAGTGGCCTAGCCAGTCTCCAGATCTCAACCCCATAGAAAACCTTTGAAGGGATTTGAAAGCCTATGTTGCCCAGCAACAGGCCCAAAACATCACTGCGCTAGAGGAGATGTGCATGGAGGAATGGGCCAACATACCACCAACAGTGTGTGCCTGCCAACCTTGTGAAGACTTACAGAAAATGTTTGACCTCTGTCATTGCCAAAAAAGGATATATAACAAAATATTGAGAGGAACTTTTGTTAATGACCAAACACTTATTTTCCACCATAATTTGCAAAACAAATCTTGCCATATCAAACAAGGTGATTTTCTGGATTTGTTTTCTCATTTTGACTCATAGTTGTGGTCTATCTATGATGTCAATTACAGGCCTCTCTCATCTTTTTAAGTGGGAGAATTTGCACAATTGGTGGCTGACTAAATACTTTTTTCCCCACTGTACAGTGAAGGAAATAATTATTGCTTGCTGATTTTGTAAGTTTGCCCACTGACAAAGACATGAACAGTCTATAATTGTAAGGGTACGTTAATTTTAACATTGAGAGATAGAATATCAAACATAACATCCAGTAAATCACATTGTATACATTATATAAATTTATTTTCATTTTGCAGTGAGAAATAATTATTTGATCCCTCTGGCAAGCAAGACTTAATACTTGGTGGCAAAACCCATGTTGGCAAACACAGCAGTCAGACGTTTTTTGTAGTTGATGATGAAGTTTGCGCTCATGTCAAGTGGAATTTTGGTCCACTCCTCTTTGCAGATCATCTCTAATCATTAAGATTTTTAGTCTGTCTCTTGGCAACTCGGAGCTTTAACTCCCTCCATAAGTTTTCTTTGTGATTAAGGTCTGGAGACTGGCTAGGCAACTCCATGACCTTAATGGGCTCCTTTTTGAGCCACTCCTTTGTTGCCTTGGATGTATGTTTTGGGTCACTGTCTTGCTGGAAGGCCAAGCTACGACCCGTTTTTAATGTCCTGGCGGAGGGAAGGAGGTTGTCACTCAGGATTTTACGGTACATGACTCTATCCATTCTCCCATTGATGCGGTGAAATAGTTCTGTGCCCTTAGCAGAGAAACATCCCCAAAACATAATGTTTCCACCTCCATGCTTGACAGTGGGGATTGTATTCTTTGGGTCATAGGCAGCATTTCTCTTCCTCCAAACACTGCGAGTTCAATTAATGCCAAAAAGCTCAATTTTTTCCTCATCTGACCACAGCACCTTCTCCCAATCACACAGAATCATCCAGGTGTTCATTGGCAAACTTCAGACGGGCCTCCACATATGCCTTCTTGAACAGGGGGACCTTGCTGGCACTGCAGGATTTTAAACCTCTACGGCGTAATGTGTTACCAATGGTTTTTTTTGGTGACTATGGTCCCAGCTGCCTTGAGATCATTAACAAGTTTTCCCATGTAGTTTTAGGCTGATCTCTCACCTTCCTCATGATCAAGGATACCCCATGAGGTGAGATTTTCCATGGTGCCCCAGATCAACGTCGATTGACAGTCATTTTGTCCATGCAGCAAGTAAGAGAGGAGTGGTACTCAGGACCTGTAGAAACGCTTGTGTGCGAAACGATTGTTGTCCTGCTCTTTGTTCCACTAACCACTATCATGGCCTGGATGCTTTAAAATTTCTGAAATAAAGTGAAATTTAAGGATGGTGAGTGCCACTCCTCTCTTACTTGCTGCATGGACATTTGTTTTGTTTATTCCATGAGTGGGTATCCAAGAGTCTAATTTGGGCAGCCAAAAAGTGGATTGGACATTTATACAGTAATTAGCCAAATAGAAGTTTTGCAGTGATGCGGATCATTTCATCTGAATTGGAATTCTGACAGTCATTTTGTATTTCTTACATTTTCTTACTATTGCACCAACAGTTGTCTCCTCCTCACCCAGCGTCTAATGTATGGTTTTATAGCCCAGTCCAGCTTTGTGCAGGTGTAGGGTTCGGGCCGGACTGGGGTAGAGGAGATGATGGAAGAGATAGGGAGACCAGCAGGGATGGGGGGTGACCCACTTCTTGACGCTGACAGACTGGAGACTGAGACAGTAATTGAGTTCAACAGGTCCATATTTATTCACCGCCTTTTTGACAACTTCCACACTTCACTACAGGACTTTCGCCCTTCCTTTTTTTCACAGAGCCGGATACCTTCACTTTCTTTGTCTCACTGTCGTGGCGTCCTTTGCGGCTCTTCCCACTGTGGCTGCCCTAGGCACTTTCACCACAGTACTTCACCATTCAAAGTACATCGTTACTTGTCACTCCCAGACCATCTCTGTCTGCCACTGCTGTCCTTTGGGCCACCCCCCATGACCGTCTCTCGTGTCAGATACTCTCTGAGGGCCCTCCGCTGCCTTTCACTTCACAGCAGACCCTCCTATCTAGTGAGCTCCCCTGGCTGACTCAAGCTTCTGGAATCTTCCCTCAGCCTTTATACTACTTGCCCTGGTAGCTGCGTCCACTATCACCTGACCGAGACCTCTGACCAATGACAGTGACCCCAAGCAGTTACACAACCACTTTCTTCTTCGCTCCCCACTGCCCTCTAATGGTCACTCTACAGCACGGCACTCATTTCCTCTTCATCTCAGTGCTTCCATTCCTACACTGAGCTATCCCTCTGCCTACCACTAAAGGCAGATCTCTCTCCGTCAGGTCCCCCTCCCTACATTCTCCCTTCCTTTGTCCATTGTCGTCCTTGACAATCTCGTCCTATCCTCCTTGGGGGCATGATACTAGGGACCTGACTCCTGTACCCCGGTCTGTCTACACTCTTACTGTCTTGAAGTCCTGTCCTCTTGACTAAGTCGTGGTCATCATACGTCACGTACCCGGTGTCATGATACCAGTGCTGGGTGACCGGCACTTCTGGGGTTAATGTTCTGATCTCAGTGCAGACTCTCACCTGCATACCTGGGACCTATTAGGATGGCCTCTCATTGGTTCTGGGGAGGCTTCTTATATCCTCAGGAAGATCCCATCCCCCGTCAGTTATACTTTCGCCCTTGGCATTGTGTGGTGACCCCTGAGTGTGTTTGTGCTGTGTTCTGGTTGCATGATTCCCTGTGTATGACTCGGTCTGCTCTCTGGATATTGCTTTGGATTCTGCCTGGTACCTTCTATGTCCATTTGGTTTTTGATCTCTGCTTGGCCCTGACTGTCCGTTCTGTCACATCCCTGGTACTTTACTGATATCTTGTGTATGACCTTTGGCTTTGTTTGACCTCCCGTCTGTTTATCCCTCCTGTACCTCGCTTGCCTGTATTGTGCCTGACCTCTGCTTTGTCCGACTCTGAGTTTTCTTCCTCCTCTGAAAGCAGGACGCTAAGCCCCGCCCCCTGGCAGTCACATGACCGTTCACATGACCATAGGTCCTGTGCCGGCTTTCTAATATTCTACATTCAGGTCCCGTGCATCTTTATTGTCCGGCTGTTCTTGTCCCCAGGGGTCCCTATGGTGCGGGTGAGTCCCTGCTTAGCGGAGGCTGTACGTCGGTGCTGTCAGGACCCTGACACCCGGGACCTGTTGGACACACATTTCACATTTTTTTTTTACCTTAACATTTCAAATTCACTACACACTTTTCCATATTTGCTGCAACATGTTTTTATCAAAACAGATTTTTTTTTCTTTTACCTCTCTCTTTTTTTTTTTAACACACTAAAACGAAATGTTAACCAGATAGGGATACTCCCCCTTTCCTTTGCCATGAGCACCTCCTCGTATGCGTCCCCGCTGTGTCAGGAGAGAGAAAAAAAAAAACATTTCTATTAACTTGGATGCAGAACTGTCCCATGAATTGCACAACGATGCATCAAATTCCTGGTAGTCCGGGTCATCACCTGAGGCCGGTGTTCCGCCAACTCAGCAAGGGACTCCACGGCCGTGAAGTCCCGGGATTTTTGGAGTGTCTCTGTGAGTCGCTTTTACGGGGGCACGTAGTCCTCAGGACAGGCAATCACCGCAACGGCGTAGTAGCCGCGGGGGCAGTACTCCTTATAGTAAGAGACTAAGTCTCCCTCCTGTAGAGCCCGGCCATGACGGATAGACGCCACGTTCAAATATACCTCTTCACCAGTGGCGAGGTCCCGGATGAATCCATACCCTTTTTCCCGTTTTGCGTGCACCAGCCTCCCGATGGAACGCGGAACCGCCATGCCAGCCTCTCCTTTTTGATGCAGCAGCCCCCAGATCTCCCGTTCCCTGGCCTTCTTTTTCTGGATGACCTCCGCAACCCAAGCGGAGGGTCCGGTATAGGCCGCAGAGTCCGGTGGGCGGGCCACGGTCGAGGGTGGGGCAGAAGTGGCCACAGGCTCCGGTGGTGAATTGGCCGCAGCCGTCTTTAGCGGTGAAGTTGGTGTGGCCGCGGGGGAGGCCGCAGCTGGACTCAAGGCGGCCACAGGCTCCGGCAAACCAACCGCAGGCAGGGCCGCAGATGAAGCAGCGACCGCGATTGCCGGTAAGTCAACCACTGCAGCTGATGGCCCGATCACAGCAGTGACCGGGAGTGAAACCGATGGAGCGACAGTCAGCTTGGCGGGGGCCCCGTCGTCATCCAGAGCGGGAAGTACTACAGCGTAAGGAGTCGGGCGGGGAGGCCGAGGGCCGATGTCAGGGCCCCGAGATCTATCTGCGACATGGAGCGTGGGGACGGGGTCTGCCTGGGGTGCCGCCGGTGGGGCCGGGGACACGCTCACCTTCCCAGCCGCCGCGGCCCCCAGCAGGTTTTCCCATCGCTCCTTTCCCGGCCATTGATTTTCACCCCACCATCCGGCAGGGCCGGCCTCCAGGCCCGACAGTTCCGCGGGGAGGCTCCCTGGGAAGGTCTCCCGAAGAGTCTCCAGGCATCCGATACCCCGACAGTTGCAACGTCTCATTCCGTCCGGGGTCCAGTGGCTGAATGGCGCCAAACAGCCGCAGCAGGTCTCTCCACCCGGGCCACTCCCAATCTTGGGTGGTGTGGCGGTGGGTTCTCCACCCATCTTCCAGGGTCCAACATGAGGGGGCAGTTCTCTCCAGATGAACACCACTCCCCCCAGGGGTGGATTTGATATAGCCCCGGGTCATCCAGTTTAGTTGTAAACGACTGTGTCTGTTTCTTTTGCTGGCAAATCACCACAGCCATTTTCAGTTCCAATACCTCTCCAGTTCCTCTGAAGGCCGGAACCGAGTCCCAAATTTGTAATCCACAACCAGGTAACTCAAGTCTTATTTTCCTCTGTCGCAGGCTTGCCACTGAAGTTGTAGTATTGGTGGCGGCTATCCTGCCGACTACGCCAAATGTAGGGTTCGGGCCGGACTGGGTAGAGGAGATGATGGAAGAGATAGGGAGACCAGCAGGGATGGGGGGTGACCCACTTCTTGACGCTGACAGACTGGAGACTGAGACAGAAATTGAGTTCAACAGGTCCGTATTTATTCACCGCCTTTTTGACGACTTCCACACTTCACTACAGGACTTTCACACTTCAATTTTTTCACAGACCCGGATACCTTCACTTTTTTTGTCTCACCATCGTGGCGTCCTTTGCGGCTCTTCCCACTGTGGCTGCCCTAGGCACTTTCACCAGAGTGCTTCACCATTCAAAGTACACCGTTACTTGTCACTCCCAGACCATCTCTGTCTGCCACTGCTGTCCTTTGGGCCACCCCCTGTGACCGTCTCTCCTGTCAGATACTCTCTGAGGGCCCTCCGCTGCCTTTCACTTCACAGCAGACCCTCCTATCTAGTGAGCTCCCCTGGCTGACTCAAGCTTCTGGAATCTTCCCTCAGCCTTTATACTACCTGCCCTGGTAGCTCCGCCCACTATCACCTGACCGAGACCTCTGACCAATGACGGTGACCTTGACCCCAGGCAGTTACATAACCACTTTCTTCTTCACTCCCCACTGCCCTCTAATGGTCACTCTACAGCACGGCATCCATTTCCTCTTCATCTCAGTGCTTCCATTCCTACACTGAGCTATCCCTCTGCCTACCACTAAAGGCAGATCTCTCTTCGTCAGGTCCCCCTCCCTACACAGGTCTATGATCTTGTTACCAACATCCTTAGTAAGCTCTTTGGTCTTGCCCATGTTGTCGAGGTTAGAGTCTGACTGATTAATTTTGTAGACAGGATTCTTTTATAAAGGTGACTATGTAAGACAGCTGTCTTTAAAGCAGGTAACGAGTTGATTAGAAGCGTCTAACTGGTCTGTAGGAGCCAGAACTCTTAATGGTTGGTAGGAGATCAAATACTTATTTCTCACTGCAAATTGCGAATAAATTTATATAATTTATACAATGTGATTTTCTGGATTTTATTTTTGATGTTCTATCTCTCAATGTTAAAGTTATCCTACCCTGAAAATTGTAGACTGTTCACGTCTTTGTCAGTGGGCAAACTTATAAAATCAGCAAGGGATCAAATAATTAGTTCCTTCACTGTATGTCATGTTTACATGCTATAGCGCTACAGAGCGCTACTTTATTTTTAGCAATTCTCTCTCCTTAGTCTTGTCCTCTCTTCATGGTCAGGTCTGTTCACTCGCTGCAGTCTTTTCCTCTCTCCATTGTCAGCTCTCTCCTCTCTCCATGTTCAGGTTTCTCTGCTCACCATGTTCAGGTCCCTTCTCTCTCCATGTTCAGGTCTCCTCTCTCCATAGTCTTATCCTCTCTTCATGTTCAGATTTGTTTTTCCTCCACAGTCTCATCCCCTCCATGTTCAGGTCTCTTTTCTCTCCACAGTCTCACCCTCTTTTCATGTGCAGGTTTGTTCTTCCTCCACAGTCTTGTCCTCTCCATGTCCAAGTCTCTTCTCTATCCATGTTCAGGTCTGTTCTCCTTCTGCAGTCTCATCCTCTTCATGTTCAGGTCTATTCTTTCTCCACAGTCTCATCCTCTCTTTGTGTTCAGGTCTGTTCTCCCTCCACAGTCTCGTCCTCTCCATGTTCAAGTCTCTTCTCTATCCATGTTCATGTCTCTTTTCTCTCCACAGTCTGATCATCTCCATGTTCAGGTCTCTTCTCTATCCATGTTCAGGTCTCTTTTCTCTCCATAGTCTCATCCTCTCTATGTTCAGGTCTCTTTTCTCTCCACAGTCTCATCTTCTCTTCATGTTCAGATCTGTTCTTCCTCCACAGTCTTGTCCTCACCATGTTCAGGTCTCTTCTCCTTCCACAGTCACATACTTTCTACATGGTCAGGTTTGTTCTTCCTCCACAGTTTTGTCCTCTCCATCTACAGGTTTCTTCTCTGTCCATATTCACATATGGTCTTCCTCCACAGTCTTGTCCTCTCCATGTTCAGGTCTCTTCTCTATCCATGTTCATGTCTCTTTTCTCTCCTTCGTCTCATCCTCTCCATGTTCAGGTCTCTTTTCTCTCCACAGTCTCATCTTCTCTTCATGTTCAGATCTGTTCTTCCTCCACAGTCTTGTCCTCACCATGTTCAAGTCTCTTCTCTATCCATGTTAAGGTCTGTTCTTCCTCCGCAGTCTCATCCTCTCCATGTTCAGGTCTCTTCTCTATCCATGTTCAGGTCTCTTTTCTCACCACAGTCTCATCCTCTCAATGTTCAGGTCTCTTTTCTCTCCACAGACTCATCATATCTTCATGTTAAGATCTGTTTATCTTCCTCCACAGTCTTGTCCTGTCCATGTTCAGGTCTCTTCTCCTTCCACAGTCACATACTTTCTACATGGTCAGGTTTGTTCTTCCTCCTTAGTTTTATCCTCTCCATCTTCAAGTTTCTTCTCTATCCATATTCACATACTGTATGTTCTCCCTCCGCAGTCTTGTCCTCTCCATGTTCAGGTCTCTTCTCTATCCATGTTCATGTCTCTTTTCTCTCCATCGTCTCATTCTCTCCATGTTCAGGTTTCTTTTCTCTCCACAGTCTCATCCTCTTTTCGTGTTCAGATCTGTTCTTCCTCCACAGTCTTGTCCTCTCAATGTTCAAGTCTCTTCTCTATCCATGTTCAGATCTGTTCTCCCTCAGCAGTCTCATCATCTCTATGTTCAGGTCTCTTCTCTATCCATATTCAGGTCTGTTGTCACTCCGCAGTCTCATCCTCTCAATGTTCAGGTCTCTTCTCTATCCATATTCAGGTCTGTTCTCCCAGTCTTGTCCTCTCCATGTTCAGGTCTCTTCTCTATCCACGTTCAGGTCTCTTTTCTCTCCACAAATGACAAAAAACTGACTTGCACATCCAGACAATTGTGAATAGGTGCATAACCAGGAGGAGCTACCTCCATATACAACATACAAAATAAGGTTGCACTCTATCATGCTAAGGCATGTCAATGTGGAATATGTGAAATTTGAATAGCAATACAGCTGTGGAGTATTAGGAAAAAATATGAGACACTTAGCATTTAATCTGGCCAAATTATATCTGCCCATCAACCATCGTCAAGTCTGATGGGTCCCTGACCTGTGTGAATACCTCTCTAAGGATGATGTCTGAATTCCTGGGTGAATATGGACACCTCTGTCAGCAATGCCTGCATTTATGGCATTTATTGGTAAGTAGGGACCTGCTGTAATTAAAATCACCACCCGGTGAAGGGCGGAGTGCTCGGTGAGTAAGCTAACATACAAATGACAAAAAACTGACTGGCACATCCACACTAGTGTGAATAGGTGCATAACCTAACCTAAAAATGTTCAGGTCTGTTCTCCCTCTGCAGTCTCATCCTCTCCATGTTCACGTCTCTTCTCTATCCATATTCACATCTGTTCTCCCTCCGCAGTCTCATCCTCTCCAGCTTCAGGTCTCTGCTTTCTCCATAGTCTCATCCTCTCTTCGTGTTCAGGTCTCCCTCCACAGTCTCATTCTCTCCATGTTCAGGTCTCTTCTATATCCATTTTCAGGTCTCTTTTCTCTCCACAGTCTCATCTCATCATGTCTTCATGTTAAGATCTGTTCTTCCTCCACAGTCTTGTCCTCTCCATGCTCTGGTCTCTTCTCTATCCATGTTAAGGTCTGTTCTCCCTTTGCAGTCTCATCCTCTCCATGTTGAGGTCTCTTCTCCTTCCACAGTCTCATACTTTCTACATGGTCAGGTTTGTTTTTCCACATTTTCCTTGCACAGGAAACTAAACATGTCTTAGAAGAAACATGAGCATGAGGCAGGGAGAAGGAATTAAGAATGTTCTATAGTGATATTATTGGTTTAATATGTTCATTTCCATTTCAGAGATAAAGGCACAATCAAATGAAAATATAACACCACCCAACTCAACAACACCAATGGTAGATCAAAGTACAATAGAAACAACCACCACTGCTACCACTCCTTCCAATACCACGGAATCTACCACTAAAGCTGTCAATACCACAGAACCTACCACCACTGCTACCATGCCTTCCAATATCACAGAATCTACCACTAAAGGTGTCAATGCTACAGAACCCACCACCACTGCTACCACTCCTTCCAATATCACAGAATCTACCACTAAAGGTGTCAATACCACAGAACCAACCACCACTGCTACTACTCCTCACAATACCACAGAATCCACCACCACTGCTACCACTCATTCCAATACCACAGAACCCACCAACACTGCTACCACTCCTTCCAATACCACGCAATCTACCACTAAAGAAGTCAATACCACAGAACCCACCACCACTGTTACCACGCCTTCCAATACCACAGAATCTACCACTAAAGGTGTCAATACCACAGAACCAACCACCACTGCTACCACTCCTTCCAATATCACAGAATCTACCACAAAAGGTGTCAATACCACAGAACCCACGACCACTGCTACCACTCCTTCCAATTCCACAGAACCCACGACCACTGCTACCACTCCTTCCAATACCACAGAACCCACGACCACTGCTACCTCTCCTTCCAATACCACAGAACCCACCAACACTGCTACCACTCCTTCCAATACCACGCAATCTACCACTAAAAGTGTCAATACCACAGAACCCACCACAACTGCTACCATGCTTTACAATACCACAGAATCTACCACTAAAGGTGTCAATACCACAGAACCTACCACCACTGCTACTACTCCTTCCAATATCACAGAACCCACCACCACTGCTACCACTCCTTCCAATACCACGGAATCTACCACTAAAGGTGTCAATACCACAGAACCCACCACCACTGCTACCACGTCTTACAATACCACAGAATCTACCACTAAAGATGTCAATACCACAGAACCCACCACCACTGCTACTACTCCTTCCAATACCACAGAACCCACCACCATTGCTACCACTCCTTCCAATATCACGGAATCTACCACTAAAGGTGTCAATACCACAGAACCCACCACCACTGCTACCACACCTACCAATACCACAGAATCAACCACTAAAGGTGTCAATACCACAGAACCCACCACCACTGCTACCACTCCTTCCAGTACCACAGAATCTACCACTAAAGGAGTCAATACCACAGAACCCACCACCACTGCTACCACACCTACCAATACCACAGAATCAAGCACTAAAGGTGTCAATACCACAGAACCCACAACAACAATGATACCTATACCTACCACGGTATCTACTCAACCAGCTATTACAAATGTGTACGTACAAATGAGAATTACCAATATCGTTTATTCAATCCTCCTGAATGACCCCACATCTGCAGAATTTAAGAATTTGGAGACCAGCATTAAAACAATGGTAAGCAGCCTGCGTTCTCCAGGAATGATGCGTTGCAGAGTTGGACAATTTTCTCACTATTATACTGAATTCTGACACTTTTGCCTCTTGCAGTTCAATGATGTCTATAACTGCTCTACCTGCTCCACCAGAAACACTTATGCCGGAGTCACCATCCTTCGCTTCAGGTGAGTATATTTGGGGCTTGATCTCCAATGTAGGTTATCAGCTACAGTGTGGTGGACATTGTGTTATCAGTGGCCGCTGCTGCACATTGCTGCTCCTTTTTCTGTTTTTTGCTTCGGTCTCATGTCATTGGTCATATCCTCCCATCAGCGCTGGGTCTGTGATCGCCAACACCAGGGTTGAATTTACAGGATCTCAGACTGCAGAAGGAGCTAATGCCATCCTAGGTGAAGCATTGTCCACCAATTCAAATGAGATTAATGGACTCAGAATCACTGACTTGCAAGGTGAGATTCCTGGTCCACAGGCAGGTGTGTTACATACCATTCTCGGAGGCAGGTATACCATTATACAAGTATAATATGACATTGTGACGTGACCATGATTTTCCTTTTTACAGTCAGTACCAATCCAACCTCATCTGAAGGCTCTTCAGCCCCAGTCCCAGGATGGGGCATAGCTCTGCTGGTTCTGGCCGCCATCATTCTGCTGCATGTCATTATTTTCCTGATTATCATGGTGAGTACAATCCCTCAATTTTCAACATTTAACTTTAATTGTTATTGAGGAAGGGGGATGCAGTGACCTATGAAGAGTGTTGGCTCGATTCAATCCATGTAATGATCTGTGAATGACTTCAGTCCTTGTGTCCTGGTTCTCCAGAGGTTCTTCTGTCACTTGTGTCCTGCTAACTCTGATTGTCTTCTCCTCAGACTGTCATGTTGTGCAGAAGGAGGTCTACAGGATACATGGATGTGTTTGCGACTCGTGGTTCCTACCACTCCATGAATGACTATACATCCTACCAAACACATGGACGATATGTGGCCCCAACCAAACATGACGTAAGTGCTCTTGCTACTCATGGCTTGAGCTCTTCATTGCACATGACTGGGCTGATGTAATGTGTAGTAGACATTTTAACCAGAGTCTCTAGAGATTGAACTGATGCCCAAAATTGTTTAGAACCCCAAAGAAGGTTGTGCTGTTTAGAGGTGCAGTTGTTCTAGTTCCTATAAAAGAAGTTCTTACTACTTCATTACATGGCTCCTCTTGGGGTTTGTAGCTCAACATCAGCGGTGACTGCACTCAGGTCATCACTTCTTAGGGCCTATGGCTCTATAAATAGAGGTAACTTCTCCCTGGATTGGTGGCTCCATTTATAAAGATGGATCCTCTCAAGGTTTTTGGCTCCATCTATACAGGTGACTCTTTTCAGGGTTTGTGGCTACATTTATAAAAACAGTTCTTCTCAGGGCCCGTGGTTCCATTTTCAGAAATGACTCCTCTCAGGACTTGCAATTAAATTTACAAAGAGAGATCTTCTGAGGGTTGGTGGCTCCAGTTATACAAGAATCTCCTCTCAGATTTTATAGTTCAATTGATATAGGTGGATTTATCTAGCAGCTTTATCTATAGAGGTAGCTCCTCCTAGGGTTGTTGGCTTCATCTATTGGGGTGGTTCCTGTCAGGGTTGGTGTCTTCATCTATAGAGGTAGCTTTTCTCAGGGTTGGTGAATTCATCTATAGTGGTAGCTCCTCTCAGGGTTGTTGGCTTCATCTATTGGGGTGGTTCCTGTCATGGTTGGTATCTTCATCTATAGAGGTAGCTTTTCTCAGGGTTGCTCGCTTCATCTATAGAGGTAGCTCCTCTTGGGGTTGGTGGCTTGATCTATAGAGATATCTCCTATCAGGGTTGGTGGCTCCTCTCTGAATTTGTGGCTCAATCTAGAGGTGGCTCTTTTTAGGGCTTGTGGCTTAATTTATGGAAACTGCTCCTCTCAGGGTTTGTGGTTGTATTTATTGAGTAATCTTCCTGGGTTGGCGGCTCCAGTTATAGAATAAACTCCTCTTGGAGCACATGGTTCAGTCAATAGAGGTAGCTTAACTTGGGGCTTGTGGCCTCTTTCCTTTTGTGATGTAGCTTCACACCTTTTTGCTATGAACATTTCTTCGCTTGTTGCACCTGGTTAAAAATGTACTTTTCGGCTCGATGCCCGGTAGACATGTGAATGGAGCAGGTGACATTAAGGGAAGCAGCCGATGCTTTACGGGAGGTTTATGCATTAAGTATCCTATTCACCCCTGTGTTGGTCGCAGTTACTGTATAAACACAGTATCGAGCCCTGAACATTGTGGGACAGGGATATTGTGGGTAATGGAATATTGTAGCAAAAGTCTAAGTCTCAGCTGTAAGTGGAACAACCTTGACGTGTTTTAAGCTGTCTAATGCCTCTCCTTCCTCTTCTTTCTCCTCCCTTGTCGGCCTCCTTCAGGATTCCTTTCTCTTTCTTCATCTTTAACCCTTTCACTATGCTTCCTACTTTACTTGCTCCTCTTTATCATTTGCTGGCTCTTACTTCTCCCCCCATTTTTTATCGTTCCTCATTTACTTTCTTATCATATTCCGCTTTCTTTTACTCTTCAATGTCTCCTCTTCCTCCTTTTATTCCTTTTCCAATACCTTGCTTCATGTTATTCCTCCTCCATTTCTTTCTCTTTTTATTGTTCCTCTTCCTTCTTTTGTCCCACTTACACCTTCTCTTCCTTCTGGCTCCAATCTTCTACATCTTGCTCTTATTTCTTCCCCACTTTTTCTTCTTTGTCCTCCTCATCTTCTTTTCATTTCATTCCTACCTTAAGCTCTTGTTCGCTTCCCATACCTCTTTCTCCTCCATTTTGTCATCCTCCCCATCTTTTCCCTTCCCTTTCTTTCATCTCCTCTTTCTCTTATTCTTATTTTCCTTTCATCTTCTCTTCCTCAGTTTCCTCCTCATCTTTCTTCTTTCTCTTGTAACTCTCTATGTAACTCCCTCCTTGTATCCTCCTTCTTCCTTTTCTTCTTCCTCTTCTGCTTCCTTTTCCTTCTCTGTGCCTTTGTCCTTCTCTTCCTTTTCCTCTTCCTCCTTGTTGTCTCTTCTTGTTCCTATTTTTCTTCCTCTTCTTCTTCATCCAAGTATTTCTCCTCCTTCTCCCTTCCTATTCCATTTCCCATTCCTCTTGTTGCTCTTCTTTCCTCCTGTTCCTTTTCCTCTTCTTCTTCCTCTGGCCATCTGCACTGATGTAACATCTAACATACTCCGACATCATGGTGTTTGAAGAGAAGATTGTAATCTTCATCATCTGCTTGTTGCTTGGCTTATTGCTTGACATATTCTCCTACCCTGATCATTCTACTACACATTTTCACCTCTTCCATTATAGTCACGGCTCCAAATATGCCTGCAGGTCACATTTCTCTTGTCCTTGACAGCTGTGTGACTGGTGCCAGCAGGAAGCCTCTCACAGAACATTGCACCACGTAGTGCAGTCACATGTTCACATAATAAATCAGAGACAGGTGGCACCACCATCATCCATGGTGCACCTGAAACCTGACCAACTGACCCAGCAGCCCTTCTCCCCTGCAGTGACATCAACAGCCCTTTTCCCCTGCAGTGACACCAGCAGCCCTTCTCCCAGCAGTTTAACCAGCAGCCCCTCTCCCCCACAGTGACACCAGCAGCCCCTCTCCCCTGAAGTAACAGTGCCAGCAGCCCCTCCCTTCTGGTGACACCAATAGCCCCTTTACCCTGTAATGATGCCAGCGGCCCCTCTGCTACAGTAACACCAGCAGCGCCTCTCACTTCTGGTGGCAACAGTAGCCCCTCTCTCCTGCGGTGACACCAAGAGCCGCTCTTACCTGTGGTGACACCAGCAGCCGCTTCTCCTACAGTGACACCAGCAGCCCCTATCCCTTCTGGTGATAACAGCAGTCCCTCTCCCCTGCAGTGACACCAGCAGCCCCACTCCCCTGCAGTGACACCAGAAGCCCCTCTCCCTTCTGGTGTCACCAGCAGCCGCTCTCCCCTGCAGTGACACCAAGAGCCGCTCTCCCCTGCAGTGACACCAGCAGCCCCACTCCCCTGCAGTGACACCAGAAGCCCCTCTCCCTTCTGGTGACACCAGCAGCCGCTCTCCCCTGCAGTGACACCAAGAGCCGCTCTCCCCTGCAGTGACACCAGTAGCCACACTCTCCTGCGGTGACACCAGCAGTCCCTCTCCCTTCTGGTGACACCAGCAGCCCCTCTCCCCTGCAGTGATACCAGCAGACCCTCTTCCCTGCAGTGACACCAGCATCCACTCTCCCTTCTGGTGACACCTGCAGCCCCTCTCCCCTGCGTTGACACCAGCAGAAACTCTCCTTTGCGGTGACACCAGCAGCCCCTCTCCCCTGTGGTGACACCAGCAGCCGTTCTCCCCTGCGGTAATACCAGCAGGCCCTCTCCCTTCTGGTGGCACCAGTAGCCCCTTTCCCCTGCAGTGACACCAGCAGCCCCTCTCCCCTGCAGTGATATCAGCAGACCCTCTTCCCTGCAGTGACACCAGCAGACCCTCTCCTTTCTGGTGGCACCACCATCCCCTCACCCTTCTGGTGACACCAGCATCCACTCTCCCTTCTGGTGACACCTGCAGCCCCTCTCCCCTGCGTTGACACCAGCAGAAACTCTCCCTTGCGGTGACACCAGCAGCCCCTCTCCCCTGTGGTGACACCAGCAGCCGTTCTCCCCTGCGGTAATACCAGCAGGCCCTCTCCCTTCTGGTGGCACCAGCAGCCCCTCTCCCCTGCGGTGACACCAGCAGCTCCTCTCCCCTGAGGTGACTTCAGCAGCCATTCTCCTCTGTGGTGACACCTGCAGCAGCTCTCCCTTCTACTGCATAGTTTCGCTATTAATGTTTGGTGAGAAATGTGATGTTTATAGTACAGTGGGGAAAAAAAGTATTTAGTCAGTCAGCAATAGTGCAAGTTCCACCACTTAAAAAGATGAGAGGCGTCTGTAATTTACATCATAGGTAGACCTCAACTATGGGAGACAAACTGAGAAAAAAAAATCCAGAAAATCACATTGTCTGTTTTTTTTTCATTTTATTTGCATATTATGGTGGAAAATAAGTATTTGGTCAGAAACAAAATTTCATCTCAATACTTTGTGATATATCCTTTGTTGGCAATGACAGAGGTCAAACGTTTTCTGTAAGTCTTCACAAGGTTGCCACACACTGTTGTTGGTATGTTGGCCCATTCCTACATGCAGATCTCCTCTAGAGCAGTGATGTTTTTGGCTTTTCGCTTGGCAACACGGACTTTCAACTCCCTCCAAAGGTTTTCTATAGGGTTGAGATCTGGAGACTGGCTAGGCCACTCCAGGACCTTGAAATGCTTCTTACGAAGCCACTCCTTTGTTGCCCTGGCGGTGTGCTTTGGATCATTGTCATGTTGAAAGACCCAGCCACGTTTCATCTTCAATGCCCTTGCTGATGGAAGGAGGTTTGCACTCAAAATCTCACGATACATGGCCCCATTCATTCTTTCATGTACCCGGATCAGTCGTCCTGGCCCCTTTGCAGAGAAACAGCCCCAAAGCATGATGTTTCCACCACCATGCTTTACAGTTGGTATGGTGTTTGATGGATGCAACTCAGTATTCTTTTTCCTCCAAACACGACAAGTTGTGTTTCTACCAAACAGTTCCAGTTTGGTTTCATCAGACCATAGGACATTCTCCCAAAACTCCTCTGGATCATCCAAATGCTCTCTAGCAAACTTCAGATGGGCCCGGACATGTACAGGCTTAAGCAGTGGGACACGTCTGGCACTGCAGAATCTGAGTCCATGGTGGCGTAGTGTGTTACTTATGGTAGGCCTTGTTACATTGGTCCCAGCTCTCTGCAGTTCATTCACTAGGTCCCCCCGCGTGGTTCTGGGATTTTTGCTCACCGTTCTTGTGATTATTCTGACCCCACGGGGTGGGATTTTGCGTGGAGTACCAGATCGAGGGAGATTATCAGTGGTCTTGTATGTCTTCCATTTTCTAATTATTGCTCCCACAGTTGATTTCTTCACTCCAAGCTGGTTGGCTATTGCAGATTCAGTCTTCCCAGCCTGGTGCAGGGCTACAATTTTGTTTCTGGTGTCCTTTGACAGCTCTTTGGTCTTCACCATAGTGGAGTTTGGAGTCAGACTGTTTGAGGGTGTGCACAGGTGTCTTTTTATACTGATAACAAGTTTAAACAGGTGCCATTACTACAGGTAATGAGTGGAGGAAAGAGGAGACTCTTAAAGAAGAAGTTACAGGTCTGTGAGAGCCAGAAATCTTGATTGCTTGTTTCTGACCAAATACTTATTTTCCACCATAATATGCAAATAAAATGAAAAAAAAACAGACAATGTGATTTTCTGGATTTTTTTTCTCAGTTTGTCTCCCATAGTTGAGGTCTACCTATGATGTAAATTACAGACGCCTCTCATCTTTTTAAATGGTGGAACTTGCACTATTGCTGACTGACTAAATACTTTTTTTCCCCACTGTATGGTAGAACATCCGGTACCAGGAGAGTTTTGGCATATCATATCCGGTGATGTATTTGTCTGGTGTAGATTGGCCACGCAGAAGAGAGTTACTATATTGAACAAATAGAATTTGTTACAGCTTGTGTAACATTTGGTTATGCAAGAATTGTTTTTTCCAAACAAGACATAAGCTAGGGAAGATTTCAGCTAAGACAGAAGCCTGTTAACCTGTGGACTGAGTGGACGCCCGTGACACCACAGTGTGGATCCCAGGAATTTCTCTGTCTTCGCCGTTCTGCTTCTCATGGTTGATGTTTCTGGACAGATGATGTTGCTATTCTTGGTGAAGTTTTTCTTATGTAGTAGTGTGTAATAAAAGTACTTTACCTTTGTGATTTATATTATGCAAAAGTGTACCCAATATTACACTATTTCCTGTTTTCTGTATTTATTTAATTATTTTAATAAAATTAATCACCTTCTTTAAAGCAGTATCCGACCAGTTTAAATACTTGGCAAAACACACCTGCGTTTGCTCTCCCCTACAGTCACACCAGCAGTTGCTCTCCCTTGCAGTGACACCAGCAGCTGCTCTCCCCTGCGGTGACACCAGCAGCCCCTCTCCCTTCTGGTGACACCAGCAGCCCTCTTTTTCTTGTGGGCACAGCAGACCATCTCCCTTGTGGTTGCACCAGCAGCCCCTCTCCCTTTTAGTGATACTAGCAGCCCCTCTCCTCTTTGGTGACAACAGCAGCCATACTCCCCTGCAGTGATACCAGCAGCCCCTCTCCCTTCAGGTGACACCAGCTGCCGCTCTCCCCTGCAGTGACACCAAGAGCCGCTCTTCCAAGCGGTGACACCAGAAACCCCTCTCCCTCCTGGTGACACCAGCAGCCCCTCTCCCTTCTGGTGGCACCAGAATCTCTTCTTTATAATCCCCTCTGCAGACCGATAAACCAGACATGGTTGGGTTCTAGCTATTCCCGTTATTCTCAGGCCTTGACCATTTATAAAGAGGGCAGAAAATCCAGAAAATCAAAGTTAGAACAGTAGTCCCCCACACCTTGTTGAGCAAAATTACATCATATATTTTATAGCTTATTAGATTTGGTCACTGGGGCCAGGCCTCGAAGGGAGGGCTGACTGCCAGGCGTCAGGAGATCTTGTATTGAATCTTTCCATGGATATCCTGCCAGTGGTACAGATCCAGTCTGGACCATTATGTGGTGTATGAGCTAGTGGTTGAAGAGGTTGAGTCATTTGGGGTCACTTTTTTCTGGGGTAATTCTTGGCACCATCTGACCCCACAAAGCTTTGTCACATATGATGCAAGTGTTTTTGCTCAGATCTGAAAAGCTGGTGGTGACTGGATCTCTAAGGGGAGGTGAAAACAGAGACATGTCCTCCAGGGTTAATCATTACCACCTTGACTTACATGAACTTCCATATGCAAATAGTGACAAAAAGCCTCCCTTGTCCACAGCTGGTGGCACCTGCTACTCCTGGGCACCTGAGACATTTGACTGGGTACAGTGCACACAATTGCACCAAATCCACCCCCCACCTTGAGTCTCCAGGAGTCACTTTGATTTCCTGCACACTTATGTCTTGAATCTTATTGTCCTCTTAAGTCAATTCCTTCCATTGTTCTGGGGTATTTATCAGATTCTTCCTGTAACCGAACACGCTCCGTGGTCACATCTTCATTCTTCTTCTTAAGCCTCTTATTGCTGGAGACTTTTCATATCCTGCACCTTGAGGAGCCTCAGATCTTACATTAACCCTTTTTCTTTCTCTCTCTTCAGCCTTCAGGTAATGGGACTAAAAACCTGTACTCGTACTCCAATCAAGGCCTAGAGACCAATGACTTGTGAGCTGCACCACAAAACTATGGGATCAGGCCAGAGCTCCGGGGTAGGGGCCATGGACCCTGACCACAGACTTGTTATGGACATGGCGCTTAAATGGACAAGTGAAGAATCCATTGTTGTATCTGTGCATCATATTTCCATATAATTGTATCTCTGTCGTGATATCTTCACCTCATGGCATTGTATTGTGTCATTCCCTAATCCTCTTATCTCCACACCATTGTATCCTGTGGCATTGGGCCATATGCCAAGGTCTTCTTATCAGCAGTTCAAAGGAGCTCACAGTTGGAAACCATTGTCCTTCCACCATTATGCACAGCTTGCCTGATGACATTGCTCCTGCCCCTGCTCACCAACCAGAATTTTTCTTCTCTTAATGAACAATTCATCACATACTGATGACATTACCAGGGCTTCAGATGTTACATGGTATCTGGCCATATACAGATGTGGATTCAATCCAGACATTTGCTGTGAGCGGACAATAACTACAATCACAGCAATCTGCACCATCACCCCCATATAAAAAAGACAATCATGGACACTGGAAAAACATCAACTTCAGTGCTGCACTCCCTATGAGACAGGAGGTTTAAAAGTGTAAACCGCCATGTTCATGGTCTTCAAACAGGAGTAAAGGAGGAAGCCATCAAATTTCATATTATTGTATAGAAAGGAGTGTACGGTTGTTATTGAGTGCACTGTACAGTCATTTAGAGCACTGTACGGTTGATATATAAAGAATTTACACTGACTGTATGGTTGTTTTTGAGTGTACTATATGATGTATATATGTATGTATATAATATGAAGAAAGCGCACGGTTGTTATTTAGACGACTGTACAGGTTTTAGAGGACTGTACGTTTGTAAGATATGGAGAGGGGACTGTACCATTATTAAATATGTAGGGAGAGACGACTCGGTTGTGAGAGATGAAGAGTAACGTATAGTTGTTATTTACGGGACTGTATGGTTGTATGATACAGAGAGAAGACAGTAGGGTTGTTCGATATGGACAGGGCACTGTAAGGGTTGTTAGATATGGAAAGAGCATTGTATGGTTGTTATTTAGGGGACTGTATGGTTGCTAGATATGGAGAGAAGACTGAATATTGTTATTGAAATGATTATATGGAGTGTATATATTATCTGCAGACAGCATTGTATGGTACTTATGTAAGGGACTGTACAGTTAGATAAGGAGAGAGGACTGTGCAGTTTTTAGATATGGTGAGAGCACTGTATGGTTGTTGGATATGTGAGAGCACTGTATAGTTGTTGGATATGTGAGACGACTGTATGGTTGTTGGATATGTGAGAGGACTGTATGGTTGTTGGATATGGTGAGACGACTGTATGGTTGTTGGATATGTGAGACGACTGGTTGTTGGATATGTGAGAGGACTGTATGGTTGTTGGATATGGTGAGACGACTGTATGGTTGTTGGATATGTGAGAGCACTGTATGGTTGTTGGATATGGTGAGACGACTGTATGGTTGTTGGATATGTGAGACGACTGTATGGTTGTTGGATATGGTGAGAGGACTGTGCTGTTTTTAGATATGGTGAGAAGACTGTATGGTTGTTAGATATGTTGAGAGGACTGTATGGTTGTTACACATAGTGAGAGGACTGTATGGTTGTTGGATATGGTGAGATGACTGTATGGTTGTTGGATATGGTGAGACGACTGTGCAGTTTTAGATGTGGTGAGAGGACTGTATGGTTGTTAGATATTTTGAGAGGACTGTACAGTTATTGGATATGGTGAGAGGACTGTACGGTTGTTACATATGGTGAGAGGACTGTACGGTCGTTAAGACATGGTGAGAGGACTGTACGGTTGTTTGTTTAGAGGAGGAGTGTACGGTTATTTCATAGAGGAGACCTGTTTTTTACTCTGTCTTCTGCCCCAGTGAACAGTAAGAATGTTCTCTCCCTATATTGACACCCTCAGCAACCTGCATAAACTTGCTTGCTCTGGAGCCTTTGGTTTGCTATGGCAGCGATTCCCCGCTACTTGTTCTTGTTACGACAATAACCCACTTCTTATCCACCACAGAGAAGACCTCTCTAGAGCAGCAGAACCAGTGTCTTAATGTATAGTGCTGGGTGTACAGGGTGAAGTCTCTTCCTGGGCTGTGCAGACCTCCTACAGCATGTCATGTGACTGCACTCTGGACCAGGGCACTGGCCTAATGATCCCCCCAACTCCTGCCCATGCCACCATGTCCAGCAGAAGACCAGGGGGGGATGGGTCTGTGACCAGGCATGGAGGATTATGGAGATTGTAAAAGTGACTTGTAATTAAGGCGTGAGTTCAGGCTATGGGACTACAAGGGGCCATTGATATGTTGTGCAGTGCATGAGGACCCTCACTGTCCTGTCCCATCCTCCATTTTTGGGTGAGGGCAGGTTTTGGATGATTTCCGTTCAGCAGGTACCAATGGTGCATGACTGTTCCTCCTCCCTCACTGCTGCTAAGTGCCAAAGTATCCACTCATACACTGCTCCCATGCTGCTGTCTGGGGGGTAGTGGCTGCCCAACATGTCACCAGTGATCATTAAAGTTTGCTCTGCCTCTTTATTCCCGCATTCTGCTTCGTCTATATACCCCACGTACTGCTCCACCTGTATACCCCACATTCTGCTCCGCTTGTATACCCCACATTCTGCTCCACCTGTATACCCCACATTCTACGTGTATAGCCTGTATTCTTCTCAACCTTTCTACCCCACACTTTACCTATATAGCCTGTATTCGCTGCTTGTGTACCTTGCATGCAACCTGTATAGCCTGTATTGTTCTCAGCCTGTATACCCCACAATCTACCTGTATTCTTCTCTGCCTTTATACCCCACAGTCTACCTGAATAGCCTGTATTTCTCTCCGCCTGTATACACTGCATTCTCTTCTGCCATTATACCAGTCTACTTGCATTCCTCTCCTCTGCCTGTATACCCCACATTCTACAGTACCTACGTAGCCTATATTCTGCTTCGCCTGTATACCCCACAGTCTACCTTTAGAGCCTTTACTCTACTCCCCTTGCATACCCCACAGTCTACCTATATAGCCTGTATTCGTTGCTTGTGTACCCTGCATTCTACTTGTATAGCCTGTATTGTTCTCTGCCTTTATACCTCACAGTTTACCTGAATAGCATGTATTCCTCTCCGCTTGTATACCCTGCATTCTCTTAAGCCGTTATACTCCAGTCTACTTGTATTCTGCTTTGCCATTATACCCCAAAGTCTACCTGTATAGCTTGTATTCATCTCAGCCTGTATACCCCACAGTCTACCGATATAGCCTGTATTCTTCTCCGCCTGTATACCCTACAGTCTACCTGTATAGCCTGTATACTAATCCTCCTGTCTGCCTGTAAATACCATATTCTTCTCTGCTTGTATACCCCACATTCTACCTATGTAGCCTATATTCTGCTTCACATTTATGCCCCACAGTCTACCTGTATAGCCTTTATTCTTCTCCCCCAGTATACCCCACAGTCTAGCTATATAGCCTGTATTTGCCGCTTGTGTACCCTGCATTCTACCTGTATAGTCTGTATTGTTCTCCGCCTGTATACCCACAGTCTACCTGTACAGCCTGTATTCTTCTCCGCCTTTATACCCCACAGTCTACCTGTACAGCCTGTATTCTTCTCCGCCTTTATACCCCACAGTCTACCTGTACAGCCTGTATTCTTCTCCGCCTTTATACCCCACAGTCTACCTGTACAGCCTGTATTCTTCTCCGCCTTTATACCCCACAGTCTACCTGAATAGCCTGCATTCCCATCCGCATGTACACCCTGCATTCTCTTCTGCCATTATACCATACTAGATTATGGCCCGATGCTATCGCATCGGGAGGATGCGATAGCATCACACCTCTTGCCATGTTAACCCTCAACACACACACTCCTCTCACCTTTTACCATCTCCACTCACGTCCACTCACTCTTTCACTCCACGTACAACCCATTCTCTCACTCCATCTCTCATACTCACGCCGTCATCGCCGCTGCTCCACGACACGATCCCCGACATTTTCCGCCGGCGCCATCCTGGATCCAGACGTTGTCCACGCCGGCGACATGTTCTTGCGGCGACGCCATCTTGAGTATCGTGAAATCCCACGATAGTCAAGATGGCGTCGCCGGAAGAACATGTCGCCGGCGTGGACGACGTCGGGATCCAAAATGGCGTCGGCGAAATCTCGCGAGTTTTCGCCGACGCCATTTTGGATCCCGACGTCGTCCTCGCCGGCGACATGTTCTTGCGGCGATGCCATCTTGAGTATCGCGGGATTTCGGCGATCCAAAATAGCATCGCCGCAGGAACATGTCGCCGGCGTGGATGCCGTCGGGATCCAAAATGGCGTCGGCGAAATCTCGAGAGATTTCGCCGACGCCATTTTGGATCCCGACGTCCTCCACGCCGGCGACATGTTCTTGCGGCGACGCCATCTTGACTATCGCGGGATTTCGCCGATCCAAAATGGCGTCGCCGCAAGAACATGTCGCCGGCATGGAGGACGTCTGGATCCAGGATGGCGCCGGCGGAAGATGTCGGGGATCGTGGATCAGCGGCGATGACGGCGTGAGTATGAGAGACGGAGTGAGAGAAGGGGTCGTATGTGGAGTGAAAGAGTGAGTGGACGTGAGTGGAGATGGTGAAAGGTGAGAGGAGTGTGTGTTGAGGAGTGGTGTGTTGAGGGTTAACATGGAAAGAGGTGTGCGGTGACGTCACCGGTTACAACTGGATGGAAGTTGTTACAACCGGAAGCTGCTTAGGGCATTTATTATTATAGATACTTGTATTCTGCTCTGCCATTTTACTCCACAGTCTACCTACAGTCATGGCCAAAAGTATTGACACCCCTGCAATTCTGTCAGATAATACTCAGTTTCTTCCTGAAAATTATTGCAAACACAAATTCTTTGGTATTATTATCTTCATTTAATTTGTCTTAAATGAAAAAACACAAAAAGAATTGTCCTAAAGCCAAATTGGATATAATTCCACACCAAACATAACAAAGAGGGTGGACAAAAGTATTGGCACTGTTTGAAAAATCATGTGATGCTTCTCTAATTTGTGTAATTAACAGCACCTGTGACTTACCTGTGGCACCTAACAGGTGTTGGCAATAACTAAATCACACTTGCAGCCAGTTAACATGGATTAAAGTTGACTCAACCTCTGTCCTGTGTCCTTGTGTGTACCACATTGAGTATGGAGAAAAGAAAGAAGACCAAAGAACTGTCTGAGGACTTGAGAAACCAAATTGTGAGGAAGCATGAGCAATTTCAAGGCTACAAATCCATCTCCAAAGACCTGAATGTTCCTGTGTCTACCGTGTGCAGTGACATCAAGAAGTTTAAAGCCCATGGCACTGTGGCTAACCTCCCTAGATGTGGACGGAAGAGAAAAATTGACAAGAGATTTCAACGCAAGATTGTGCGGATGTTGGATAAAGAACCTCCACTAACATCCAAACAAGTTCAAGCTGCCCTGCAGTCCGAGGGTAGAACGGTGTCAACCCGTACAATCCGGCGGCGTCTGAATGAAAAGGGACTGTACGGTAGGAGACCCAGGAAGACTCCACTTCTTACCCCGAGACATAAAAAAGCCAGGCTGGAGTTTGCCAAAACTTACCTGAAAAAGCCTAAAACATTTTGGAAGAATGTTCTCTGGTCAGATGAGACAAAAGTAGAGCTTTTAGGGCAAAAGCATCAACATAGAGTTTACAGGAGAAAAAAGAGGCATTCAAAGAAAAGTACACGGTCCCTACAGTCAAACATGGCGGAGGTTCCCTGATGTTTTGGGGTTGCTTTGCTGCCTCTGGCACTGGACTGCTTGACCGTGTGCATGGCATTATGAAGTCTGAAGACTACCAACAAATTTTGCAGCATAATGTAGGGCCCAGTGTGAGAAAGCTGGGTCTCCCTCAGAGGTCATGGGTCTTCCAGCAGGACAATGACCCAAAACACACTTCAAAAAGCACTAGAAAATGGTTTGAGAGAAAGCACTGGAGACATCTAAGGTGGCCAGCAATGAGTCCAGACCTGAATCCCATAGAACACCTGTGGCGAGATCTAAAAATGGCAGTTTGGAGAAGGCACCCTTCAAATATCAGGGACCTGGAGTAGTTTGCCAAAGAAGAATGGTCTAAAATTCCAGCAGAGCATTGTAAGAAACTCATTGATGGTTACCGGAAGCGGTTGGTCGCAGTTATTTTGGCTAAAGGTTGTGCAACCAAGTATTAGGCTGAGGGTGCCAATACTTTTGTCCGGCCCATTTTTGGAGTTTTGTGTGAAATGATCTTCATTCTCTTTTGTGTTTTTTCATTTAAGACAAATTAAATGAAGATAATAATACCAAAGAATTTGTGTTTGCAATCATTTTCAGGAAGAAACTGAATATTATCTGACAGAATTGCAGGGGTGTCAATACTTTTGGCCATGACTGTATATAGCCTGTATTCAGCTCAGCCTGTGTACCCCACAGTCTACCGATATACTAATATTATCCTCCTGTATACCCAGCAGTCTGCCTGTATACACCACATTATTCTCTGCCTGTATACCTCACAGTCTACCTATATTGACCATATTCTGCTTCGCCTGTATATACCACAGTCTACCTGAATAGATTGTACACTAATCCTTCTATATACCCCACTTTCTGCACTGCCTGTATACCCCAAATTCTGCTCTGCCTGTATACTGCACATTCTACGTGTACAGCCTGTATTCTCCACTGGTATACCCCACAGTCTACCTGAATAGCCTGTAACCTTCCCCGCCTGTATACCCATGCAGTCTACCTGTATAGCCTGTAATCTTCTCTGCCTGTATACCCCACAGTCTACCTATATAGCCTGTATTCTTCTCTGCCTGTATACCCCACAGTCTACCTATATAGCCTGTATTCTTCTCTGCTTGTATACCCCTGCAGTCTACCTGTATAGCCTGTATTCTTCTCCTCCTGTATACCCTGCAGTCTATCTGTATAGCCTGTATTCTTCTCCTGTATACCCTGCAGTCTATCTGTATAGCCTGTATTCTGCTCTGCCTGTATACCCCACAATCTAAATGTATAGCCTGTATTCTTCTCCACCAGTATACCCCACAGTCTACCTGAATAGCCTGTATCCTTCTCCGCCTGTATACTCCTGTACTCTACCTGTATAGATTGTAATCTTCTCTGCCCGTATACCCATGCAGTCTACCTGTATAGCCTGTATTCTTCTCCACCTGTATACCTCAGTCTACCTGTACACCCTGCATTCCGCTCAGCCATTATACAACAGTCTACCTGTATAGCCTTTATTGTTCTCCCCCTGTATACCCCACAGTCTACCTGTATAGCCTGTATTCTAATCTGATTGTGTACCCTAGAGACTACCCATTTAGCTTGTATTTTTCTCCATCTATATACTCCACAGTCTACCTGTATTATTCTCCGCCTGTATACCCCACAGTCTACCTGTATAGCCCGTATTATTCTCCACTTGTATACCCTGCAGTCTACCTGTATAGCCGGAATTCTGCTCTGTGATTATGCCCCACGGTCTACCAGTATAGCCTGTATTCTTCTCTGCCTGTACATCCCACGGTCTACCTGTATAGTCTGTATACTTATCCTTCTGTATACATAACATTCTGCTCTGCATGTATACACCGCAGTTTGCCCCTATAGCTCACTATCTGTGCCACGTGTATGTTCCGCAGTCTGCTTCGCCTGTGTACCCTGCAGTCTGCATGTATAGCCCACTTTCTGCTCCACTTGTATACCCCACAGTCTGATCCATCTATATACCCCACAGTTGGCTTGAGCGGAGAGCAAATTGCGGTGTATACAGGTGTTGCAGATGGGTGTACTCTGTTCCATGTGACTACAGAAATTTCTATTTATATGTAAACTGTTCTGTGATTTGAGATAAATAAAGGAATTTCCACATCAACGTATGTCTGAACTGCTGTAAGCGCAGCTCTTCCTTGCTCTCTTCCTCCATACCTTCCCTCTCTGCTGTGGTGGAATGGTTAAAAGACAAAGCTGCAGGTCTCTCTGTGGGTGCATGGGTGGGGTGTGTCTCACTATACGTGGAGGCTGTCCACAGTAACATCCTGGGCAGAAGGACATGCTCCAGCCCAACATCCTGCCTGTGTAGCTTCTGTCTGCATTGCTGACCGGAGATACAACACTAAACCACCGGGACACCAGGAACACAGCACTACACCACCGGGACACCAGGAACACAGCACTAAACCACTGGGACACCAGGAACACAGCACTAAACCACTGGGACACCAGGAACACAGCACTAAACCACTGGGACACCAGGAACACAGCACTAAACCAACGGGACACCAGGAACACAGCACTAAACCACCGGGACACCAGGAACACAGCACTAAACCACTGGGACACCAGGAACACAGCACTAAACCACCGGGACACCAGGAACATAGCACTAAACCACCGGGACACCAGGAACATAGCACTAAACCACCGGGACACCAGGAACACAGCACTAAACCACCGGGACACCAGGAACACAGCACTAAACCACTGGGACACCAGGAACACAGCACTAAACCACTGGGACACCAGGAACACAGCACTAAACCAACGGGACACCAGGAACACAGCACTAAACCACCGGGACACCAGGAACACAGCACTAAACCATAGGGACACCAGGAACACAGCACTAAACCACCGGGACACCAGGAACACAGCACTAAACCAACGGGACACCAGGAACACAGCACTAAACCACCGGGACACCAGGAACACAGCACTAAACCACCGGGACACCAGGAACACAGCACTAAACCAACGGGACACCAGGAACACAGCACTAAACCACCGGGACACCAGGAACACAGCACTAAACCACCGGGACACCAGGAACACAGCACTAAACCACCGGGACACCAGGAACACAGCACTAAACCACCGGGACACCAGGAACACAGCACTAAACCATAGGGACACCAGGAACACAGCACTAAACCACCGGGACACCAGGAACACAGCACTAAACCACCGGGACACCAGGAACACAGCACTAAACCACCGGGACACCAGGAACACAGCACTAAACCACCGGGACACCAGGAACACAGCACTAAACCACCGGGACACCAGGAACATAGCACTAAACCAACGGGACACCAGGAACATAGCACTAAACCACTGGGACACCAGGAACATAGCACTAAACCATAGGGACACCAGGAATACAGCACTAAACCATAGGGACACCAGGAACACAGCACTAAACCACCGGGACACCAGGAACACAGCACTAAACCACCGGGACACCAGGAACACAGCACTAAACCACCGGGACACCAGGAACACAGCACTAAACCACCGGGACACCAGGAACACAGCACTAAACCACCGGGACACCAGGAACACAGCACTAAACCATAGGGACACCAGGAACACAGCACTAAACCACTGGGACACCAGGAACACAGCACTAAACCACTGGGACACCAGGAACACAGCACTAAACCACCGGGACACCAGGAACACAGCACTAAACCACCGGAACACCAGGAACATAGCACTAAACCATAGGGACACCAGGAACACAGCACTAAACCAACGGGACACCAGGAACACAGCACTAAACCACCGGGACACCAGGAACACAGCACTAAACCATAGGGACACCAGGAACACAGCACTAAACCACCGGGACACCAGGAACACAGCACTAAACCATAGGGACACCAGGAACATAGCACTAAACCATAGGGACACCAGGAACACAGCACTAAACCAACGGGACACCAGGAACACAGCACTAAACCACCGGGACACCAGGAACACAGCACTAAACCATAGGGACACCAGGAACACAGCACTAAACCAACGGGACACCAGGAACACAGCACTAAACCACCGGGACACCAGGAACACAGCACTAAATCATTGAGGCAACAGAAACACAACACTAAACCACATGGACACCAGGAAAACAGAACCTAACTATTGGGATACCAGGAACACAGCACTAAACCACAGGGACACCAGGAACACTAAACCACCGGAATACTAGCAACACAGCACTAAACCATTGGGACACCAGGAAAACAGCACTAAACTATTGGGACACCAGGAACACAACAGTAAACAACAGGGACACCAGGAACACAGCACTAAACCACCAGGACACCAGGAATACAACTCTAAACCACCAGGACACCAGGAACATAGCACTAAACCACCAGGACACCAGGAATACAACTCTAAACCACCAGGACACCAGGAACACAGCACTAAACCACCAGGACACCAGGAATACAACTCTAAACCACCAGGACACCAGGAACACTAAACCACTGGAACACTAGCAACACAGCACTAAACCTTTGGGACACCAGGAAACCAGCACTAAACCATTGGGACAACAGGAACACAACACTAAACTACAGGGACACCAGGAAAACAGCAATAGACCACAGACAACAGGAACACTAAACCCCAGGGACACCAGGAACACAACACTAAACCACAGTGAGACAAGGAAAACAGCAATAGACCACAGAGACACCAGGAACACTAAACCACCTGGACACCAGGAACACAGCACTAAATCATTGGGACACCAGGAAAACAGCACTAAACCATTGAGGCAACAGAAACACAACACTAAACCACATGGACACCAGGAAAACAGAACCTAACTATTGGGATACCAGGAACACAACAGTAAACCACAGGGACACCAGGAACACTAAACCACCGGAATACTAGCAACACAGCACTAAACCATTGGGACACCAGGAAAACAGCACTAAACCACAGGGACACCAGGAAAACAGCAATAGACTACAGGGACACCAGGAACACTAAACCACCGGGGCACCAGGAACACAGAACTAAATCATTGGGACACCAAGAAAACAGCACTAAACTATTGGGACACCAGGAAAACACAACAGTAAACCACAGGGACACCAAGAACACAGCACTAAACCACAGGAACACCAGGAACACAATATTAAACCATAGGGACACCAGGAACCCAACACTGAACCACCGGGACACACGGAACACAACATTAAACCATACAGACATCAGGGACTCAACACTAAATCAGCGAGACATCAGGAACACAACAGTAAATCACAAGGACACCAGGAACACAACAGTAAACCACAGTGACACCATGAACCCAACACTTAACCACCAAGACACCAGGAACACAACATTGAACCATACAGACACCAGGGACCCAACACTAAACCAGCGAGACATCAGGAGCACAACACCAAACCACAAGAACACCAGGAACAAAACGCTAAACCACAGGGACACCAGGAACACAACACTAAACCACCGGAACACTAGCAACACAGCCCTAAACCATTGGGACAACAGGAACACAACACTAAACCACAGCGACACCAGGGAAACAGCAATAGACTACCATGACACCAGGAGCACAACACTAAACCACGGGGCCACCAGGAACACAGCACTAAACCATTGGGACACCAGGAAAACAGCACTAAACCATTGGAACACCAGGAACACAACAGTAAACCACAGGGACACCAGGAACATAGCACTAAACCACCAGGACCCCAGGAATACAACCCTAAACCACCAGGACCCCAGGAACACTAAACCACCGAAACACTAGCAACACAGCACTAAACCATTGGGACACCAGGAAAACAGCACTAAACCATTGGGACAACAGGAACACAACACTAAACTACAGGGACACCAGGAAAACAGCAATAAACCACAGAGACACCAGGAACACTAAACCACCGGGATACCAGTAACACAGCACTAAATCATTGGGACACTGGGAAAACAGCACTAAACCATTGGGGCAACAGAAACACAACACTAAACCACAGGGACACTAGGAAAACAGCACTAAACTATTGGGACACCAGGAACACAACCGTAAACCACAGGGACACCAGGAACACAGCACTAAACCACTGGGACACCAGGAATACAACCCTAAACCACCGGGACACCAGGAACACTAAACCACCGGAATACTAGCAACACAGCACTAAACCATTGGGACGCCAGGAAAACAGCACTAATCCACAGGGACACCAGGAAAACAGCAATAGACTACAGGGACACCAGGAACACAGCACTAAACCATTGGGACAACAGGAAAACAGCACTAAACCACAAGGACACCAGGAAAACAGCAATAGACTACAGGGACACCAGGAACACTAAACCACCGGGGCACCAGGAACACAGCACTAAATCATTGGGACACCAAGAAAACAGCACTAAACTATTGGGACACCAGGAAAACACAACAGTAAACCACAGGGACACCAAGAACACAGCACTAAACCACAGGAACACCAGGAACACAATATTAAACCATAGTGACACCAGGAACCCAACACTGAACCACCGGGACACACGGAACACAACATTAAACCATACAGACATCAGGGACTCAACACTAAATCAGCGAGACATCAGGAACACAACAGTAAATCACAAGGACACCAGGAACACAACAGTAAACCACAGTGACACCATGAACCCAACACTTAACCACCAAGACACCAGGAACACAACATTGAACCATACAGACACCAGGGACCCAACACTAAACCAGCGAGACATCAGGAGCACAACACCAAACCACAAGAACACCAGGAACAAAACGCTAAACCACAGGGACACCAGGAACACAACACTAAACCACCGGAACACTAGCAACACAGCCCTAAACCATTGGGACAACAGGAACACAACACTAAACCACAGCGACACCAGGGAAACAGCAATAGACTACCATGACACCAGGAGCACAACACTAAACCACGGGGCCACCAGGAACACAGCACTAAACCATTGGGACACCAGGAAAACAGCACTAAACCATTGGAACACCAGGAACACAACAGTAAACCACAGGGACACCAGGAACATAGCACTAAACCACCAGGACCCCAGGAATACAACCCTAAACCACCAGGACCCCAGGAACACTAAACCACCGAAACACTAGCAACACAGCACTAAACCATTGGGACACCAGGAAAACAGCACTAAACCATTGGGACAACAGGAACACAACACTAAACTACAGGGACACCAGGAAAACAGCAATAAACCACAGAGACACCAGGAACACTAAACCACCGGGATACCAGTAACACAGCACTAAATCATTGGGACACCGGGAAAACAGCACTAAACCATTGGGGCAACAGAAACACAACACTAAACCACAGGGACACTAGGAAAACAGCACTAAACTATTGGGACACCAGGAACACAACCGTAAACCACAGGGACACCAGGAACACAGCACTAAACCACTGGGACACCAGGAATACAACCCTAAACCACCGGGACACCAGGAACACTAAACCACCGGAATACTAGCAACACAGCACTAAACCATTGGGACGCCAGGAAAACAGCACTAATCCACAGGGACACCAGGAAAACAGCAATAGACTACAGGGACACCAGGAACACAGCACTAAATCATTGGGACACCAAGAAAGCAGCACTAAACTATTGGGACACCAGGAACACAACAGTAAACCACAGGGACACCAGGAATACAGCACTAAACCACCGGGACACCAGGAATACAACCCTAAACCACCGGGACAACAGGAACACTAAAGCACACTAGCAACACAGCTCTAATCCATTTGGACACCAGAAAAACAGCACTAAACCATTGGGACTACAGGAAAACAGCAATCGACCACAGAGACAACAGGAACACTAAGCCACCGGAACACTAGCAACACAGCACTAAACCATTGGGACACCAGGAAAACAGTACTAAACCATTGGGACAACAGGAGCACAACACTAAACCACAGGGACACCAGTAAAACAGCAATAGACCACAGGGACACCAGGAACACTAAACCACCAGGGCACCAGGAACACAGCACTAAATCATTGGGACACCAGGAAAACAGCACTAAACTATTGGGACACCAGGAACACAACAGTAAACCACGGGAACACCAAGAACACATCACTATACCACCGGGACACCAGGAGTACAAGCCTAAACCACTGGGACACCAGGACACAGTATTAAACCATAGGGGCACCAGGAACCCAACACTGTACCACCAGGACACCCGCTACACATTAAACCACAAGGACACCAGGAACCCAACACTTAACCACCGGGACAGCAGGAACACAACATTAAACCATACAGACACCAGGGACCCAACACTAAACCAGCGAGACATCAGGAACACAACACTAAACCACAAGAACACCAGGAACACAACACTAAACCACCGGAACACTAGCAACACAGCATTAAACCATTGGGAACACAACACTAAACCACAGCGACACCAGGATAACAGCAATAGACCACAGAGACCACAGGAATACTAAACCACTGGGACACCAGGAACACAACACAAAACCATGGGGACACCAAGAACACAGCACTAAACCATTGGGACACCAGGAACACAGCACTAAACCACAGGACACCAGGAACACAACCCTAAACCATCGGGACACGAGGAGCACAACATTAAACCATAGAGACACCAAAATATTCAGAATTGAGAGTCCTCGGTGGTTGATACCTTTTAATGGCTAACTGAAAAGATGGTAACACATTGCAAGCTTTTGAGACTACTCAGGTCTCTTCTTCAGGCTACCCTAATACAAAATCTGAAGAGTCTATTAGTCTAGCCTGAAGAAGAGACCTGAGTAGTCTTGAAAGCTTGCAATGTGTTACCATCTTTTCAGTTAGCAATTAAAAGGTATCAACCACTGAGGAGTCTCAATTCTGAATATTTTTCTATCTACTGGCTAACACGGTACAAAGATATACATCTTTCCTGTATCATAGAGACACCAGGAACCCAACACTTAACCACCGGGACACCAGGAACACATTAAATCACAAGGACACCAGGAACACAACACTAAACCATAGTGACACCAGGAACCCAAAACTAACTACCGGGACACCAGGAACACAACATTAAACCATACAGGCACCAGGGACCCAACACTAAACCAGCGAGACATCAGGAACACAACACCAAACCATAAGAACACCAGGAACAAAACGTTAAACCCACAGGGACACCAGGAACACATTAAATCACAAGGACACCAGGAACACAACACTAAACCATAGTGACACCAGGAACCCCAAACTAACTACCGGGACACCAGGAACACAACATTAAACCATACAGGCACCAGGGACCCAACACTAAACCAGCGAGACATCAGGAACACAACACCAAACCACAAGAACACCAGGAACAAAACGTTAAACCCACAGGGACACCAGAAACACAAAAATAAACCACAATGACACCTGGAACACAACACTAAACCACAGGGACACCTGGAACACAGCACTAAACCACCGTGACACCAGAAATACAGCAGTGATGGTACGTGGTCATGGCATCAACTACTACCCCATGCAATGCCACACGATGGTAGGAGCGTTGACAGCAGGTGTGGCTGTTTTTGGGTCTGACGTGTCCCAGATTCCTCAGTAGGTTTCCTCAGATTATAGCACACCCTGACCTGGGTCACTTGGCGCTGTGCCCTTCACACACCGCCATGTTGATCTCCTCTGGCTTCATTCTTAGGACATTTGTTTCAGTGCCAGCGGCTGATGTTTATACAAAATATCAAGGAGTGGCGGTGGCGGTATGGTCTCCGCAGAGCAGCATCACTGCAGCACACACAGCGCAGTGTATGGGGAAACAGTGTCGGAAGGCGCCAATGACACTGCCTGGAGCTAAAAACCATATATATATATATATATATATATACAGTGGGGCAAAAAAGTATTTAGTCAGTCAGCAATAGTGCAAGTTCCACCACTTAAAAAGATGAGAGGCGTCTGTAATTTACATCATAGGTAGACCTCAACTATGGGAGACAAACTGAGAAAAAAAAATCCAGAAAATCACATTGTCTGTTTTTGTTTCATTTTATTTGCATATTATGGTGGAAAATAAGTATTTGGTCAGAAACAAAATTTCATCTCAATACTTTGTGATATATCCTTTGTTGGCAATGACAGAGGTCAAACGTTTTCTGTAAGTCTTCACAAGGTTGCCACACACTGTTGTTGGTATGTTGGCCCATTCCTCCATGCAGATCTCCTCTAGAGCAGTGATGGTTTTGGCTTTTCGCTTGGCAACACGGACTTTCAACTCCCTCCAAAGGTTTTCTATAGGGTTGAGATCTGGAGACTGGCTAGGCCACTCCAGGACCTTGAAATGCTTCTTACGAAGCCACTCCTTCGTTGCCCTGGCCGTGTGCTTTGGATTATTGTCATGTTGAAAGACCCAGCCACGTTTCATCTTCAATGCCCTTGCTGATGGAAGGAGGTTTGCACTCAAAATCTCACGATACATGGCCCCATTCATTCTTTCATGTACCCGGATCAGTCGTCCTGGCCCCTTTGCAGAGAAACAGCCCCAAAGCATGATGTTTCCACCACCATGCTTTACAGTAGGTATGGTGTTTGATGGATGCAACTCAGTATTCTTTTTCCTCCAAACACGACAAGTTGTGTTTCTACCAAACAGTTCCAGTTTGGTTTCATCAGACCATAGGACATTCTCCCAAAACTCCTCTGGATCATCCAAATGCTCTCTAGCAAACTTCAGATGGGCCCGGACATGTACAGGCTTAAGCAGTGGGACACGTCTGGCACTGCAGGATCTGAGTCCATGGTGGCGTAGTGTGTTACTTATGGTAGGCCTTGTTACATTGGTCCCAGCTCTCTGCAGTTCATTCACTAGGTCCCCCCGCGTGGTTCTGGGATTTTTGCTCACCGTTCTTGTGATCATTCTGACCCCACGGGGTGGGATTTTGCGTGGAGCACCAGATCGAGGGAGATTATCAGTGGTCTTGTATGTCTTCCATTTTCTAATTATTGCTCCCACAGTTGATTTCTTCACTCCAAGCTGGTTGGCTATTGCAGATTCAGTCTTCCCAGCCTGGTGCAGGGCTACAATTTTGTTTCTGGTGTCCTTTGACAGCTCTTTGGTCTTCACCATAGTGGAGTTTGGAGTCAGACTGTTTGAGGGTGTGCACAGGTGTCTTTTTATACTGATAACAAGTTTAAACAGGTGCCATTACTACAGGTAATGAGTGGAGGAAAGAGGAGACTCTTAAAGAAGAAGTTACAGGTCTGTGAGAGCCAGAAATCTTGATTGCTTGTTTCTGACCAAATACTTATTTTCCACCATAATATGCAAATAAAATGAAAAAAAAACAGACAATGTGATTTTCTGGATTTTTTTTTCTCAGTTTGTCTCCCATAGTTGAGGTCTACCTATGATGTAAATTACAGACGCCTCTCATCTTTTTAAGTGGTGGAACTTGCACTATTGCTGACTGACTAAATACTTTTTTTCCCCACTGTATATATATATATACAGTGGGTACGGAAAGTATTCAGACCCCTTCAAATGTTTCACTCTTGATTTCATTGCAGCCATTTGCTAAATTCAAAAAAGTTCATTTGTTTCTCATTAACCCCTTCACCCCCAAGGGTGGTTTGCACGTTAATGACAGGGCCAATTTTTACAATTCTGACCACTGTCCCTTTATGAGGTCATAACTCTGGAACGCTTCCATGGATCCCGGTGATTCTGACATTGTTTTCTCGTGACATATTGTACTTAATGATAGTGGTAAAATTTCATTCAAATAACTTGCGTTTATTTGTGAAAAAAACGGAAATTTGAATTTTTATGCCCTTAAATCGCAGAGATACGGCACACAAAAAACTTGATAAGTAACATTTCCCACATGTTTACTTTACATCAGCACAATTTTGGAACCAAAATTTTTTTTTTGTTCGGAAGTTATAAGGGTTAAAAATTGACCAGCGATTTCTCATTTTTACAACACCATTTTATTTTTAGGACCACATCACATTTGAAGCCACTTTGAGGGGTCTATATGATAGAAAATACCCAAACTGACACCATTCTAAAAACTGCACCCCTTAAGGTGCTCAAAACCACATTCAAGAAGTTTATTAACCCTTTAGGTGCGTCACAGGAATTTTTTTAAATATTTAAAAAAAAATGAACATCTAACTTTTTTTCACAAAAAAAATACATCAGGTTTAATTTCTTTTATTTTACCAAGGGTAACAGGAGAAATTGGACAGCAAAAGTTATTGTGCAATTTGTCCTGAGTACGCTGATACCTGATATGTGGGGGGGAACCACTGTTTTGGCGCATGGCAGAGCTCAGAAGGGAAGGAGCGCCGTTTGACTTTTTCAATGCAAAATTGGCTGGAATTCAGATCGGACGCCATGTCACGTTTGGAGAGCCCCTGATGTACCTAAACAGTGGAAACCCCCCACAAGTGACCCCATTTTGGAAACTAGACCCCCCAAAGAACTTATCTAGATATGTGGTGAGAACTTTGAACCCACAAGGGCTTCACAGACGTTTATAACGTACAGCGGTACAATTAAAAAATCATATTTTTTCCAAAAAAATGATCTTTTCACCCCCAATTTTTATTTTCCCAAGGGTAACAGGACCCTAAAAGTTATTGTGCAATTTGTCCTGAGTACACTGATACCCCACATGTGGGGGTAAACCACTATTTGGGCGCATGGCAGAGCTCGGAAGGGAAGCAGCGCCATTTGACGTTTTTGGCTGGAATTGAGATCGGACACCATGTCGCGATTGGAAAACCCCTGATGTACCAAAACAGTGGAAACCCCCCACAAATGACATCATTTTGGAAACTAGACCCCCCAAGGAACTTATCTATATGTGTGGTGAGCACTTTGAACCCCCCAGTGCTTCACAGAAGTTTATAACGCCCGGGCGTGAAAATAAAAAATTTGTATTTTTTCCACAAACATGATCTTTTAGTCACCAATTTTTTTTATTTATCCAAGGGTACCAGGAGAAATTGGGCCCCAAAAGTTGTTGTCCAATTTGTCCTGAGTATGCTGATACCCCATATGTGGGAGAAAACTACTGTATGGGCACATGTCGGGGCTCAGAAGGGAAGTAGTGATGTTTTGGAATGCAGACTTTGATGGAATGGTCTGCGAGTGTCATGTTGCCTTTGGAGAGCCCCTAATGTACCTAAACAGTGGGAACCCCCCACAAATGACCCCATTTTGGAAACTAGACCCCCTAAGGAACTTATCTAGATGTGTGGTAAGCATATTGAACCCCCAAGGGCTTCACAGAAGTTTATAATGCCCGGGCATGAAAATAAAAAAATCGTATTTTTTCCACAAGCATGATCAATTAGTCCTCAATTTTTTTATTTTCCCAAGGGTAACAGGAGAAATCGAATCCCAAAAGTTGTTGTCCAATTTGTCCTGAGTTCACTGACAACCCCATATGTGGGAGAAAATTACTGTATGGGCACACGTCGGGGCTCGGAAGGGAAGTAGTGACGTTTTGGAATGCAGACTTTGATGGATGGTCTGCGGGTGTCATGTTGCCTTTGGAGAGCCCCTAATGTACCTAAACAGTGGGAACCCCCCACAAATGACCCCATTTTGGAAACTAGACCCCCTAAGGAACTTATCTAGATGTGAGGTGAGCACTTTGAACCCCCCAGTGCTTCACAAAAGTTTATAATGCCCGGGCGTGAAAATAAAAAATTTGTATTTTTTCCACAAACATGATCTTTTAGTCACCAATTTTTTTTTATTTTCCCAAGGGTGCCAGGAGAAATTGGGCCCCAAAAGTTGTTGTCCAATTTGTCCTGAGTACGCTGATACCCCATACGTGGGAGAAAACTACTGTATGGGCACATGTCGGGGCTCAGAAGGGAAGTAGTGATGTTTTGGAATGCAGACTTTGATGGAATGGTCTGCGGGTGTCATGTTGCCTTTGGAGAGCCCCTAATGTACCTAAACTATTGAAACTCCCCACAAGTGACCCCATTTTGGACACTAGACCCCCCACGGAACTTATCTAGATGTGTGGTGAGCACTTTGAACCCCCAAGTGCTTCACAGAAGTTTATAACGCTCGGGCGTGAAAATAAAAAAATCATTTTTTTCAACAAAAATGATATTTTTGCCCCCAATTTTTTGTTTTCATAAGGGTAACAGGAGAAATTGGACCCCAAAAGTTGTTTTGCAATTTGTCCTGAGTAGGCTGATACCCTACATGTGGGGGTAAAAAACTGTTTGGGCGCATGGCAGAGCTTGGAAGGGAAGGAGCACCATTTGACTTTTTCAACTCAGAATTGGCTGGAATTGAGATCAGACGCCATGTTGCATTTGGAGAGCACCTGATGTGTCCAGTGGAAACCCCCAATTCTAACTCCAACCCGAACCCCAACACACCCCTAACCCTAATCTCAGCCCTAACCCTAACCCTAGCCCTAACCCTAACTTAGCCCTAACCCTAGCCCTAGCCCTAACCCTAACCCTAGCCCTAACCCTAATGGGAAAATGGAAATAAATACATTTTCTTTTAATTTTATTATTTTTCCCTAACTAAGGGGGTGATAACGGGGGGTTTGATTTACTATTTATGGCGGTTTTTATTTTTGGCAGCTTTCATATGCTAAAAGACGCTTTTTATTGTAAAAATAGTTTTTGCATCACCACATATTGAAAGCTATAATTTTACCGTATTTTGACCCACCGAGTCATGTGAGGTCTTATTTTTTGCGGGACGAGTTGACGTCTTTATTGGTACCATTTTCGGGCACGTGACACTTTTTGATCGGTTTTTATTCCGATTTTTGGGACCCAGAATGAACAAAAAACAGCGTTTCATGAATTTCTTTTGGGGGGTGCGTTTACACCGTTCCGCGTGCGGTAAAGTTGATAAAGCGGTTTTATTCTTCCTTCGGGTCAATACGGTTACAGCGATACCTCATTTAGGTTATTTTTTTATGTTTTGGCGGTTTTATGCAAAGAAAACTATTTTATATTAAAAATAATTATTTTTGCATCGCTTTATTCTGGGAGCTATAACTTTTTTGCGGATGATGCTGTATGGCGGCTCGTTTTTTGCGGTACAAGATGACGTATTCAGCGGTACCATGGATATTTATATGCGTCTTTTTGATTGCGCGTTATTGCACTTTTTGTTTGGCAGTATGATAATAAATCATTATTTTTTGCTTCGTTTTTTATTTTTATTTTTTAAGGGGTTTGCTAAAGGGGTTAACTAAAGGGACAGTTTTATAGGGCGGGTCGTTACGGATGCGGCGATACCTAATATGTGTACTTTTATTGTTTTTTTTTTTTATTTAAAAAAAATGGATTTATTGGGGGAATATTTTTTTTTTCTAATTTATTTGGCGATTTTTTTTAAATTATTTTAACACTTTTTTTTTTTTAACTTTATTACATTGTCCCAAGTGGGACATCACTGTCCTGTGACAGATCGCTGATCTGTCACATGCACTCCTGCAGACTTCCTCATGCCTGCGCTTTGCAGGCACTGAGGAAGCCAGCTCCCTGCAGGCTCCCGAAGGCCCCCGTCGCCATCTTGGATTCGGTGGCCTGTAGGGAAAGAGCCCCCCGCAGCAGCGCTGCACATTGCGCTGCTATGGGGGGATCAGGGAAGCACGGAGGGAGCCCCCTCCCTGCCGATGCTTCCCTTTAACCCCCGGTACACCGCGATCATGTTTGATCACGGTGTGCAAGGGGTTAACGTGTCAGACACATTGTGCAGGGTGTCAGCTGTGATAATCAGCTGACACCCGGCTGCGATCAGCGGCGCTCACCAAGTGGGCGCCGCTGATCGCGCTAGACGTACTATCCCGTCCATGGGCATAGGGGCCCGGGTCTCATGGACGGGATAGTACGTCTGATGTCAGAAAGGGGTTAATGTGCACTCTGCACCCCATCTTGACTGAAAAAAACAGAAATTTAGAAATTTTTGCAAAGTTGTTAAAAAAGAAAAACTGAAATATCACATGGTCATAAGTAGTGTTGAGCGATACCGTTCGATACCCCAAAATATCGTATCGGATGATATCGTCCGATACGAAAAAAATATCGGGTATCGCCGATTCCGATACCGGAAGTCCCATTCAAGTCAATGGGACTTCCGGTATCGGAATTTTAAAAAGCCCTTTATTTCCTTGTTGGCTAATTCTACATAATTGAAAACAAATAAGAATCATGTAGAATGTATTGTGGGAGGTGGAGGAGACATTAAAGGCATAGTGGTTTATTCAAATCACATGGCATAGCATTAATTCCAATTTTTTTTTTCAAGACGTTCGGAGTTAAAAAGATATTGACTATGTTAACCTTTTTTTATATTTTATCAGATATGTATGTTTCACAACTTCCATGCTCTTCACCTTCTTTTGTACTTCTCCCACACTTTCTCCTTCATGATCCGCAGCAGTAGCATTTTTTTCAGCAACTTTTTCTTCACCTTATTCATCTTCTTCTTCTTCATCGTCTTCCCATTAATTTTTTTTTTTCCATTCTTCATATTCTTCTTATTCTGCTATTATTAATTTTCATATGCTATTTCTTCATCTTCTTCCTATTCCTCTTTTTCTTCATTTTCTTATGGTGACAGGCATTCCTGTAGTACTTATCTATAAAAGTTATAAGATTACACCTTACGTTCTGCCTGTCACAAAAGATTTACAACAAGATTTGTCCGCGTTCAGTTTGGCCTGCAGCAGCAGACATTTTCCAGGGGCACCACGAGGAGGAACGGACTCACCCCCATTTACTGCTTAGTCTTCTTCTGCTAATAATTTTGATTTCTTCTATGATGATTTTTAGTCTTATGCTTAATGTTCTTCTGCTTTCTGTTCTTCTGCTTTTCCTTCTTCTGCTTCTTGTTCTTCTGTATTTTGTTCTGTATCTTGGTGGTTGTCTTCATGTTCTTTGTCCTCTTGGTCATATTATTTAGGGTCATATTTCTGGTCTTCTTTGGTGTGGTCTTCAGGGTCGTCGTCATCAGGGTCGTCGTCATGGAGATCAATAAGGATTACCAAAGACAATTTCAAAAAGCTTGATCTTGGAAATGTAGCAGAAGGTACAAGAAGGCTGAGAAACTGGCGAGAACCAGCTGACAGTACTGGAACCCCTATTGGCAGCAGAAGGAACAATAGCCAATGGCACTACTGAGGAACAGCTGACGGTGCTGGACCCCGGTTGCTATGCAGGAGGTACCTGTGCTAGAAACCACTACCAAGGACCAGCTGACCTTGCTGGACCTCGGATACCGAGATGGAGGCACCTAGGCCCAAGGATCTGGCGAGAACCAGCTGACAGTGCTGGCACTCGGATGGGTATCAGAAGGAACAAGAGCCAATTGCACTACCGAGGACCAACTGACTGTGCTGGACCACGGTTACTAAGCAGAAGGTACCTGTGCTAAAAAGCACTACCAAGGACCAGCTGACGGTG
The DNA here is from genome assembly GCF_039654945.1 of Dendrobates tinctorius. Taxonomy (NCBI): domain Eukaryota; kingdom Metazoa; phylum Chordata; class Amphibia; order Anura; family Dendrobatidae; genus Dendrobates; species Dendrobates tinctorius. Next base: position 9,763,251 of record NW_027361856.1, on the reverse strand, counting down.
CTGGACTTCGGATACCGAGATGGAGGCACCTAGGCCAAAGGCTCTGGCAAGAACCAGCTGACAGTGCTGGCACCCGGATGGGTAGCAGAAGGAACAAGAGTCAATGGCACTACCGAGGACCAACTGACGGTGCTGGACCACGGTTACTAAGCAGAAGGTACCTGTGCTAAAAAGCACTACCAAGGACCAGCTGACGGTGCTGGACCTCGGATACCGAGATGGAGGCACCTAGGCCAAAGGCTCTGGCGAGAACCAGCTGACAGTGCTGGAACCCGGGTGGGTAGTAGAAGGTACCCATCCAAAGCAAAGTAGCCAGGCCGCAAGCCGGCCGCAGTTACTGAAACCCACAGTCCTACAGGGGGTCCATGTCCCATTGGCACTACGGATCCAGCCTTCAGTGCCAGTTCCCGCAGCCCACATAGGAGTCACCTAAACTGCAGGCACCGTAGAGTCGGCTAACCCGGCCGCAAGACAACAGGACAACGGATTGTTGGCATAGTGACCTTGACACTACCCGGAAACAGCTGGCGTGCTGGAACCAGGCTGGGCAACAGGGAGTACCCGTGCCAAAGACACTGCCGAGAACCAGCTGACGGTGCTGGAACCCAGATGGGTAGCAAAAGCTACAAGAGCCAATGGCACTACCGAGGAACAGCTGACGGTGCTGGACCACGGTTACTAGGCAGGAGGTACCTGTGCTAAAAAGCACTACCAAGGACCAGCTGACGGTGCTGGACCTCGGATACCGACATGGAGGCACCTAGGCCAAAGGCTCTGGCAAGAACCAGCTGACAGTGCTGGAACCCGGGTGGGTAGCAGAAGGTACCCATGGAAAGCAAAGTAGCCAGGCCGCAAGCCGGCCGCAGTTACCGAAACCCACAGTCCTACAGGGGGTCCATGTCCCATTGGCACTACGGATCCAGCCTTCAGTGTCAGTTCCCGCAGCCCACATAGGAGTCACCTAAACTGCAGGCACCGTAGAGTCGGCTAACCCGGCCGCAAGACGACAGGACAACGGATTGTTGGCATAGTGACCTTGACACTACCCGGAAACAGCTGGCGTGCTGGAACCAGGCTGGGCAACAGGGAGTACCCGTGCCAAAGACACTGCCGAGAACCAGCTGACGGTGCTGGAACCCAGATGGGTAGCAAAAGCTACAATAGCCAATGGCACTACCGAGGAACAGCTGATGGTGCTGGACCACGGTTACTAGGCAGGAGGTACCTGTGCTAAAAAGCACTACCAAGGACCAGCTGACGGTGCTGGACCTCGGATACCGAGATGGAGGCACCTAGGCCAAAGGCTCTGGCGAGAACCAGCTGACAGTGCTGGAACCCGGGTGGGTAGCAGAAGGTACCCATCCAAAGCAAAGTAGCCAGGCCGCAAGCCGGCCGCAGTTACCGAAACCCACAGTCCTACAGGGGGTCCATGTCCCATTGGCACTACGGATCCAGCCTTCAGTGCCAGTTCCCGCAGCCCACATAGGAGTCACCTAAACTGCAGGCACCGTAGAGTCGGCTAACCCGGCCGCAAGACGACAGGACAACGGATTGTTGGCATAGTGACCTTGACACTACCCGGCAACAGCTGGCATGCTGGAACCAGGCTGGGCAACAGGGAGTACCCGTGCCAAAGACACTGCCGAGCACCAACTGGCGTTGTTGGAACCCAGGGACAATCATGGTGAAGGCCAAGGCCTACTTGGTGGTAGTTTTAGATTGTTTGTAGGCTACAACAGACTGTCAACGTGCTCCAATTAGGCATCTGTCTCCACTCTGTTTCCAGGATTTCACATGACCACCAACACCGCCAGTTTATGCGTACAGTAGCCGTCTGCCCAATCCACACGTGTTCCTGTGTTACTGGGGTTCTGTAATGGCAGCAGATCCCCTGATGTGTGTCTGCCACTGTCTCCTGCTCTGTCCACATTCTCACCACCTGTAGTGGGAAGGTGGACAGCGCAGGAGACAGTGTCGGACACACATTGGGGGATCTGCTCACGTAACAGAACACCAGGAACACAGGAACAAGTGTGGAATGCGTGGACGGCAACTGTGAGCAGGAACTGGCGCTGTTGGAGGTCAGGGGAAATACTAGAGACAGAGTGGAGACAGAGGCCAAATCAGAGAATGTTTAAATCTGAAGTAGTTACAATTTGGAGGCAGCAGCAGTTTGCCCTCCACACAGCAGGGGATCAGCTGACGTTATTGACCACCACTTTCACATGAACGAGTGTTTTTTCTGTGTGGATAGCACTTCTGAGCACCAACTGGCGTTGTTGGAGCCCAGGGACAATCATGGTGCAGGACAAGGCCTACTAGGAGCCAGGTGTAAATTGGAGGTATTTTGACTTTGGAGGGAGCAGGACACTTTGCCCTCCACACAGCAGGGCATCAGCTGACGTTACTGAACCCCACTTTCACATGAACAAGTGTTTTTTTCTGTGTGGAGAGCACTTCCGAGCACCAACTGGCGTTGTTGGAGCCCAGGGACAATCATGCTATAGGCCAAGGCCTACTTGGTGGCAGTTTTAGATTGTTTGTAGGCTACAACAGACTGTCAACGTGCTCCAATTAGGCATCTGTCTCCACTCTGTTTCCATGATTTCACGTGACCACCAACACCGCTAGTTTATGCGTACAGCAGCTGTCTGCCCAATCCACACGTGTTCCTGTGTTACTGGGGTTCTGTAATGTCAGCAGATCCCCTGATGTGTGTCTGCCACTGTCTCCTGCTCTGTCCACATTCCCACGGACAGCGCAGGAGACAGTGCCGGACACACATTGGGGGATCTGCTCACGTAACAGAACACCAGGAACACAGGAACAAGTGTGGAATGCGTGGACGGCAACTGTGAGCAGGAACTGGCGCTGTTGGAGGTCAGGGGAAATACTAGAGACAGAGTGGAGACAGAGGACAAATCAGAGCATGTTTAAATCTGAAGTAGTTACAATTTGGAGGCAGCAGCAGTTTGCCCTCCACACAGCTGGGGATCAGCTGACATTACCGAACCCCACTTACACATGAACGAGTGTTTGTTTCTGTGTGGACAGCACTTCCGAGCAACAACTGACGATGTTGGAGCCCAGGGATAGTCATTTTGTAGGCTGAGGCCTACTTGGAGGCAGTTTAAGATAAGACGTTGTTTGAATTTGGAGGCAGCAGGAGAGTTTGCCGTACACACAGCAGGGGATCAGCTGACGTTACCGAACCCCACTTACACATGAGCGAGTGTTTTATCTGTGCGGACAGCACTTCTGAGCACCAACTGGCGTTGTCGGAGCCCAGGAAAAATCAGGTAGTAGGCTGAGGCCAAGGCCTACTTGGTGGCAGTTTTAGATTGTTTCTAGACTACTTCTAACTGTCAACGTACTCCAATTAGGCCTCTGTCTTCACTCTGTTTCGAGTATTTCCTCTGGCTTCCACCCACGCCAGTTGCTGCTCTGAAATGCCGTCTGCACAACCCACACTTGTTCCTGTGCTACTGGGGTTCTGTAACAGCAGCTTCTCCCTAGAGGTGAGTCAGGCAATGTCTCCTGCTCTGTCCACTTTTCCACTACAAGTAGTGGGAATGTAGACAAAGCAGGAGACATTGCCGGACTCACCTCTGGAGATGAGCAGATGTTACAGGACCCAGGTAACACAGGAACAAGTGTTGATTGTGCAGACGGCACTTGAGAGCAGAAACAGGCGGTGTTGTAGGCCGGAGGAAATACTCAAAACAGAGTGGAGACAGAGGGCAAATCAGAGAACATATTAAATCAGAGGTAGTCAGAAGTTGTAGGCAGCAGGAGAGTTTGCCGTACACACAGCAGGGGATCAGCTGACGTTACCGAACGCCACTTACACATGAGCGAGTGTTTTGTCTGTGCGGACAGCACTTCTGAGCACCAACTGGCGTTGTCGGAGCCCAGGGAAAATCAGGTAGTAGGCCGAGGCCTACTTGGAGCCAGGTGTAAATCTGAGGTTGTTTGACTGTGGAAGGAGCAGGACACTTTGCCATACACACAGCAGGGGATCAGCTGACGTTACCGAACCCCACTTACACATGAGCGAGTGTTTTGTCTCTGTGGACAGCACTTCTGAGCAACAACGGGCGTTGCTGTAGCCCAGGAAATAAAGTTCAGGTCATAGAAACATGAACACAACAGGAGACCTGGATCCTGTTGCCAGCCAATTATTTATTCTGGAAGAGGACTGGCAAATTCAGGTGAGATCCAGGCCTTGTTCATTTTCAGAAAAGTAAGCCGGTCAACATTATCGGCGGATAGTCGCGTGCGACGGTCTGTTACCACACCACCTGCAGCACTAAAGACACGTTCCGATAATACACTGGCAGCAGGGCAAGCCAGCACCTCCAATGCATACTGGCTAAGCTCCGGCCATGTATCCAGCTTGGAGACCCAATACTTGAATGGGGAAGAGCCGTCTGGGAGTACACTAACAGGGCAAGACAAGTAGTCTGTCACCATCTGACGGAAACGTTGCCTCCTGCTGACTGGAGCCGTCTGTGATGGTGTAGCCGTTTGTGGCGGTCCCACAAAACTTTTCCACATTTGGGCCATACTGGCCTTGCCTTGTCCTGCGGCACTGCCTCTGCTACCTCTTTGTGCAGAGCTTCCTCCACTGCCTCTACCCACATGGCTGCTTTGAAAAGCACTACCAGCAACACTTGCGGGGGGAATGGAGAACATGATGGCCTGAACAAGTGTTTCTTGGTACTCCCGCATTTTACGCTCCCGGTTCAACTGTGGTATGAGGCTTTGTAAGTTGTCCCGGTAGCGAGGATCTAGGAGGGTGTACACCCAATAATCAGCCGTGTGGAGAATGTTGGCGATGCGGCGGTCATTTAACAAGCACTGCAGCATGAAATCAACCATGTGCTGCAGACTGCCAACTGGAGTCATCGAAGGCACGCAAAACTTGGCAGATGTCCCTCATAGTGGCCCACTCAGTGGTGGTGAAGTGTGTCCGGCGCACAGTGCGACTTGTTTGCGCCTGATGCAGCTGGTACTCCATTACTGCTGCCTGCTGCTCACACAACCGCTCCAACATATGTAACGTTGAATTCCACCTGGTGGGGAGGTCACATATGATGCAATGTTCTGGCAGGCGGAATCGGCGTTGCAGAGATGCAATGCGCGATCTTGCCATGCTGGAACGCCGCAAGTGAGCACACTCTAGGCGAACCTTGTGCAGCAGTGCATCAAGATCCGGATAGTCCCTCAGAAAGCTCTGCACGACCAAATTGAGCACGTGTGCCAGACATGGTATGTGAGTGAGGTTGCCTAGGCCCAGAGCTGCCACTAGATTTCGGCCATTGTCACTCACTACCAAACCTGGCTGGAGATTCGCTGGCACAAACCACACATCGCTCTCCTGCTTGATGGCATTCCAGAGCTCCTGTGCTGTGTGGCTCCGATTCCCCAAAGAAATTAATTTAAGGACGGCCTGTTGACGTTTGGCCACACCTGTGCTCATATCTGGCCTAACAGGCTCATGCAGTGCTGATTCCGAGGAACTAGAGTAGGAGGAGGACTCAATATGTACAGACTGCATTCCTGCATTCCTTGGAGTTGGCAGAATACGTACAGAGCCACTCTTCAGATCTGTACCCGGCTCCACAACATTGACCCAATGGGCAGTGAGGGAAAGGTATCGTCCCTGTCCATGGCTACTGGTCCACGCATCGGTGGTCAGGTGGACCTTGCTACTGACGGCGTTTAGTAGCGCATTTTTAATTTTTCCCTCCACATGCTTTGGCAGGGCAGGGACGGCTTGCCTGCTGAAATAAAAGCGGCTGGGCACATTGTATTGTGGAACTGCCAATGACATCAAGTTCCGGAAGGTGTCAGTCTCCACCAGCCTGAATGACAGCATCTCAAGGGCCAGTAGTTTGGCAATGCCGGCATTCAGAGCCAGTGCTCGGGGATGGTTTGCCGAGTATGGCCGCTTTTTCTCCCATGCCTGTGCTACCGATTGCTGGTGAGTGGCCTGGGAGTGTGCTGATGACTGAGAACGTGGTTCAGTGGGTGGAATTTCACTGGGTCTCTGGACAACAGTGGCAGTGGTTCTTCCATGGCGTTCCAGTGAGGAAGCCGAACCAGCTGTGTGTGAGCTGGAGGAAGAGGCCCCAACACGAGCTGAAGAGGTGGTAGGTGCTGCTGAAGGTTGGCCTACATCTTCAGTGTGTCTGTGTAACTCCACCTCGTGCTTGGTACGCACATGTTTCCACATATTTGTGGTATTGAGGTTGCTCACATTTTTCCCTCGTTTAACTTTCTGATGACACAGCTTGCATTTGACAAAGCAAATGTCATCTGCAACTGTGTCAAAAAAAGACCACGCACTGCAAGTCCTGGGAGCGCCCGTTTTCTGTTTTGGAAGAGGATTGCTCCTCACGGGTGCCAAAGTGGAGACTACAGGCAACCAAGTCTGCCCCCGCCCTCTCCCTCCTCTTTTGGCCGCTCGGGAAATCTCTTCCTCAGAGCTGCTCCCACCACCTTCCTGTGGCTGACGCCATGATGGGTCAAGGACCTCATCATCTCCACTCCCCTCTTCAGGCACCGGCTGGTCCTGGGTTGTCTCGCCAGCACCGTACGCATCAGAAATTGGCAACTGAGTCTCATCATCATCAGATGACCACTGAGGTGTGCTGACAATAGGCACTGGCCCACCCGCCTCTTCAGATTCAGAGGGACAAAGCAGTTGCGCATCACTGCATACTCCCTCTTCTTCGCCTCTTCTTCACGCTCTAGAATGCTGCTTGGCTGGCCACCTCTTTCCAAGCCAACAGATTCTGAGAACAGAAGTAAAGATTGAGATGGCTCCTGTCCAGGGCTCTCAGACTGCCTGGGCAATTTGGCAGGTGGTGAAGAGACAGATGGTTGCTCTTCAATGCTCTGGCCCTGGGAGGATGCGGAAGTCATTGAAGTGGATGCGTTAGCTGCCATCCATCCGACAACGGCTTCAATTTGTTCGCCACGCATCAGTGGGGTACGGCGAGGTCCTACAAAGCTGCGCATGAAGGTCTGTTGCCTGGTAAAAGTGGGGGATGCCGGGTCACTGGTGGCCGCAGCAGACACCGAATCCCCTCGTCCTCTCCCTGCTGAATCCCCCCGTCCTCTCCCTGCTGAAACTCCACGGCCACGACCACGTGCCTTACTCCCTGCCTTCTTCATCTTGGTAGACTGATAAAGATAGGCAGAAAAGTAAAAAAAGGCTGGCTTAGTGTTCTTATTCCTGAACACCTGCTAACCAGTATAAGAAACACTAATTTGGCTAAGAGTGTGTGTACTACACTTTAATATGATCTAATGTGGCCTACACAACTCTAAAGTGGAGTGTTTGGTGAACTTTATTTCCTTGTTTTTTTTGGGGCGGGGGGAAAGAAAAGGATGTGACCAAAGTTTGAACGCTATAGTATCACAAACTTTTTGGAGCGATTACAATGCAGGAAGCTAACCTACAATGCAATTGATGAGGCTCCAAAAAATAGGGTGATACTAGTCTGGCTGGCCCTGAAGGGCACAAGCCAGCAAAAGGCTCCTCTATCTAATCCTATATAGTGTTTGCAACCAACCAATGACAATGGATGCAGTTGGAAGCACACTAATATAGGAGCAAAAATCTGGACAAATTAGCTGCAAAAAAAGGACTATGTATGAGGCAGTGACGCACGCTGAGCGGACTACAACTAGCGGTGGCTGTAGAACACACTGAAACGTGAGCTGCACTCACACACAGAGAGACCTATCAGACAGCCAAAAACAGTGCAGAGAAATGGGCTATAGCATTGAAAGGCTGCTGAAAGGCTCCGCTGTCCACTCCTTTAGTGTTTGCAACCAACGTATATGGATACGTATGGAAGCACACTATACAGGAGAAAAATTAAGCAGCAATAAAAGAAAAATGTGTATGAGGCAGAGACACGCTGGGCGGCCTACAAGCAGACGTGCCTGCAGGACACACTACACAGCGTGGGTCTGCACTCACACAGCCCTTGCAGACAGCTATTAAAACAGCGCTGCTGGGCTAAAAAAATGCTACAGTGGTGGATTATGTAGCCTGCGTAGAGCAATAGATATGTTTGATGATCGCTATTTCTAACTGTCCCTCACAGTCTTCAATAGCAGCCTGTCCCTAACTGAATTCACAGCAGAGTGAACCCGAAATGGCGGCTGCTGCGGTTTTTATAGTGCATCATGACATCATTTCAGCAGCCAATCACAGCCATGCCAGTAGTTAACATGCCTACATGCCTAACAGGATGTGCCCACACTTCTGAGGATCACCATTGGCTGAATCAAATCGAGCGGGCTCCTAGCATTATGGGAACTTCTGATTCCGGTATTCGATATGAAAAAAGTATCGGAACTAAGTATCGGAATTCCGATACAGCGAATATCGGCCGATACCCGATACTTGCGGTATCGGAATGCTCAACACTAGTCATAAGTATTCAGACCCTTTGTTCAGACACTCATATTTAACCCCTTAACGACCAGGGGTATTTTTTTGTTTTGCATTTTCATTTTTCCCTCCCCTTCTTCCCAGAGCCATAACTTTTTAACTTTTCTGTCACTATGGCCATGTGAGGGCTTATTTTTTTGCGGGACAAGTTGTACTTTTGAACGACACCATTGGTTTTACCATGTCTTGTACTCGAAAACAGGAAAAAAATTCCAAGTCCGGTGAAATTGCAAAAAAAAGTGCAATCCCACATTGTCTTTTGCTTGGCTTTTTTGCTAGGTTCACTAAATGCTAAAACTGACCTGCCATTATGCTTCTCCAAGTCATTACTAGTTCATAGCCACCAAATATGTCTAGGTTCTCTTTTATCTACCGTATTTTTCAGACCATAAGACGCACTTTTTTCCCAAAAAATTTTGGGGGTAAGTGGGGGGTGCGTCTTATGGTCGCAATGCACGGTACCTGGTGCGCTGGTGGCAGCAGGCGAGGCTCTGCGGTGCGGTGGTGGCAGCGGGCGGCGCTCTGCGGTGCGGTGGTGGCAGCGGGCTGCGCATGCGCAGCTTCAGATCTCGTCCCGAGATCTCGGGGGACGAGATTCAAATCTCAGCAACGAGATCTCGTCCCCCGAGATCTCGGGACGAGATCTGAAGCTGCGCATGCGCCGTCCCCGGACCGGCGGCCATCTTGCCTGCGTCCATGCTCCCGGAGGCCACCGCAACATGGCTGCGCCCAGCAAGGGGTATGCGGGGGCCTCCGGGCTGCGAAGAAATGCCGGCGGAGCCGCCGCCCCTGCACCGGAGCACAGCCCGCTGCCACCACCGCACCGCAGAGCGCCGCCCGCTGCCACCACCGCACCGCAGAGCCTCGCCCGCTGCCACCACCGCAGAGCCCACCTGCCCCAGCACAGCTGCCCCTGCCCCAGCACAGCTGCCCCTGCCACAGCTGCCCCAGCACAGCTGCCCCTGCCCCAGCACAGCTGCCCCTGCACAGCTGCCCCTGCCCCATCACAGCTGCCCCTGCCACAGCTGCCCCTGCCCCAGCACAGCTGCCCCTGCCCCAGCACAGCTGCCCCTGCCCCAGCCCACCTGCCCCAGCACAGCTGCCCCTGCCCCAGCACAGCTGCCCCTGCCACAGCTGCCCCTGCCCCAGCACAGCTGCCTCTGCCCCCGCACAGCTGCCCCTACCCCAGCACAGCTGCCCCAGCACAGAGCCGCCACCACCGCACGAGCCTGGACCACTGAATGACCCCTGTGACTACTTCTCCACCTGTGCCGGATCCCTTCCCAGGTAAGCTGAATTCGGACTGTAAGACGGACCCCCATTTGACACATTATTATTTTTTTCCCTATTTTCCTTCTGAAAATAGGGGTGCGTCTTATTGTCCGGTGCGTCTTATAGTCCGAAAAATACAGTAAGTGGTGAAAAAAAATTCCAAAATTTGTTTAAAAAAAAAATTGTGCCATCTTCCGAGACCCGTAGCGTCTCCATTTTTCGTGATCGCGGGTTGGGTGAGGGCTTATTTTTCGCATGCCATGCTGACTTTTTCAATGATACCACTTTTGTGCAGATACGTTCTTTTCATCATCCGTTATTGCATTTTAATGCAATGTCACAGCGACCAAAAAAACTTAATTCTGGCGCTTTGATTTTTTCCTTGCTACGCCGTTTAGCGATCGGGTTAATCCTTTTTTTATTGATAGATCGGGAAATTCTGAACACGGCGATACCTAATATGTGTATGTGTGATTTTTTTTCTATTGTTTTATTTTGAATGTTGCAAAAGGGGGGTGATTTGAACTTTTCCCTTTTTTTAAATTTTTTTAAAAACATCCTTTTTTACTTTTGGCATGCTTCAATAGCCTCCATGGGAGACTAGAAGCTGCCACAGCTCGATCGGTTCTGCTACATATAGGTGGCGCTCATAGCAATCTGGCATCAAGAACCATTGTTATGCCAACGCATCGCTGACCCCCGATCACGTGACGGGGGTCAGTGATGTGCATATTTCCGGCCGCGAGGCCGGAAGCGCTGGTTAAATGCTGCTGTTGACTGCGGCGTTTAACTAGTTAATAGGCGCGGGTGGATCGTGATTCCACCTGCACCTATTGCGGGCACATGTCAGCTGTTCAAAACAGCTGACATTTCTTGGCTTTGAGGCGGGATCACCGCCAGAGCCCACATCAAAGCGTGGGAGACGTCCAATGACGGACTGTGTCCGTCATTGGACGTTAAGGGGTTAAGTCACATGCTGTCCATTTCCTTGTGATCCTCCTTGAGATGGTTATACTCCTTCATTGGAGTCCAGCTGTGTTTAATTAAACTGATTGGTCTTGATTTGTGTCAGAGATACGGGGAGGAAGGTTTGCCCACCAGTTGTCAGGAATTTATATATTATATATGTGGTTGGATGATATATGAATCCCCACTTTCAGTTCCGGTTGGGAACTTGCAGCTCTCTGACGCCCCCCTTTCCCTCAGGTCAGTCAGGAAACTGCCCCTAGGTTAAGTAGAAGTGGGAAAGGCTGCCTGGTCGCGTCCTGGTTATTGGGCACTCTGCAGTGAGGACGGTATGTATATCAACAGTCTCAGGCAGGAAAAACACACATAAACCTCCGATCTGTCTGTTCATAATTAGTGACTCCTGAACTGTCTATTTTGATAACATACAATGACTGCTGTATGTATAGAATGTTCAGATTTCCATAGTTTAAAGTTTTGTGTTTTTGGCTCCATCTAGTGGCCAAAGTCATAACTGCATGTTATTATGCATTGTATTTCCTATATTCTTTCCCTCCAATTCCCAATGTATTCTGGGTAAGTTTGCAAAGTACCATGGTCTATTCCAGCCCCCTTTTTCTCTTCAATCTGCCATTTTCTATCAAGTCTGCATACTGGAAGCAATTCATCCCTCTTCTCCCCCTGCGTTAGCATCGCAGGTAGGTGACATGTTCTCTCTATATATTCCTATCTTCCACATTAGCCAGCTTAGTTAGTTCCCCTGCTCAGCTATCAGTGCAGACATGTATGTTGCATATGTATGTATTCTTATGAACTTACCACTGATTGTGTTCATGTATTTTGTTGTAGTTACACCATCTATATACCTACGTTTAATAAACCACAGATTCAACTACAGTCTCCCTTATTGGACCCCGGTATAGCGGTTTAGCTGCTTGTTAAGCTATATGAATCCCGTTCATTTAGCTGAAGACAGGACAGTGAAGCAGCGCCTCTCCAGCTAATGGGAATACAGAGAGAAGAGACTTCCATCTTTCAGGACCGCGGCTCTCCAGCTAGAGGGAACTCAAAGATAGAAGAGTCTTCCATTCTGCAGAGGCCAGTTACACAGCACTATCCAACTAGTGCAATTCAGGGAAAAGACACCCCTTCACCCAGCTTGCAGGAACTAGTAAACTGCAGAAATCCATCTAGTGAGTTGCAAGTCACCGGCCACACAGAGACTAATACAGCTACAGAAATCACTGCTCAGCCAAGCATCCCTCCACGACACCATGTCCCACAAATCACACAGAACAAAATCTGCTACATCTGTCTCATCAAAGACTGTATCTATCAGCAGCGCGGTCGCCATTGCCCGCGCAAATGCTGAAGCCGCCAAATGCAAGCAAGGTATACTGAAGAAGAGATGCAACTTAAGTTAGAGAAAGCACGCATAGACATAGAGAGAGCCGATCAAGAGAGAAGGTCACAGATAGAAAATGCACGAGTGGATGCCGCCTTGGAGAGCCTAGCAGTAAAAAGAGAGGGTGCTGCAGCACTAGCCAAGGCAGAGTCACTAGAAGCCGCGCACAACCCTGAGCTGCATAGCCAGAGCAGTGCATCGAGTCTGAAGTTGCCACAGCAAGATTCACCACAACGCACATCTCAATATGTTACTGAACTTCCTGATCCAAACTATAACCAAAAGCATGACACATCCAGTGAAGCGAGTGAGAAAATGTGGAGCAAAACAAATCTGCTAATGTCTACCTTGCCCCTCACCAGGTAACCAATGTGAATCACCTTGCTGACACACCGCACGTCAGACCGAAGCAATACGACACCGGCTGGCTCCACCCTGAGGATACTAACAGGTATGAATGCACCTCACATCACTATCAGGGTGACCTATCACCAGTATACTCTGCTGAAAACCGGTTCACAACAGAACTAGCTAAGATCTTCACATGACGTGATCTGGTTACCAAGGGACTCATGAAATTCACTGACCATGCTGAATGTTACAGAGCTTGGAAAGCTTCCTTCCAAAATGTCACTAGAGACTTGGGGCTACAACACAGGGAAGAGATAGACCTCCTAATCAAATACCTGGGAGAAGAATCCGTCAAACATGCAGTAAGGATCAGAGACATTAATATAAACCACCCTCATATAGGCCTTAAGGAAATCTGGAAGAGGCTAGATGAGTGTTACGGCTCAGCAGAGGTCATAAAGAGAGCCTTGTTCAAAAGAATCGATGACTTTCCTAAAATATCTAACAAAGGTCTCCCAAAACTTAGAGAGCTAGATGACCTGCTACAAGAGGTTCTAGTTGCCAAATGTGAAGGTGACCTACCAGGACTTGCATACTTCAACACAGCCAAAGGTGTTAACCCTATAGTCCAAAAGTTGCCCTACAATCTACAGGAGAGGTGGCTCACACGTGGTTCCATATACAAATACAAACACAGTGTTTCATTCCCTCCCTTCTCCGTTTTTGGAGACTTTATACACAAACAAGCGACAATCAGAAATGATCCCAGCTTTGACTTTGCCGCACAACCACCAGCTGCAAACCCACGCAGAACATCTGTGGCAGTGCACAAGACTAATGTTTCTTCTCCAAGTTCCAATTACAGGTCTGCTCGCCGCTCTCAATCAGAGACAAAAGTACAAGAACCCGACAAGCAGTGCCCGCTTCATCAGAAGCCTCATCCTCTCCTGAAATGCAGAGCCTTCAGAGGAAAATCTATGCCGGATTGCAGAAGCTTCCTGAAAGAGAACAGTATCTGCTACAAGTGCTGCTCATCCACCACTCATCTCGCCAAGGATTGTAAGGTCAGTGTAAAATGCACAGAATGTGGCACCACAGATCATAACACTGCCCTACACCCTGGCCTAGCTCCATGGAGTGCACAAAACACGCCAGCTGACAGTGAGCATGGCGGGGAGGAAAAGAGCACCGATGCAGCTACGCCAGAGATCACTTCACAATGTACTGAAGTCTGTAAAGGGACAATAGACAGTAGGTCTTGTTCAAAAATATGCCTCATCAGAGTGTACCCAAAGGGCCATAGAGACAAAGCTGTCAGACTGTATGCTATCTTGGATGATCAAAGTAATCGATCCCTGGCTAGATCAACGTTCTTTGACCTATTCAACATCAAAGGACCAACCACTCCTTAGGCCTGTTTCACATTTTCCGTTTTTTGACGTTAGTCAAAATCCGCCACTTTTAGAAAAAAAACGTATCCGCCCCTTTTTTGGCGGATCCATGTTTTTCCCCCATAGACTTACATTAGCAGCGGATTTTGACTGACGGTTGTCCGTCTCACCCGTTTTTTGACGGATCCATCAGATTTTTAGCTGTTCCCGGGCGGAGGAGACGGACTCTGAAATGTTTTTTCAGAGCGTCATTCTGCTATTTTGTATTGCGCATGCCCGGCTGACTTGCTCTGGCAAGGATTTTAACCCTGAATAGCGTTCCGGAAAGGCTGTGAGAAAGAAAAATTTTCTCTCTCTCTCTCTCTCGCATACGTTAGTGTCACAACGGAAACGGATCAGTTTTTCACATCTTTCACGAACTGCAACTGAACAAAAAAAACGGAAGTGTGAAACAGGCATTACTCATTAAAGACATGTGCAAGTACTGTGACAACAGCAGGTAGGAAAGCTACTGACTACCAAATTGAGTCCTTAGATGCAAAATTCTGCCTGCCACTACCTATAATCATCGAGTGTAATCAGATCCCAGACAACAGGTCCAAAATCCCTACACCAGATGTGGCAATCCATCATGCTCACTTGAAACGTATAGCACACCTTATACGGGAACTCGACCCTCAGACACAGATAATACTGCTGTTGGGAAGAGATACCCTACAGGTCCATAAAGTGAGAAGTCATATCAATGGACTCCACAATGCTCCCTATGCCCAAAAGCTAGACCTAGGATGGGTCATAATAGGAAACGTATGCTGGGACACATGCACGCCCCATCTTCTGTGACAAGTATGCTAACAAATACATTGGAGAAAGGACGCCGATCTCTGTTTCAACCTTGCAATAACGAGTTCCATGTCAAGGAATTACCACACAGCATCCAACTACCCGATCATTTAATAGACTTTACTCATGACTGGTGTCAGGAAGCTATGAGGATCAGTTGGGGTGCACAGTCTTCCAGAGAACTAAGCAAGACAACCAAGTAGCAATGTCGGTAGACGATAACCTGTTCTTAGAGGTAATGGACAAGGGACTCGTGAAAGATGAGATCAACAGCTGGGTCGCACCTCTTCCCTTCAGAACCCACAGACCACGTCTACCAAACAACAGAGATCAGGCATTCAAAGGTTTCTCCTCTCTCAAACGTAATCTGCAGAAGAAACAAGAGATCAAAGATCACTTCTCCTTCATGTCAAAGATATTTGAGAACTGTCATGCAGAACTAGCTCCCACTCTCAAAGACTCTGAAGAATGCTGGTTCCTACCTATGTTTGGAGCATACCACCCTAAGAAACCGGGCCATATTAGAGTGGTGTTCGACTCCAGTGCTAAGTTTGATGTCTCCATGAATGATGTTCTACTGACAGGACCAGACCTCAATAACAAACTGCTGGGAGTACTTATGCGCTTCCGTAAGGATTCCATTGCTTTCATCGCTGACATCCAGCAAATGTTCCATTGTTTCCTTGTGAGAGAGAGAGACAGGAACTTCTTAAGATTCTTCTAGTACAGAGACAATGATCCTACTAAAGAAGTCACAGAGTACCGCATGAGCATGCACATCTTTGGCAGTCACCATCTATGGACACAAAAGGTCAGCACAAGAAGGAGAAACAGAATATAGATCAGATGTCAGACAATTCATAGAAAAAGACTTTTATGTTGATGACTGTCTGAAAGACATGCCTTCAACTGAGACTGCCGTCAGAGCACTGGAGATGCTTGCTTGCTCTAACCTCAGGCTTCACAAGATAGCCTCAAACAGCCAAGAACTCATGAAAGCATTCCCTTCGCAAGACTAGTGTAACGGTCTCAGAGACCTAGACCTGAGGTCAGACCCCACACCAATGCAACGCAGCCTCCGGCTTCTCTGGAATCTACAGTCAGACACTTTCACCTTTCAGGTCAGCCAGGAAGAAAAGCCTTTCACGTGCAGAGGTGTCCTGTCTACCATCAACAGCCTGTACGATCCCTTAGGTTTTGCAGCTCCTGTTACTATACAAGGCAAAACCATAGTAAGAGACTTAAACAAGGAGACTTCTGACTGGGATGCACCTCTGCCACCTCATAAGAGAACCCAGTGGGAAGCATGGAAGAACTCTTTAGCAGCCCTCTCCAAACTGAATGTACCAAGGCCATACACCCCTGTGCCGTCTACAGAGATACAGAGCCAAAGACTGTACGTATTGGCAGATGCTTCTGTCAAAGCAATTGCTGCTGTTGCCTATCTCAAAACTGTGGACTCCAAATGTTAGAGCCACATCGGATTCGTTATGGGGAAGGCCAAACTTGCTCCACAACCAGAGAACACCATACCGAGGTTAGAACTTTGTGCTGCAGTCTTAGCCGTCAAGTTAGCAGAGTTCATCGCATCCGAGATAGATATCGATCTAACACAAGCCAAGTTCTACTCAGACAGCAAAGTAGTCCTGGGATACATCCACAATTAAACCAGGCGATTCTACGTTTATGTCAACAACAGAGTGCTACGAATTAGAAGATCAGTTCATCCAAAACAGTGGCATTACATCCCCACGGACAAAAACCCTGCAGATCATGCAACTAGAGCAGTCGATGCAAGTCGACTAGAGAGCACAACATGGCTTTCAGGACCAAAACTACTGTACACTGAGGAAAGTTGTCCAGACACCTTTGAACTAATAGGAGAGGACTCAGATGCTGAAATCCGCCCTCAGGTGTCCACACTTCATACAATGACTTCTGCTATTCAGCTTGGATCCCCCCAATTTGACAAATTTTCAAGTTGGAAGTCACTTACTCGAGCCATTACCTGCCTGACTCATATAGCTCGCTCATTCAAGACCACCAGAGCTTGTGACACAGAAAGACGTAAAGGTTGGCATCTCTGCAAAAACACCTATGTTGCCTCCGACTTGGAATCTTCCAGAAACCACATCATCTCCACAGTTCAGAGAGAAACCTACTCTGTGGAAATCCAACGTCTCATTAACAAAGCTCCAATACCAGCGAGCAGCTCATTGAGAAAACTCGACCCATTCATCGGCAACAATGGCCTGCTGAGAGTAGGAGGTCGACTCAAAGAAGCTAAAATGGAGTTTGAGGAGAAATTCCCTCTTATCATTCCTGGAAAATGTCACGTTGCTTACTTAATCGTACAACACTACCACAATCTGGTCAAACACCAAGGAAGACGGAGCCATCAGAACTGCTGGCCTGTGGGTTATCGGTGCAAAGAAACTCATCTGTAGTGTCATCTACAAATGTATTACCTGCCGTAAGCTTTGTGGTTCCACTCAAACCCAAAACATGGCTGACCTACCAGCAGATAGACTCAGTCCAGACCCTCCTTTTACCAACGTTGGTCTCGATGTGTTTGGACCTTGGTCAGTTGTTACTCGTCACATGAGAGGAGGACAAGCCAATAGTAAACGTTGGGCCGTCATGTTTACCTGTCAGTCAATCAGAGCCGTCCACATAGAGCTCATTGAGTCACTTGACACCTCAAGCTTCATCAATGCCTTTAGACGTTTCATTGCCATCCGTGGTCCTATCAAACATATACGTTCAGACAGAGGTACCAACTTCATTGGTGCAGCAAAGGAATTGGGCATACTGTACCTTCAAATCTAGACCATAAGACTCTTGTGAGGTTCCTCAGTGACCAAAGTTGCACATAATCATTCAACCCACCTCACTCCTCACACATGGGTGGATCTTGGGAATGAATGATTGGTCTAGTACAAAGAATTCTTGACTCTACTCTTCTTCAGGAAGGATCAGCAAGACTTACCCATGAAAGCCTAACCACCTTCATGGCTGAAGCCACAGCTATAATCAACGCAAGGCCCTTGGTTCCAGTTCCTAATGACCCTGAAGAGCCCTTGTTATTGACTCCAGCTACTCTCCTCATCCAGAAAACAGGACTATCCAGTGCCCCTCCAGGAGGATTCGACGCTAAGGACTTCTACAAGCGCCAATGGAGACAGGTACAAAGTCTTGCAAATACATTCTGGGACAGGTGGCGCAAACAATATTTGTCTACCCTGCAGCCACGGACAAACTTTAACACCATTAACATCACCGCCATTGATATTGGGCGCTCAGGGCCACGGACCGGGTCACCGCTGCTGTGACACATTCCCACCTTGACACCAGCCCGGTACGAGTACCCCGCTGCCCTGGGTGTGCGAGGGCGACCCAATTTTGGCGTCACGAACAGGATGACGAGACCCGATGCCATCGGGTTCTGTGTGCCTTGGATTTACAACTTTTGAAAATGTGCAGAAGACCAAATTTAATAGACAGTAAAATGGACATTAGAAATGGCCGCTGGCGCGGAGAAGAAGGGCGTGAAGAGATGGGAGGTCCTAAGAAAAGACCGCGTAGAGTCTTGGGCCGTCCCTGCCTGAATTACTATGTGACCGATGCATGGCCCACCCCCCGAGGGGTTTGTGTACTGGCTTGGTATGGAGGCGCTGGAAGAAGACACCGCCCCTGGAAGGAGGGGCAGAGAAAGCCAGTGGCGAGCAGAAGGGCGGAGCAAGAGGAAGAACACCAGAATGCCATCTTGGAGAGCAAGGGAAGGAGGCCTGCGGAGCGCGGGGAACTGAATCTCCCCGGCGCCATGGCTGACGGCTCCAACCCTGATTCCGGAATGAACTGCCGGCAATTAGCCGAGGAAATTATGGAACTGACCACCCGTCTGCAACAGAAGAAGGAAGCTTTGGAGAAGCTGAGACGGCAGCGCGCCCCGGCGAGGCCTACACCGGCGGTACCACCCTCTCCATCGGTACCCGCTGCTACCACATTGGACTGTCCCCAGGCGGCGCTGACCTACACATCTACTTTGACTGTGCGGTTGAGCACCACCAGCCCGGAGAGGTTACCGGAGGACCCGGGCGTGAAAGCAGAGCTCCTGCCTTGACCTGGCGCGGCTGCGCCGGTCCCCACAGAGACCCATGTGGATCCAGAACCCGCGACTGCTCCTTCATCATCCGCACCGGAGCCGAGGCCGCACCACCGGGAGACCTCAGGTATGTCCGGTGCCCCTTCACCTGAGAAGACCCGGGGTTGCCCCACCGTTGCAATGGCCGGCCAGGTTGTGTTAGACCTGGTCTGGGATCGGGAAGCCAGTCCCCGGGGGAAGATACCGGAACCCCCAACGGTGGCACCGCAGGCCCCAGTAGGCCAAAGCAGGTCCCGGGAGGAGCAGAATGAGGCCTATTGCCGAGCCACCATTAAAATGTTAGCAGATGAGTATCGGGAGAGGGAGCAGAGGAGAATGGCTGTACTGAGCCCGGATTTGAGCAGGAAAGAGAGGGCCCGTGCTGGGTATTACGGTTCCCAGGATGCCACAGGATGGGGGCAGGTCCTTAATGTCAATCAGGAACGGGGGTTTGGATTTATTGCAGACCCCGAGAGGATAAGTGACTTGTTCTTTAATCGGAGGGACGTTGAATCCCGCTTGCCTAAAGGACACCCTAAAAGAGACCTGCAGCCTGGGGAGTATGTGACCTTTACCCGGCATGAGGGACTCAGGGGTTGGTACGCCCTGAATGTACGACGTATCCCTGCAGAGTTCATCGAGAGGTACCTGCCATCAAGATCAGTCAATGCTCCATCCACCAGTACCCCACAGACTGCTCAGGTACCTGTTTCCAAGAACCAGGCTGCTAATGCATCACCTCCAGTTTGGCAGCCCAAACCAAAGATCTCTGGCTTGACACCGTGGGAAGAGGAATACCTGCGGATTGCTAATGACTACTTGGAATCTGGTAGCCGTTTTTAATAATTTACTAAATCTTGTTACCCAGGAGGGTTTGTTGCACCAGTTGTGCCTTTGCCTTTTTGTTCATCATGTTGCCCAGTTTTTGATTGGCAGCGTTGTTTTTTAAATGGAACTGTGGAGATCATAGACGCTGATTGATCCAAAAACTTTTATTGTAAATAGTTGCACCTCTTTAGGTGCCCTTTCTTGGTTTTACATATAAAGACACTTTGCGAAGATAATGTTTTTGCATGGACACTTTTCGAAGAATGATGTCTACCTCAAGGGACACTGCAAGAAAGTCTGGCTGGGAGCAGTGTTCAGCACTTTGCAAGAATCTTTGAATGTTTTATGAAAACGTATTTGATAATGTTGTGTCTTGTGAAAAGTAAATGTATTTTATAGAATATTTGATACAGGGAATTAGAAAAGTTTTGATATAGAATGTGAGA
Organism: Dendrobates tinctorius; assembly: GCF_039654945.1. NCBI lineage: Eukaryota > Metazoa > Chordata > Amphibia > Anura > Dendrobatidae > Dendrobates > Dendrobates tinctorius. Next base: position 9,743,132 of record NW_027361856.1, on the reverse strand, counting down.
ATTGAATAAAGACTGAAGAATTGAAAGTGACAGGTGACAGGCCAAGTACAGATGGTCAGTGTCTTGCGTCCAGCAGAAAGAGAGAGAAAGAATAATTGCACTTTGAACTAGGAATTGCACTTAAGTAAATTTTTGATACTAAGATAGGAAGTTAACCTGTTTGTAACGTTTAAGAAATGTGCCTCCTACATTAGGAAGATTAGATAAGTATTGTTGAATAGCATTTAAAAATTTTTGTGTGTTCCTGTATTGTACCTTTTGTTGTCTTACAGCCCGCGGACGTGCTGTGTTTAATGGGGGGGTGTGGCGCCCCTGAGGCTTCAGTCGCCACAGAGGTACTGCACCTTCTCCTAAGGTGTAGTGCCCTCCATCCAGGTAAGGTGGGAACTCCTGACCACACTCCACACCTGCATTCCACACACAGGATAGTTCAGTGGGGCCACCTAACAGCTTCAGGCTGGGGGTTAGCAGAGCACCCCTCGTGGAACCCTGCTTAGTAACACGAGATATGCTGGGAGGCGGGTAGAGTGAGATGATATAAAAGAGTGGGAAGAGTGAGAGTTAGGGGAGTGAGTTGGTTGGTTAGTTGGAGAGAGAAGAGAGAAGATGGGTGTCTGAAGGACGTGCTGCAGCAGGTCCCAGGGATCTGGGCTGCTGGCATGAGAAAGACCAGAGAAAGAGACTGATAAGATTGATAACCTAACCTTCCATAAGAGAGATAGAACAGATCGGAACGAAGGAGAATAGAAAGACGGTGGGAAGCTGGTTGAAGAAAGATAGAGAACCCTTCCAGTCCAGAGAGCGCAGAGGCCGGGGCCCGGTCCACGAGGTTGAATGGATCTTTATGTCCATCATGAGACACCGGAGGAATAGTGAGCCGCTGACGCCTTGCTCCCATCATAGATTTGGGACTCAACAGCAACTGAATAGAGAGCCGGGACGCAGTGAGGATCCCTGAAGCAGGCTGCAGCTGTCTGTCATACAAGTAAAGACTAGGAACACCTAGAGAGAGGCATTCCAGGGTAATTAAGTACTGGAGTGCTTCGCACCTAAAGGCGCATTGGAGGAGTCGTTCAGTAAGGTACATGTTGGCGGAGTGTGGAAGGGAGAATCCTATCCTGCCTGGAGGTTGGCTGGAGCCCTGACCTGGAGAACACAGTGCGGAGGCAGGCAGTGGAGTGAACTGCAAACAGTGAGTAAAGCTTTGGAACCGCATACTCGGGTGTCCTCCAGTTATTCCCGCACCACTACACCTGGGTACCAGCCTCCATACCATTCTGCGCCTCTCCTCATCCATTGCACCTACACTGCCCTGGGACTACAGCTCCACCTGTGGGGAGCTACATCATCTTTGCTGCACCACACCATCAGTCCCAGCGGATCTGCATGCAACGTTGGCTCAATATCTTACTTGCCAAACACCACGGGTGGCGTCACAAACTATTCTAATAAACTTTAACACTATTAACATCACCGCCATTGATATTGGGCACCCAGGGCCACGGACCGGGTCACCGCTGCTGTGACACATTCCCACCTTGACACCGGCCCAGTACCGAGTACCCCACTGCCCTGGGTGTGCAAGGGCGACCCACTGATGGTTCAGGAATATAATTCCCACATGGGGGGAGTTGATTTATTGGACAAACAAATGTCCCTGTACCGTGTCAGAATCCATTCCAAAAAGTGGTGGTGGCCCCTTATCACTCAAATGATAGACATTGCCGTTGTCAACACCTGGAGGGCATATCAAAAGGCAAATCCAGAAGAAAGTGTGCCACTGCTAAGTGTAAGAAGGAGGATTGCATTGACCTATCTAAGCAAAAGAACACAATCAACCCTAAAGCGATGTGGACCTCAACGGAGTAAACTATTAGGTGACCGAGTTAGTGATGATGTCAGATTTGATCCTGGTAATCATTTGATAGAGCCAATTGCTACACAAAGAAGGTGTGTTTTATGTAAGAAAAAAACAACCAGAATTTGCAAACGGTGTGATGTTCCCCTTCATGCTAAGTGTTTTGCTGTATTCCATTCCCCTAACTGAGTTATTTGGAGAATTTTGTAATATATTTTGAAAAAAAGTGCATAAACATATTGTTTGCATAATAGTTTGTAAGTAAAAAATGCAAAAAAATAAAGTTGAATAAGTTCTATCTTTTCTGAGTTTTTGCTACCACTTTCTGCCAATGTCCCAAAATTCGGACGCCCTTTTCTGAAATATCCGTACTTGTAAAAATTTGGCAAATTATGTTTCTGATTCATTAGGACCCAAATCATTAAAAATCTGTCATTTAAAAAAAAAAAAAAAAAAATGAAAATTGCTAATTTGGCAAGTAATGGGTTAAGAGAATCTACCTATGTCTCCACTGAACCAGTTAAACATCCAGCAGTTACGTACCACCAGGGGGCAGTATCCTCACCCCAGGTGCCTGCAGTACAGCAAGTGCAGATTCCAGTTGATGATTCTACTGCAGATTTATGGCTGCAAGTACAGGAACTGACTAAAAATATGGCTGCTCTATGTAAAACTGTTCAGACTCTCCAGACATGTTCCCCCACAGAGAAGATCCAACTACCATCAAGCCCGGATAATCTCCCATGGCGACGACCAAAGAGGATGCCGCAACATCAGCGACGACTGACTCGCACCGGCAGGAGAACAACGGACCATTTTGACTCCTCTGGGAGACCCATCTGCAGGCGGCGCCACAAGGTTGATCATATTGAAAGTGAATGTCCTTTAAATGGGCGACCCCTGGGGCCGAGGACCAACACCCAGGAGTAAGACAATCTGATACAACTAACTGGAGAAACAGGTATATTGGAGGACGTTCACTATACCCGTGGTAGTGGATGGTATCCCCTTCACCGCCCTCATGGACACTGGATCACAGGTAGCCACAATGCCTCACAAACTGTAGCAGAGATATTGGACTGATGCTGATTTCACCCAACTTCCTGATGGTGACTTGTCATTAATAGCAAGTAATGGTCAACCTCTGACACAGGTGGGGTACAAAGAGGTTGTCATTAAAGTGGGGAAAGTGGAGCTCAAAGCTCAAGATCTCGTGGTGGTAGAGGTGGACAGAGCAGAGTGTCAACCTATCATAACATTAGGCACAAATGTGATTGAAAATTTATTAAGTGAGGTCATCACCATTTTGAAAGACATAGCTGAGTCAACCCCGTACAAAGAACAGCATGCCCTCAATAAAGATATCAAGGCCCTTATGCAGCAACAGCAGGTGGTGTTGACTGGTGGAGAGATTGGTAGTGTAAAGCCCCCATTACACACAGCGAGATCGCTAGCAATATCGCTGTAACGTCACTGGTTTTCTGACGTTATAGCAATATTGCTAGCGATATCGCTATGTCTGATACTTACCTCCGACCGGCTCCCCCGCTGATTATCGCTGATCGCGCGAGAACGTCCTGGACCATTTCTTGTCGGGCGCTTCCTGCTGGGCTTCCTGTGGCGCCGACGAGCGATGCATGGACGTGGGCGGGAGGACGTCAGGATCGCCACGTCTGACAGGTAAGTAGTGACCCCCGACTGCTATGTCGCTGGTGAGATCTGCCTGTGTGGCAGCTCACTAGCCACCACTTAGCGATGCACCAGCGATCCATATTGTTGTCAGGATCACTGGTGCATCGCTTAGTGTAACGGTACCCTTAGGGTGAGTGATCCCTACACCATTATGCCCCTAGGAGTGAGACCCTCATGCAGAGCAGCCATAGGCATCAGAGGACGGGACTACCAAGCTCTCCTTGAAACAGTCTATTCAGATAGCAGACCTACTGTGCTGACAGCCAGGGGAATTGTCGATGTTAAAAGGGGCAGGGTTCCGGTATGTGTTCTGAACTGTGGAGAGGAGGAAGCTTGCTTGCCCCGTTATGCAACCGTAGCCAAACTATTCACAGTCAGCAACAATGATATTCAGGCTGTTGGACCCTTGGATCCATCAGAAGCGATGGATGCAATGGCTCTTCTGTTCAGATGGAGGAATGGTTAAAAAAGATACATGTTGGCACCGACTTCACTCCTGTACATCAGAAAAATGGAGTGCATCGGGTGGTACAAGAATACGAGTACGAGAGGGTTTTCAGTAAGCATCCCTTGGATTTTGGGCAGGTAAAAGGGTTTCAACATAACATCACCACAGGAGATCACCCACCTATCTTATCAGTGTGCAAAAGGTATGCTAAAGCCCCCGTTACACACTGCGATATCGCTAGCAATATCGCTGCAAAGTCACCGATTTTGTGACGTTGCAGCGATATTGCTAGCGATATCGCTGCATGTGATACTTACCTCCGACCGGCTCCCCCGCTGGTTATCGCTGATCGCGCGAGAAGCTCCTGGATCATTTCTCGTCGGTCACTTCCTGCGGCGCTTCCTGCTGTGACGACGAGCGACGCGTGGAGCCGGGCGGGAGGACGCAGGATCGCCGCGTCTGACAGGTAAGTAGCGATGTCGCTAGTGAGATCTGCCTGTGTGGCAGCTCACTAGCGACCACCCAGCGATGCACCAGCGATCCTGACTGCGTCATATCGCTAGTCGGGATCGCTGGTGCATCGCTAGGTGTAACGGTACCCTAAGAGAAATGAAACAAACAGGGGTAATCAGAGATAGCTACAGTCCTTGGGCAGCTCCCCTGGTGTTAGTCAAAAAGAAAGATGGTACAATGCATGTGTGTAGATTGCAGACAACTTAAGAAAATTACTCACAAAGATGCATACCCCTTACCGCGCAGAGAGGAATCTCTAGCAGCATTAAAATCAGCTAGGTATTTCTCCACTGTGGACTTAAGCAGTGGGTACTGGCAGGTTCCTGTTGCTGAGGCAGACAAAGAAATAACTGCGTTCACTACTCCTATGGGGCTATGTGAATTTAACTACATGCCGTTCGGATTGAGCAGTGCTCCTGGGACCTTTCAGAGAATTAAGGAATGTTGCCTGGGACATATGAACTTTGAGACTGTGCTATTATACTTGGATGATGTGATTGTATATTCCAGGACCTATGAGGAACATCTGCAACACCTGGCAGAGGTCTTAGAGGCGTTGTTCAACTTCGGCTTAAAGGTAAAACCATCTAAATGTCATCTCCTAAAGCCCAAAGTGCAGTATATAGGCCATGTCATGAGTGCAGAAGGAGTAGCACCCGACCCAGACAAAATGATTGTCATCAGAGACAGGCAGGTGCCCACCAACATCCAAGTGGTCAGGCAATTCCTAGGCCTAGTGGGATACTACAGAAGCTTTATCAAAGACTTTACTAAATTGGCAGCCCCTCTTCAAGATCTCCTAATTGGCCAACCTAAAAAGGCCAGAGGCAAGAGTTCCCTGATTGAGTGGAATGCTAAGTTGGATGAGTCATTCAACAGCCTTAAGCAAGCACTTACTGGAGAAGATATCTTAGCGTATCCCGACTATGATCAGCCGTTTATCCTGCACACTGATGCCAGCAATGTTGGTTTAGGAGCTGTCCTATCTCAAGTGCAGCAGGGTAAGGAGAAAGTCATTGCTTATACCAGTCGGAAACTTCGTCCTACTGAGAGGAACCCTACCAACTATAGCTCCTTCAAGCTAGAATTCTTGGCTATCGTTTGGGCAGTGACCGAGAGTTTCAAGCACTATTTGGACTCATGTGGCACCCCTGAGGGTTCAGTCGCCACAGAGGTACTGCACCTCCTCCTGAGGTGTGGTACCCCACCATCCAGGTAAGGTGGAGACACCTGACCACACTCCAACACCTGCACCCCACACCACAAAGTAGTGTAGCAAAGCACCTTCGGCGGCTCCCTGCTTGGAGTGTAGCATAGCACCCCTTGGTGGCTCCCTGCTTGGAACACGAAACATGCTGGGAGGTGGGTGGAGTTTTTTGCGCACAAAAGAGCGGGAAGGGTTCAGTCAGTTTTTCATTCAGTCAATGAGTGAGGATGAAGAAGGACAGAGTGTGAGAAAGAGAAGATCCCCGGGAGAGGGATGGAAGAAGGAAGTGCTGCAGCAGGCCACAGTGATCTGGGTCTGCTGGCAGAGGAAAGAGACAGAGAAAGGAAGCTTTATTCTCCATTGGGAAGAAGGATTAGCACGGAACGTGAGGAGAATAAGAGAACAAGGACCAGGGTTAGAGGAGAACCCTTTTCAAGTTCTAAGCGCAAGGCTGTGGTCCAGTCCCCGAGGTTGTACCGATACTGATGGTCCTGCAGCAGACACCTGAGGAATAGAAGTAGTGACCACTTTATTCCCACACAAGACTTGGGGGCACAACAGCAACAATATTAGTGAGCCGGGACTTAGTAGCAAGGAGTCCCCGAAGCAGGCTACAGCTGTCTGCCGTACAAGTAGTGTTCATAGGAACATCTGACAGGAGGAACTCCAGTGTAACTCAGTACTAGGAGTACTTCATTCAAAGGCGCTATAAGAGGAGACGTTCAGAAAAGGCACATATGTTGGCAGAGTGAGGGAAAGGAGTACTTCATCTTGCCTCGAAGTTGGCTGAGCTCCTGACCCGGAGGACACGGCACGGATGCGGGCACCTGTACCTGCAACAGACTGTGAGTAAAGCTTTGGAACTACATGCCCTGGTGTCCTCCACTTATTCCTGCGCCAACCTGCCCAGCACTGCCACATCCCTTGCTGTTGAGAGCTCATTTTTTGGTTTGCCTCTGGCTTCTGGTGAGGGTTATGGAGCTGGCTGTGCTGACAGAGGAGTAGTGAGCTCTCTATCTGGACTCCCTCTGTTGGTGAAGGGAGGTAATGAAGCTGATCTAAATGGCAGAGACCGGCCACCTGAGGAAGAGGACTGCGATTGGACATCAGGAGTTTCTGATTGGATTTAAGGCATCTGACTCCCTAGTTTCTTGCTGGTGATTTTTCCTGACTGGCTCCTGGTTTCCAGTTTGGTTCCTGCCTTCCTAAAGCTAAGTTTTCTCTGCTTTTGTTCATATGAGTTTTTGTCTGGTTTACTTAGTTTTTGTGTTCAGCCAGCCCTGGCTGGGACTGGGCTGAATCCCCATTTTGTCTCTGATCAGTTGATCTCTTTTGCTCTGTATTCAGAATATACCTGAGTGCTGATATAGTGATTTGAAGTCTAGCGACTTCAGGGCCTTTTTCTATCAGACGTGTTGGACTTTCTTTTTGGCAGGGTTTTTTGCGTGATTGCAGACAGCAGCTTTTCTTTCCTGTCCTTTCTAGTTAGCGAGGGCCCCATCGTTTGCTCAGCCTATCTTTCTACCTGTGTCTGTGTTTTCATCTTGTTTCACCAACAATACATGTTGTCTATTGCTTTGGGGTCTGCTCTGGGGCAGTTTAGATTTTCCCTTTCTTTCTTTAGGCTTATTTAGTTCTCCGGCCATGACGAGGCATCTAGGACCACCGTAGGCACGCTCCACGGCTACTGCTTGTTGTTGTGGATAGGATCAGGGGTCTGCAATCCGCTAGTTACCAAGCTCTCTGGTTTTCTGGGCTTAGCTTGCTTTTTGTTTTTTCCTCCTCAGTGACTTATTCATAACAGAATCACCAGCCATACCGCAGATTCTAGGGTACTCAAAAGCAGGAGAGAATTGTAAAAAAAAAAGTGTCAGAATTTTATTTTAATATATGTATATTTTCTCCTCTTTTTCTCTGGGGCCATAGGAGGATTCTTTTTCTTTTTTTCTGTTTCTCCTTGATGGAGATTAAGCAATTGTCTGATCGTGTGGAGCAGCTCGCTGCTGAAGTGCGGGGAATTTCCGCCTATCTCACTCATTCACATGCTGTTGAACCAAGGATCCCTGCTCCTGATGTGTTTTCTGGGGATCGGTCTAAATTTTTGAATTTTAAGAATAATTGTAAATTATTTCTTGCCTTGAAGCCTAACTCATCGGGGAGCTCTGCGCAGCAGGTTAAAATTGTCATCTCCTTGCTGCGCGGCGATCCCCAGGATTGGGCGTTTTCTTTGACACCTGAAGATCCTGTTTTGACTAATGTGGAAGCATTTTTTCAAGCCTTGGGGTTGTTATATGATGAACCTAATGCTATTGATCAAGCTGAGAGAGCGCTATTGGCATTGAACCAGGGTCAGGATCCTGCAGAGCTATACTGTCAGAAATTCCGAAAGAGGGCGGTCCTTACTACATGGAATGATAGTGCATTAGCAGCTCTCTTTCGGAAGGGTTTGTCTGAGACTTTAAAAGATACTATGGTGGGATTTCCTGTTCCCTCTGGTCTTGACGATTCTATGTCATTAGCCATTCAAGTTGATCGGCGTTTACGTGAACGCAAGACTACACGGGAGGTGCTGCCACATTTTGAACAAATGTCTGAACCTATGCAATGTGATGGAGTTTTGTCTAGGGCGCAAAGTCAGGAGTTTAGAAGGCGTAATAAGCTGTGTATTTTCTGTGGAGATGCCTCTCATATTATTTCTGTCTGCCCTAAACGAGGGAAACGTTTTGCACACACATTTGCTGTGGGTGGTGTACAACCTAAGTTTCTTTTGGCAATTACTCTGATCTGCTCCTTATCCACATTTTCAGCGAAGACTTTTGTGGATTCAGGAGCGGCCGTGAATCTAATGGACTTGGATTTTGCTAAATGTTGTGGTTTTCCTATGACACCTCTGCGGACGCCTATTCCTTTGAGGGGTATTGATGCTACTCCTTTGGCGAAGAATAAACCTCAGTTTTGGACCCAGGTGATAATGCGGGTCGCCCCAGACCACCAAGAAAATTGCAGATTTTTGGTGTTGCATAATTTACATGATACCATTGTTCTGGGTTTTCCCTGGTTGCAAATCCATAATCCGGTTTTGGATTGGAAATCTGTGTCTGTGGTGAGTTGGGGTTGTCGGTGTGCTCTTGGTGACACTCCTGTTTTCTCCACCTCTCCCCAATCGCATGATGTTCCTGACTATTTGGCTGATTTTTATGATGTATTTAGTGAGAGTAAGTCTGCGTCTTTGCTCCTCATAGGAGTTATGACTGTGCAATTGAATTGAGACCTGGGTGTAAATTTCCCAAGGGTCGACTTTTCAATTTATCTGTACCCAAACACGAGGCTATGCGATCTTATATTAAGGAGTCGTTGGAGAAGGGTCATATTAGACCATCCTCTTCGCCCTTAGGTGCTGGGTTTTTTTTCGTGGCCAAGAAGGATGGTTCATTAAGGCCTTGTATTGACTATCGTTCCCTCAACAAAATTACGGTTAAATTTCAGTATCCGTTACCCCTGATTTCTGATTTATTCTCCAGAGTTAAAGGTGCTTGCTGGTTTACTAAGCTTGACCTCAGGGGGGCGTATAATCTTATTCGCATCAAGCATGGGGATGAATAGAAGATGGCGTTTAATACTCCGGAGGGACATTTTGAGTACCTGATGATGCCTTTTGGGCTCACTAATGCCCCTTCTGTCTTCCAATCCTTCATGAATGATATTTTCCGGGACTTGGTGGATAAGTTTTTGTTCATCTATCTGGATGATATTTTGATCTTTTCCAGGGATGGGATTCTCATGTGGAACATGTTCGGACTGTGTTCCGGATTTTGAGAGAGAATTCCTTGTATGTTAAGGGATCGAAGTTCCTTTTTGGTGTACAGAGGATTTCATTTTTGGGATTTATTTTGTCTCCGTCAACTATTGAAATGGACCCGGACAAGGTACAGGCCATTTATGATTGGGTTCAACCCACTTCTTTGAAGGCTCTCCAGAAGTTTTTGGGTTTTGCTAATTTTTATTGTAAATTTATAGCTAATTTTTCTGGTATTGCTAAACCACTGACTGATTTAACTAAGAAGGGTGCTGATGTGATGAATTGGTCTTCAGAGGCTGTTTCGGCCTTTCAGAGCTGAAGCGGAGGTTCACTTCTGCTCCGGTTTTGCGGAAACCTGATGTCTCACTTCCTTTTCAGGTGGAGGTAGATGCTTCAGAGATTGGTGCAGGATCTGTTTTGTCCCAAAAAGATCCGGTGACGTCTAAAATGAATCCCTGTGCCTTCTTTTCCCGAAAGTTCTCCCCATCTGAACGCAACTATGATGTGGGGGATTGTTAGCCATGAAATGGGCATTTGAGGAGTGGAGACATTGGTTGGTGGGAGCTAGACATCAAGTTGTGGTCCTCACTGACCACAAGAAGTTGATTTACCTTGAGTCGGCCAAACACTTGAATCCTAGACAGGCTAGGTGGGCCTTGTTTTTTACGTGTTTTGATTTTGTGGTCTCCTTTCTTCCAGGCACTAAGAATGTTAAGGCAGACGCCCTTTCTAGGAGTTTCTTTGCTGATTCTCCTATTGTGACCAAGCCTACTACCATCCGAGGAGATGGGGTAGTTCTTTCTTCCATCTCGCCCGATTTGAGACGTGCTCTGGAAGAGTTCCAGGAGGACAAACCTGAGCGTTGTCCTATGGGAAAATTGTATGTTCCTGACCAGTGGAGGAAGAGAGTGCTGTCTGAAGTTCATTGCTCCGCATTGGCTGGTCATCCAGGTATTTTTAGTACCAGAGATTTGGCGAGTCGGTCTTTTTGGTGGCCCGCCTTATCTCGTGATGTCAGGAATTTTGTGCAGTCCTGTGGGACTTTTTCCCGGTCGAAACCCTGTTCTCGCTCTAGTGGGTTGTTGATGCCCTTGCCAGTGCCTAAGAGGCCATGGACCCATATTTCAATGGATTTTATTTCTGATCTTCCTGTCTCTCAGAGAATGACTGTTATCTGGGTGATTTGTGATAGATTCTCTAAGATGGTTCATCTTGTACCACTCCCAAAGTTGCCATCCTCCTCAGAGTTGGTACCCTTGTTTTTACAACAGGTGGTTCGGTTGCATGGGATTCCTGAGAACATTGTATCGGACAGAGGAGTTCAGTTTGTTTCCAGACTCTGGAAAGCTGGGAATTCAGTTGTCCTTCTCCTCTGCGTTTCACCCTCAGACCAATGGGCAGACGGAAAGAGCAAACCAGACTTTGGAGTCCTATTTGACATGTTTTATATCTGCTGATCAGGATGATTGGGTTTCATTTTTGCCCTTGGCCGAAATCACTTTAAATAATAGAGCTAGTTCTGCCACCTTGATGTCGCCCTTTTTTTGTAACTTTGGGTTTCATCCTCGATTTTCTTCAGGGCAAGTGGAATCTTCAGCCTGCCCAGGTGTTGACACTGTGGTAGAGAGAATGCAGCAGATTTGGGACCAAGTAGTGGATAAGTTGTCTCTCTCTCAGGAAATGGCCCAGTGGTTTTCTAACCGGCATAGGACCATTGGTCCCCGGTTTAAAGTGGGTGATATGGTTTGGTTGTCATCAATGAATATCTCTATGAAGGTGGCTTCTCCAAAGTTCAAGCGCCAAGATTTATTGGACCTTACAAGATTTTGGAGATTCTTAATCCGGTTTCTTTTCGATTGGCTCTTCCTGTTACGTTTAAGATCCATAACGTGTTTCATAAGTCGCTGTTGAAGAGATATGTTGAGCCAGTAGTTCCTATGGCTGCACCTCCTGACCCTGTATTGGTTGAAGGTAATGTGGAATATGAGGTAGAGAAAATACTGGATACTCGTCTGGCTAGACGGAGACTCCAGTATTTGGTCAAGTGGAAGGGTTATGGCCAGGAGGACAATTCTTGGGTCTCTGCCTCTGATATTCATGCCGATAGATTGGTTCGTGCTTTTCATCGGGCCCATCCTGATCGGCCCGGTGGCGTGGATGAGGGTTCAGTGACCCCTCCTCAAGGGGGGATACTGTTGTGAGCTCATTTTCGGGTTTGCCTCTGGCTTCTGGTGACGGTTATGGAGCTGGCTGTGCTGACAGAGGAGTAGTGAGTTCTCTATCTGGACTCCCTCTGTTGGTGAAGGGAGGTAATGAAGCTGATCTAAATGGAAGAGACCGGCCACATGAGGAAGAGGACTGCGATTGGACATCAGGAGTTTCTGATTGGATTTAAGGCAGCCGACTCCATAGTTTCTTGCTGGTGATTTTTCCTGACTGTGGCTCCTGGTTTCCAGTTTGGTTCCTGCTATTGGTTTTCTCTGCTATTGTTCATATGAGTTTTTGTCTGGTTTACTTAGTTTTTGTGTTCAGCCAGCCCTGGCTGGGACTGGGCTGAATCCCCATTTTGTCTCTGATCAGTTGATCTCTTTTGCTCTGTCTTCAGAATATACCTGAGTGCTGATATAGTGATTTGAAGTCTAGCGACTTCAGGGCCTTTTTCTATCAGACGTGTTGGACTTTCTTTTTGGCAGGGTTTTTTGCGTGATTGCAGACAGCAGTTTTTCTTTCCTGTCCTTTCTAGTTAGCGAGGGCCCCATCGTTTGCTCAGCCTATCTTTCTACCTGTGTCTGTGTTTTCATCTTGTTTCCTCCTCGGTGACTCATTCATAACACCTTGCGCCTGACACTACACCATCTAAGTGTCACTTCACCTACACTGCCCTGGGACTACAGCCCTGCCTGTGGAGGGCTATAACATCACTGCTGCACCACACCATCTGTCCCAGAGGTTCTATCTGCAGCGTCGGCTTATATCTCTATTGCCGAACACCACAGGTGGTGTCACGAATCACATATAAACTTTCACCACCATAAGCACACTGAAACAACCCCTTTTGGAATGGAGCCCCAGGGCCATGGACCGGGTCACTGCTGCCGTGGCAACCCCCATTGAGAAGATCAACCGGTCAGGTACCGAGAACCCCACGGCCCTGGTGAGTGAGGGCACTCCAACTTGGCGTCACGAACAGGATGACGAAGCCCGGTGCCACTGGGTTCCGTGTGCCTACGATTTATTGGACTTAAAAGTTAGTGGAAATGTGCAAAAGATCCAATTTGATAGACTGTAAAATGAATGCTAAAAATGGCCGCCAGCGCGAAGAAGAAGGGCGTGACAACATGGGTGGTCCTAAGAAAAGACCGCAAACTGTCCTGGGCCTCCCCTGTCTGAACTTCTATGCAACAGCAACATGGCCCACCCCCCGAGGGGTTCGTATACTGGCCTGGTATGGAGGAGTAGGAAGAAGACGCCGCCCCCAGAAGGAGGTGCGGGAGCCACTGGCGGGAAAAGAGTCGAGACAGGAAGAGAAAGGAGAAGACGCCATGATGGAAGGAGAGAGGAGGCCTGAAGAGCGAGAGGAGGTTGAGCAGAATCTCCCCAGCGCAATGGCTGAAGGCTCCGATCTGGCTTCCGGCATGAACCGTGAGCAGCTGGAGGAGGAAATAGCCCAGCTGACTACCCATCTGCGACTGAGGCAGGAGGCGTTGTGGAGGTTGGGCTGGCAGCACGCCCCGGAGGGGCCTACGCCATCGGCACCTCTAGTTCTGGTACCTTCCCCCTTGGTACCCGCTGCCGCCGCTGCCGTACTGGCGTCTTCACCGGCGGTACCCACCACCGCCGCACTGGACTTTTCTCGGGCAGCGCCCATTTACATCTCTACGCTGTCAATACAGTAGGTCGCGGCCTGTCCGGAAGAGCCACCGGAGGGCCCGGGAGCTGAGGCAGTGCTCCCGCCTGGACCTGACGCGGCCGCGCAGGTCCCACCGAAGACTCCTGCTGACCTGGAGCCGCCATCTGCCCAACCACCACCGACATCCGGACAGACTACCCCAGTGGACATCCCTGCAGCTGCCCACCGCCTCAAGTCTACACCGGAGCCGGAACACCACCAGGAGGCCCCAGGTACGTCTGCTGTCCCTGCACCTGGGAAGGCCCTGGGGTGTACGCCCATGGCAGCGTCAGGACAGGTCGTGTTGGACCTTGTATGGGACCAGGACTCTGATCCCTGGGGGGAATGCCTGAACACCTAGCGGTGGTACCCTTATCCATAGTGGGTAAAAGCAGGTCCCGGGAGGAGGAAGAACCTTACTACCAACAGACCCTCCGCAAGCTGGCAGCGGAACAGAGGGAGAGGGAGCAGCGGAGACTAGCAGTGCTAGGCCCTGATCTGGACCGGAAGGAGAAGGTCCGTGCTGGTCACTACGGTGCCCGGGACTCAGCTGGATGGGGACAGGTCCTCAATGTAAATCAGGAGAGAGGATTTGGGTTCATTGCAGACCCCAAGAGGATCAGTGACTTGTTCTTCAGCAGGAGGGATGTCCAGTCACACCTGAGGAAGGGACAACCTGCTAGAGATCCGCAACTGGGGGAGTATGTGACCTTCACCCAGCATGAGGGGTTAAGAGTAGTGTTGAGCATTCCGATACCGCAAGTATCGGGTATCGGCCGATACTTGCTGTATCGGAATTCCGATACCGACTTCCGATATTTTTTCAATATCGGAAGTCGGCATCGGAATCGGAAGTTCAAAGTTGATTGACAGCCTGACGTCATCATGATGCGCGGTGTGTGCGCATCATGATGCGCCGTCATTTCGGGCCTTCCGGGGGTCTCTGCCGGCCTGCCGGGGGGCTGTGCCGGCCTGCCGGGGGGCTGTGTGGACTGCCCGGGGTCTGTACCGGCCTGCCGGGGGGCTGTGCCGGCCTGCCGGTGGTCTGTGCACCCTGTGGGGGTCTGTACCGGCCTGCCGGGGGGCTGTGCCGGCCTGCCGGGGGGCTGTGCTGATGTCCGGGGGTCTGTGCAAGCATCGTCCGATGGGACTACAAGTCCCATCTGGCGATGCCTGCTACCATGACAGTGATTGACACATTAGCCAATGATGGGACAGTAGTAGTCCCATCATCCGGCTAATGTGTTAAATGTTAAAAAAAAAAAAAAAAAAAAAATACTACATACATACTACATGCATGCTACATACATACTACATGCTACATACATACTACATACATACTACATACATACCACATATATACTACATATATACTACATACATACTACATACATACCACATATATACTACATACATAACACATATATACTACATACATACTACATACATACTACATACATACATACTACATACATACTACATATATACTACATGCATGCTACATACATACTACATGCTACATACATACTACATACATACTACATGCATGCTACATACATACTACATGCTACATACATACTACATACATACTACATGCATGCTACATACATACTACATGCTACATACATACTACATATATACTACATGCATGCAACATACATACTACATGCTACATACATACTACATATATACTACATACATACTACATACATACTACATGCATGCTACATACATACTACATGCTACATACATACTACATATATACTACATGCATGCTACGTACATACTACATACAGTATATACTACATACATACTACATACATACTACATGCATGCTACATACATACTACATGCTACATACATACTACATATATACTACATGCATGCTACATACATACTACATGCTACATACATACTACATATATACTACATACATACTACATACATGCTACATACATACTACATGCTACATACATACTACATATATACTACATGCATGCTACATACATACTACATGCTACATACATACTACATATATACTACATACATACTACATGCATGCTACATACATACTACATGCTACATACATACTACATATATACTACATGCATGCTACATACATACTACATGCTACATACATACTACATATATACTACATGCATGCTACATACATACTGCATGCTACATGCATGCTACATACATACTACATACATACTACATGCTACATACATACCACATATATACTACATACATGCTACATACAATACATTCATACAATACATACATAGACATACAGTACATATAACATAGAGTAACATACTTACCAATACTTGTCACATTGTTCCCCGAAGCCATTGTCTTTTACGGAATAAATATTAACATAACAAACCACAAAAATACTCACCCACGATCCGAAGCAGTCCACGAGTGTGTCCCACGACGATCTTGGGTAGAGAACTGCTGCATCAGCTGTTGCTGCCGTTCTCTACGGGCTGCAGGAATCCAATGACGGAAGGTAGGTATCCTTCCGCACTGTATTCCTCCGCCACTTAAAAAAAAAAAAGTCCCTAGTCTCACTTTATGCCATTGCTGTGTGGGAAATTCCCACGCAGCAATGGCATAAAGTGAGACTAGGGACTTTTTTTTTTTTAAGTGGCGGAGGAATACAGTGCGGAAGGATACCTACCTTCCGTCATTGGATTCCTGCAGCCCGTAGAGAACGGCAGCAACAGCTGATGCTGCAGTTCTCTACCCAAGATCGTCGTGGGACACACTCGTGGACTGCTTCGGATCGTGGGTGAGTATTTTTGTGGTTTGTTATGTTAATATTTATTCCGTAAAAGACAATGGCTTCGGGGAACAATGTGACAAGTATTGGTAAGTATGTTACTCTATGTTATATGTACTGTATGTCTATGTATGTATTGTATGAATGTATTGTATGTAGTATGTATGTAGTATATATGTGGTATGTATGTAGCATGTAGTATGTATGTAGTATGTATGTAGCATGCATGTAGCATGCAGTATGTATGTAGCATGCATGTAGTATATATGTAGTATGTATGTAGCATGTAGTATGTATGTAGCATGCATGTAGTATATATGTAGTATGTATGTAGCATGTAGTATGTATGTAGCATGCATGTAGTATGTATGTAGTATGTATGTAGTATATATGTAGTATGTATGTAGCATGTAGTATGTATGTAGCATGCATGTAGTATATATGTAGTATGTATGTAGCATGTAGTATGTATGTAGCATGCATGTAGTATGTATGTAGTATGTATGTAGTATATATGTAGTATGTATGTAGCATGTAGTATGTATGTAGCATGCATGTAGTATATATGTAGTATGTATGTAGCATGTAGTATGTATGTAGTATGTATGTAGCATGTAGTATGTATGTAGCATGCATGTAGTATATATGTAGTATGTATGTAGTATGTATGTAGTATATATGTGTTATGTATGTAGTATGTATGTAGTATGTATGTAGTATGTATGTAGCATGCATGTAGTATGTATGTAGTATGTATGTAGTATTTTTTTTTTTTTAAACATTTAACACATTAGCCGGATGATGGGACTACTACTGTCCCATCATTGGCTAATGTGTCAATCACTGTCATGGTAGCAGGCATCGCCAGATGGGACTTGTAGTCCCATAGGACGATGCTTGCACAGACCCCCGGACATCAGCACAGCCCCCCGGCAGGCCGGCACAGCCCCCCGGCAGGCCGGTACAGACCCCCACAGGGTGCACAGACCACCGGCAGGCCGGTACAGACCCCCACAGGGTGCACAGCCCCCCGGCAGGCCGGCACAGACCACCGGAGCCTGCACAGACCCCCTGGCAGGCCGGCACAGTCCCCCGAAAGGCCCGTACAGACCCCAGAGAGGCTGTACAAGGGAAAAACAGGATTTTTCTTATTCCGATACCGGAAGTCCCATAGACTTGAATGGGACTTCCGGTATCGGAATCGGCGATACCGATACTTTTTTTTAAGATCGGCCGATCCATTCCGATCCGATACTTTGAAGTATCGGACGGTATCGCTCAACTCTAGTTAAGAGGATGGTACGCCATGAACATCCGCCGCATCCCTGAGGAATTTATTGCGGTCTATAAAAAGGAGAAGGTCTATGTACCCCCAGCAGGAATACCCCCTGCAGTGGTGATCACCCCTGCCAAGGAACCCCAGGCAGCAATCCACCCAGCTGTCACCACCTGGTCCTATGTGAATCCGTCTGCAGGAAGAGGATGTCAAGAAATTCTTCCATGGAAGCAGCAGCCAAGAAAACCAGCTTCCAGTACCCCAGGAGGGGACCCCCAATAAAGATAACTAACTAATTTTGTTACCCAGGAGGGTATTTGCACTGTTGTGCCTTATTTGTTTATCATGGTTCTGTTTTCCAGTTTTTATTGCCCAGTAGCATTGGCAGAATATTTTTCATAATTGAACTGTGAAGATCATGAACTCTGAGTGATCCAGAACTTAAATGTATATAGTTTGCACCTCCTTAGGTGCCCTTTCTTGGTTTTACATAGGTCTTTTATAAATAAGAACTACCTCAACATTGGAGCATGGCTCCATCCTAAGGACACTGCAAGAGATCCCGGCTGGGAGCGGTGTCCGGCACTTACAAGAATTATTGTGAAGTATTTTATAGTGTGTCTTATGACAGTATTAATAGAGAATAGCTTTTATAAAGAATCTAGTTCATAGAATGTTTTAAAAAAGAGATGTGAATAAAGATGAAGATTTGAAAAATACAGGTGGCGAACCAAGTATCTACGGTTGTCACTAAGGGTTAATAAAAGAAAGTAGAAAATGTGAAAGAAGAAGTGATGAAGAAATGTGTTGGTGATAATGCTTGAAATAGCACTTTAAATTAGGTAGCATAACTTTAAGGATAGTTAGTTAAAATTGTTTGCAATGTTCAAGTGACAGTGCCTCTCATATTGAGAAGATTAGATAAGAACTGTTTATTAGCATTGCAAAAAATTTTTGCATGTTCCTGTATTTGTCAATTTTTATTTTCTTGCAGCCCGCGGACGTGCTGTGTTTAATGGGTTGGGGGTATGTGGCACCCCTGAGGGTTCAGTCGCCACAGAGGTACAGCACCTCCTCCTGAGGTGTGGTACCCCACCATCCAGGTAAGGTGGAGACACCTGACCACACTCCAACACCTGCACCCCACACCACAAAGTAGTGTAGCAAAGCACCTTCGGCGGCTCCCTGCTTGGAGTGTAGCATAGCACCCCTTAGTGGCTCCCTGCTTGGAACACTAAATGTGCTGGGAGGTGGGTGGAGTTTAGTTCGCACAAAAGAGCGGGAAGGGTTCAGTCAGTCTTTCATTCAGTCAAAGAGTGAGGATGTAGAAGGACAGAGTGTGAGAAAGAGAAGATCTCCGGGAGAGGGATGGAAGAAAGAAGTGCTAAAGCAGGCCACAGTGATCTGGGTCTGCTGGCAGAGGAAAGAGACAGAGAAAGGAAGCTTGATTCTCCATTGGGAAGAAGGATTAGCACGGAACGTGAGGAGAATAAGAGAACAAGGACCAGGGTTAGAGGAGAACCCTTTTCAAGTTCTAAGCGCAAGGCTGTGGTCCAGTCCCCGAGGTTGTACGGATACTGATGGTCCTGCAGCAGACACCTGAGGAATAGAAGTAGTGATCACTTTATTCCCACACAAGACTTGGGGGCACAACAGCAACATATTAGTGAGCCGGGACTTAGTAGCAAGGAGTCCCCGAAGCAGGCTACAGCTGTCTGCCATACAAGTAGTGTTCATAGGAACATCTGACAGGAGGAACTCCAGTGTAACTCAGTACTAGGAGTACTTCATTTAAAGGTGCTATAAGAGGAGACGTTCAGAAAAGGCACATATGTTGGTGGAGTGAGGGAAAGGAGTACTTCATCTTGCCTGGAAGTTTGCTGAGCTCCTGACCTGGAGGACACGGCACAGATGCGGGCACCTGTACCTGCAACAGACTGTGAGTAAAGCTTTGGTACTACATGCCCTGGTATCCTCCACTTATTCCTGCACCAACCTGCCCTGCACTGCCACATCCCTTGCGCCTGACACTACACCATCTAAGTGTCACTTCACCTACACTGCCCTGGGACTACAGCCCTGCCTGTGGAGGGCTATAACATCACTGCTGCACCACACCATCTGTCCCAGAGGTTCTGTCTGCAGCGTCGGCTTACATCTCTATTGCCGAACATCACAGGTGGCGTCACGAATCACTTATAAACTTTCACCACCATAAGCACACTGAAACAACCCCTTTTGTAATGGAGCCCCAGGGCCACGGACCGGGTCACTGCTGCCGTGACAACCCCCATTGAGAAGATCAACCGGCCCGGTACCGAGTACCCCACGGCCCTGGTGAGTGAGGGTTCTCCACTCATCCAAATTTACCATCTATACGGGCAACAATCCGTTAACCCATCTGGAGACCGCCAGGCTTGGCGCCTTGGAACAAAGATGGATGGCTCGGTTGTCCAATTATGAGTTTGTCATTAAATTCCGAGCTGGCACTAAAAATGCCAATGCTGATGCTTTGTTCCGTATGCCAAATGCTCCTGTTCCAGCAGAAGATCTAGAAGACCTGGAAGAAATAGAGATGCTGGCATTCCACCGCCACGGTGCCTCCCAAGACTCTAACCACGTGACAGGGAGAAGTCTTGCCGTTCACGAAGTTTCTCTTAATCCACTACCTCACCATGGTTGGGCAGAGACACAGAGCAGTGACCAAGCTATATGTATGGTCAAATAACTCCTTGGAGAATCAGATTCGTCTCCAGTTCCTGATGCGCCAGCAGATGTCCAACAGTTGTGGAAAGAGAGAAAGAAGCTGTTCCTTTTTGAAGGCAAGTTGATCCGAAGAGCTATTAACCCATGTATGTATGAACTCGTATGGCAGATCGTGGTCCCCAAAAAGTACATGCCAATGTTCTTGGAAGCTTACCACAATCAAGCGGGACACTTTGGTTCTAAAAAACTGGAAGTAGTCATCCGCGACTGCTTCTTCTGGACAGGTATGAGACAGTCTATTGAACAGAGGTGTAGGGAATGCAGCCCATGTAATCTCAGAAGAGATTACAAAGGGCCCCACTTGAAGCCCATCATCACTAAACAACCTTTGGAACTGGTGGCCCTAGACCACGTGCAACTAACCCCAAGCCGATCAGGGAATACCTATGCCTTAACAATCGTGGATCACTATTCCCGTTTCCTAGTGGTCGTTCCGGTGAAAGACCAAACAGCAAGAACAGCTGCAAAGGCATTCCAGGAATATTTCTGCAGACCCCATGGCTACCCAGATCAAGTGCTGACAGACAGAGGTCCAGCCTTTGAAGCAGAAGTCTTTCAAGAATTTTGCTCTCTCTATGGATGTAAAAAGATCAGAACTACACCATAAAATCCACAAGGCAACTGAACCATCTGGTGATCAATTTATTGCAGATCCTACCACTGGAAGAAAGGAACCAATGGCCTGAGAAATTGCCTGATTTGATTGAAATGTACAACCATATCCCAACCAGTGCAACAGGATATACCCCAGCTTACTTGATGCATGCACGGCCAGGTAAACTCCCCATCGACCTGGAAATGGGAGTCCTAACTCCTGAAACCATATGCAGCCAATTGGACACGGATTGAAATACAGAAAGATAACTGCAGTATCAAAAAGTTCAGCAATGTGTCGAGGAAAGTCTTCCTCAAACTAGGCAAAAAACAGGAAATGAACTTTAATAAAAATGCTGTGGCAAACCCCTTACCAACAGGTGAACAAGTGCTGAAGAAAAAGAAGAAACCACAAGTTAGATGACCAATGGGAGGCCCAGCCTTACACTATTCAACCATCTAGGTATGACAACAGCAAAGTGTGTACCATCTCCACAAAACGGCGAAAAACGTGTACTACCATATCCAGAGACAATCTGAAAGTATGTCCAGCACAATTGCGTGAAAGAGTTGAGACTAAGGAAGATCCTCAGTTAAAGGAAAAGACTGATACCAATATTCGCACTGTTCTAGGTGAATTCCCTAGTTCTTGGCTAATTGTTAACAACGCAGTGGTAGTTCCAGTGATGGTGTTCCCACAAAGGTCTTTACCAGAGACACCAAGTTGTTCTGGAAGCGACGAATCGCTAATGCCAACCACTAATGTGGATGAAACGGAAAACTTGCCCACAGTCAGCAGTGAACCTGTTGTACCCATGATAAGTTCAAGGATTCGTAGGAAGTTGCCTAGCATTCCTATCTTGCGCAGATCACAGCGTAGTACACAGGGCCAAACCCCTTTTCGCTATAGAAATGATATGTAAAAATATTCTAAGATTAATAAGTTAGTTTTGAGTTGCACTGTTATTGAACTTTGCCTTAGGTAACGTTATTAAAAATGTTAAAGAAGTTGTGTCCACATGGACTAATGTGAGATTTCAGTAGTTATTATGCCTTATTTTATTACAAGAACTCTTGTAAAGACTTAAACGTGAGAAGAAAAACCGTTCATCGTGCCTTGGCAGGAAGTCAACTAAAACAGCCAGTGCAGTGAATTTTCATATTATGGCCTGTGTGCCCTGCAGCTGCACTCAGGGCCGATCCAAACAATCAGAAGTGGTTTTGGGCTCTAATCCACGACTCAACTCAGTTAATGTGACTGTTCGCCTATACCCAGGTTAACTGAAATGTCATTTTGTTATATGCTTATGTTCCTTGTGTAGCCTTGTGTAGCCCGAGGACGTACTACCTTTAACTAGGGGGGTATGTGGCACCCTGCATCTTTACCGCCACAAAAGGGTTAAATATGTTCTGTTTTGTATGTGTTTTGTGAGCAATGGGAGTTATGCTTTCTCTGCTAGAGACCACAACACACACACACACACACACAATTTACCTCACTCCTTTACTTGTCTGAAGCTTAGAGCTTTGCAGACATACCCTAACTGGGAGGGGGAGGAGTCTAGAGTTGTTGTTTCAGTGGTGAAGAAGAAGGAAAGATGAAGAACGCTCTTGGAAGCCATGCCATGCGCTTCCTTCAGGAGCAAAGCTAAGAGGTATCAGGGAATCAGCCCCTAGGCCATCCATGCTTTCAGGGCAGGGTGGTAAGCTGAGAGACTGTGTGAGTTTATACAACCAACAGCAAAGTGTTTTCCCTGGGAACACTGCTGCAAACTAGGATCAGTGAAGGATTGTGCAAGAAAGAACTTGAGCTTCATGCAGGATCCAACCTGCAAGTTGCCAGAGGAGGAAAACGCAGTAGAACAGGAATGGCACCAGGTTCTTGAGGACCCTGGGCAAAAGATTCGCAGTGGGCCCCCCTTTAACACATACCACGTTTCATGCCGTGTGGCATCCGTGGTGCCGGACAAAAACAGACTTGTCTCCGTGTGGATCACACGGACACGCATGGGGTCCATAAGGACACACGCTCTGTGGCAAAACACGTTCATGTGAAGGAGGCTATTGATTAGTAGTGTGCGTATGAAAGAAAGATGAGAAAGAGAGAACAGAGATAGAGAAAGAACAGAGAGAGAGAAAAAAGAAAAAATGAAAGAAAGAAAAGAAAGAACAGAGAAAGAAAGGAAGAACAGAGAGAGAAAGAAAGAAAGATTAGAGAGAGAAAGAAAGAGGGGAAAGAAAGAACAGAGTGAGAAAAAGCACAGAGAGAAACAGAAAGAAAGAGGGGAAAAAAAGAAAGAAAGAACAGAAAGGGGAAAGAAAAAGAATAGAGAGAAAGAAAGAGTGGACAGAAAAAAAGAACAGAAAAAGAAAGAAAGAAAGAAAGAGGGAAAAAAGAACAGAGAGGGAGAAAGAAAGAAAGAGTGGACAGAAAAAAGAACAGAGAGAGAAAAAAGAAAGAGGGGAAAGAAAGAACAGAGAGGTAGAGAGAAAGAAAGAGGGGAAGGAACAGAGAGAAAGAAAGAAAGAACAGAGAGAAAGAAAGAGGGGGAAGAAAGAACAGGGAGAGAGAAAGAAAGATGGGAAAGAAATAACAGAGAGAGAAAGAAAAAACAGAGAGAGAGAGAAAGAAATATCAGAGAGAGAAAGAGGAAAGAAAGAACAGAGAGAGAAAGAGGAAAGAAAGAACAGAGAGAGAAAGAACAGAGAGAAAGAAAGAACAGAGCGAAAGCAAGAACAGAGAGAAAGAGGGGAAAGAAAGAAAGAACAGAGAGAAAGAAAGAAAGAAAGAAAGAAAGAAAGAGGGGAAAGAAAGAACATAGAGATAGCGAAAGAGGAAAGAAAGAATAGAAAGAAAGAGGGGAAAGAAAGAGAAAGAAAGAACAGAGAGAGAGAAAGAGGGGAAAGAAAGAATAGAGAGAGAGAAAGAACAGAGAGAGAAAAAGAAAAAGGGGAAAGAAATAGAAAGAACAGGGCAAAAGAAAGAACAGAGAGAAAGAGAAAGAAAGAACAAAGAAAGAGGGGAAAGAAAGAACAGAGAGAGAAAGAAAGAGAGAGGGAAAGAAAGAAAGAACAGAGAGAAAAAAGAAAAAGAACAGAGAGAAAGAAAGAGTGAACAGAAAAAAAGAACAGAGCAAAAGAAAGAAAGAGGAGAAAAAAGAACAGAGAGGGAGAGAGAGAAAGAAAGAGGGGACAGAAAAAACAGAGAGAGAAAGAAGAGGGGAAAGAAAGAAAGAACAGTGAGAAAGAAAGATGGGAATGAAAGATGGGAAAGAAAGAAAGAACAGAGAGAGAGAAAGAAAGAGAAAGAAAGAACAGAGAGAGAGAAAGAAACAAAGAAAGAAAGAAATATTCTATAACGATACCATAGCAGCCCGACTCCCATTGTAGTGCCCACCAGATCCTCCCGATGCAGGACATATCATGATCCGCTCACATGGCCAGCATCCTCGATTCCAAGGCGATCGCGCTGTTGGAGGAGGACACGGTGATGGATCTGAAGCATTCCCTGAAGTGCCTCCATGGTTCCGTCAAAATCTCCTCCCGAAATTACCTCATTTTCAGCACGTCACTTCCGGTAGAACGTCACATGCGAGTTTTAAAGTGCTCTTTGGGGCTCCGCCGTGTAATTCTGTGTCCGCGGGAAAAGTAAGGTCCCGGCTGTGGCAGTCTCTCTCTCAAATTCGTGGATCCGGGACAGTTGGGAGTTATGAATGCTCCCCACCATACACCTCATTCATGCAAGGCTCCACACACCACATGCACACACGGTTCCTGTTTGTATGCCTCGAACACACACGGCTCCGCTCCATAGACCTTGTACACACACGGCTCCGCTCCATACACACGCGGTTTCACTCCGTACACACTCGGCTCTGCTCTGCTCCATAAGCACAGGGCTCAGCTCCGTACACTTTACACACAGGGCTCTGTTCCACTCCGTACACCTCGTACACTCGCGGCTCCGCTCTGTACACCTCGCACACACGGGGCTCCGCTCCATACACCTCGTGCACATCTGGATCCACTCCGTACACCTCGTACACTTCTGGCTCCACTCTGTACACCTCGCACACACGCGGCTCCAGGCTCCACACCGTACACCTTGTACACACGTGGCTCCGCTCCGTACACCTCGTACACACGCGGCTCCGCTCCATACACCTTGTACACGCACATCTCCGCTGTTAAAACCTCATGCACACACAGCTCCGCACCGTAAACCTCATACACACACGGCTCCGTTCTGTACACCTCGTACACACGCGGCTCCAGTCCGTACACCTCATACACACGCGGCTCCTCTCCGTACACATGTGGCTCCGCTCCGATCACCTCCTCGTACACACACAGCTCCCCTCTGTACACCTTGTACACGCACATCTCCGCTGTTAAAACCTCATGCACACACAGCTCCGCACCGTAAACCTCATACACACACGGCTCCGTTCTGTACACCTCGTACACACGCGGCTCCAGTCCGTACACCTCGTACACACGCGGCTCCCCTCCGTACATCTCGTACACACGCAGCTCCCCTCCGTACACCTCGTACACACGCGGCTCTGCTCCGTACACCTCGTACACACGCTGCTCCGCTCTGTACACCTCGTACACATGCGGCTCCGCTCTGTACACCTCGTACACATGCGGCTCCGCTCCGTACACCTCATACACATGCGGCTCCGCTCTGTACACCTCGTACACACACTGCTCTGCTCCATGCACACACAGCTCTGCTACATTCCCACTGTAAACCCCCCTGACCCCACACATAAACTTCCCGGACCCTCATCGAGCACCATGACAACTTGCACAGCAGAGTCCTGCAGACATGAGGCTTCTGATCATGTGACCACTGACTCCTCCCCTCCTGTGACCTCATCACAGGTCCTGTGCCAGAAGAGAAGAACACAGCCTAGCAATGACTCATCGCTGGCTGCGGTGGCTCTCGGAAAGGGCAAAAGATGGGTTCGGTGCATGGGGGCATGGCGGCGGGTACCCAGACAGCGTGAGTGGGCCCCCCGTCTCGCCAGGGCCTCGGCACTTGCTCGGGTGCGCCGGGTGCTGACGCCGGTCCTGAAGTAGAGGCTATACTAGAAGTTCCAAACTCTGGGAAGCCTTGGTCCCTGAAGGGATTAGAATAGCAGAAAGCTTACACTGAGTTACAGCAGAGCGAAGGATAACTCCCATTCTGCAGAGCAGACTGTAACCTGGTGAGAGTTGTAATATCTCCTCTGAACTGCACCTGAACTACAGTAGATGGTAAAGTGACTTCCCTTGTCTCCTGCCTTATTACTCCGTGCCTTCTACTTCCATCACAATCTCTGGGGGTCATCCCTAGTTGGAGAGGGTTAAACATCTGCACTGCCATCACCATCTACTCCCCCAGGGATCATCTGCAGTGCCGGCTATACTACAGTCGAACACTCCAACTGGCGTCACGAATCACTACATAAACTTTATCCCTAATCATTACTTCCTTTACAGGACCGCCTGGGGCCACGGACTGGGTCACTGCCACTGTGATACATCCCTTTAAGACGACCGGCCTGGTACCAAGTATCCCACGGCCTCTGGGGTGCGTCATCAGCACAGGCACCTTAAAACAGCAGAACACCCTCTATGGACCCTGATTGGTTCATGAAGGGTGCTCGGAGGTGGGTTGAGCTTAGATTGCACTAAAGAGTGGGAGATAGGAAGTTAGGGCAGTTCCCCAGAGAGGGATGGAGTGAGAGGACATTTATGCAGCAGCCTCCTGTGAGCTGGAGCTGCTGGCAAGGAAAGGTGAAAGAAACTGAACTCTGTTGTGTCCTTTGAATTCTCCCTGCATCACCTTCTCAGCACTGCTAAATCCTTGCTCCACACTACATCATCCTCCACCTCTCAACATCTTTCTCATCTGCCCTGGGACAACAACTCTGCCTGTGGAGAGCTATTCCAACACTGCTGCATCATACCATCTGTCCCAGAGGATCTGCACTGCAGCGCTGGTTCCTTCTGACCAAATACCACAGGCGGCGTCACAAACTTATCTAAACATAAACTTTATCAATTCCACCTATTTTACATGGACACCCAGAGCCACGGACCGGGCCACGGCCACCGCGACACATGCCCTTTAAGACCCCGGCCCGGTACCGAGTAAGAACCCCACTTGCACTGGGGGTGCTCAACACCAACCGCGTCAAGGTCTGCATCTTGTCACGGAAGCGCATGACATACCCCACGATAGACACTCCAGTAGGGCTCGGCTCTACTTCCCTTGATTCCCTTTCCATCCCAGGGGGTCCCTGGACTCGCCTGCCATACAGGAGCTCGAAGGGGGGACAACCACGTTAAGGCCTGCGGAATCTCTCGGTTAGCAAAAAGCAGGTATAGGAAGTACCGCTCCCAGTCGTGTCCCTGGGTCTCAGCCTTCATTTTAGCATCTGTTTGAGGGTACCGCTGAGGCGCTCACACATACCATTGGTTTGGGGGTGATACGCGCTTGATACCAGATGCTTCACCTGCATTTTCTTACAGAGAGCCTCCATTAGGCAAGACGTGAATTGAGTCCCCTGGTCGGTAAGCATCTCTCCAGAAAATCCTACCCGTGAGAAGATGGCCAACAAGGCATCCGCCACATTATCCATCCTATTTGAGGACAGAGCCATTGCCTCTGGGTATCGGGGCAGGCACTGACTTTCCCACTCTTTGACATGAGATACAGGAACGGCAGTAGTTTGTTACATCTGTCCCCAATTTGGGCCAATAGAAGTGTTGAGACTGCCGGGCCTTAGTTTTCCAGAACCCCAAGTGTCCGGCGAGTGTAATCTCATGGAGAATCCGTAACAACTCACCCCTATATTGGTTGCGGTACAACCAGCTGTCTTTCCCTCAACCACTCCTGTTGGGATTTACTGGTAACCGTCTCCCGGTACAACCTACCTTATTCCCAGAATACCCTCTCTTTATCAGTCTCGGAGGTGTGCTTCTCAGCAAGGTTTTTCAAGGCCTCCAGGCTAGCATCGGAGTACAGAACATCCTGGATCTCCTGGCTAGAGGCAGCCAGAAGTGACCTTAAGGTCCCTTCCTCACGGGGACCCTCTGGGACCTGCTCTGGGTCCGTCTCTGGTTCAGCCATCCCTCTGACTGAAGAGGGTCCAGAAGGCAGTGTGTTCCATGCATTCTGGGCACACTGACTGTGGGTGACAGCGGCTATATAGGCCATCTCCCCGGGGATTACCGCAGTCCCATCAGCCTGCTTGACTATGGGTACTACCTCACCATCTTCCCCCATTACCTCAGGAGCAGTGCAATATATGGGACAGTTACCTTCGGCCAGGACACCTTCTTGTGTGGCACTGGTCACTGCATCACCTTCTTCCTGGTTCCCGTGTCTCTCCCCATTTCTCTTAGCACTCACGCTCGCTCCTGTTAGGGGTTCGTCAGCCAGATCACTCCGCAGTATGAGGTGGCTGAGTACTCCTATACCTTCAGATACATCATCATTATCAGGTAAAGCATGCACATTTACATAATTAACATTAGAGGGCACATTACCCTCAGTATCAGATCGGGGAGGGGTATCAGGTATATAATACGCTAATATCCCCAAATCAGTTGCCAACAAAACGCGTGCGGGCAAGTTTTCAGACACCCCCAAATCAGTCCCTAATAAAACATCGGTGGGCAAGTTTTCGGACAACCCCACTTCCTTCACCCCGCTCCCGGCTGTTAAGGTCGGCGGAACGCACCAAATATAAATAATAGTGGGTGCGTTCGCCGTCCGGGGTCCACCGTGCGGTAGGTGACAAGACCGCTGCTGAACAATGGCAGATGCACCTAATAGGTGCGGGACTGCGCTCGGGTTAACGTCACCCGAACGCTAAGGCAAAGGCACAGGCCCTGTTAGTGTCACAGAGGCCTGCGTGGCGCGTCGCAGCCGCGAACACCAATAGTTGCTGTTGCTACAGCGCAGCGGCAGAGAAAAGCCGCAAGCGTCGGCGCCGAGGACCGGGCACCGACGGACGCTAGTGTAGGTGTGGAGCAAGTGGCGTGTAGCTTGCCACAACCCTGGAGCTGACTATTCACACTCAGTCACCACTCGTAATATCAGAGGGTAGGGGTTTCATAATGAGTCAGACACCAGTCCATACATCCATCACCATACACACACAGATTAATATGCTACACTAGCGCATGGCCGAGCTGCCATGCGGGCTTTTTATAGCCATGCGCTTCCGGGACCTTCCAGTACTTTGGGAAGGACCAATCAGATCCGATATAGGACCTGCACATGTGACCCCTGCTCTCCACTGAGAGGAGAAGTTGCGGGCATGCCCAGTAGCACGGCACGAGGACTTAGCCTCTGGAGCAGTTCCCTGCAAAGCAGGTTGCGCTACCATTGCTGCACCAGAGGTGGCAGCAACATCCAGGCTCACAGAACGAGTCTGAGGGAAATGCCTGGCTCGCCGTGATTGCTGAGCAGGAGTCTGAGCGGTTGGAGGAGAATGAGAGACCGCAGGATGTCTGGCTCTGGATTCCCGCTGTGCAGTGCCAGGAATCCGACGCCTAACACCAGCACTCCAAACTATAAAAACCCAGGCCATCGGCAAGGGACAGCGGACGCCCCCAATCCTGGTGACAGTCAGGGTCTTCCCTGGAGTAATCTCTTCAGGGACCACCATGTCGGGTTCGGTGAGGGTTCGTTTGGCCCTGTTGTCCTTGAGGCCTATAGCGACATAGTTCCCCACGGTGACTTTCTGCAAATTTTCACAGGCCCTCCCAACCACCCCCACCCACAAAAAGAACTGTTGCAATATGCCAGGAGGCCTTGGCTGGGGGGTTCTTCTTCTGGTTCTCCAGACAAGTGGCGCTGAGATGTTCAGTCCGATTGCAGAAATAATACTTGCGGGGACCCGATGTTGGCCTGGCATTGGCAAAGGGGACAAGGCCTCCATTGAGTCGGCTGGTTAGGGTACTTGGGTTTGTTTATGGCTTACCCCCTTTCCAGCTGGCGTTTAACGGCTTCTGCACCTCTGGTTATGGTTGGCCTCGTAGTTGTCGTCGATCTGCGTTGCTTTGTCCGTGTCTTCTGGCTCCCGGTCCATCATGAACTGGATCACCTCAGCTGGACAAAGATGTAGGAACTGGTCTTTCACCATCAGGTCCTTCAGCTGCTTAAAGGTGATCACTGACAGTCTTTGGACCCACTGGTCAAAATGGGTTCTGCATCTATGCACCACATCACTGTAGCTGTCGTGTGGGCCACGGTAATCCTCAGGAGTCAGTTGGTACTTCTTTATTAGGGCCTGCTTGATGGCCTCATATTTTCCCTCTTGATCTCGAGGAAGAGAGGAAAACGCCTCCAGAGCTTTTCCTTTGAACCCTGGGATTAAAGATCAGGCCCATTGGGTCTCAGGCAGCTGGCATTATGTGCAAGCTTTTTCAATTTCCCGCAAAAAATGTCCAAGCCCCAGTCTTTTTCCATCACAGGAAAATGATCTGGCCGGGGTTTAGGAGTTGTTGCATTATTGGACTCACAGCTCCGTGGGTTAGATGGTACTTAACCGAGTCGGGCCATCTGCAGTTCATTACCTCTCCGAGCTGGGGTCTCCCATTCAGCTCTCTTTTGGTATTGCTGGA
The DNA here is from genome assembly GCF_039654945.1 of Dendrobates tinctorius. Classification (NCBI taxonomy): domain Eukaryota; kingdom Metazoa; phylum Chordata; class Amphibia; order Anura; family Dendrobatidae; genus Dendrobates; species Dendrobates tinctorius. Next base: position 9,712,672 of record NW_027361856.1, on the reverse strand, counting down.
TCAGCTGCAGACGTCTCTCATGATCATCTGTGGGGCAGTGTTATAGAGCCATTTGCAGATAGTGGTCCACGCTACCGTGCTTGTGAGTAGGGCCGGCCTGCACTGGTTGGACTTCTAGTTTGGTAATGTCCATACTTTGGCTGACTGTGGCCTCCACTGGGGTCTGGGAACTGTCTTGATTTGCTTCACTTTGCGCCAGTTCCGCGACCATTTGGCCTTTGGTTTTGCCCTGGGGATCAATGCCTTTGCACGTACATATTCCAGCAAGAGCTTCCTTCTTCTGCTGGGTGTACCAGGATTCTCCCCTTTCAGCCATAATTGTCAAATAAAAGATAGGGCAGAAAAACCAAGAGAAGGGAAGGGGGTAACTGCTACACACACTGTATTATCTCAGATCTAATAAACACTGAGTTTGATTTACAAAACTTTTTGCTCAGGGTCCTTGCAAGCACCGTGCAAGATTTTAGTGAGAGGAATGATTGCTCAAACCAGATCACTAATGCTCTATGATCCCACCGCTCTGCAACCAATATGTCAGGGATTTTTTTGTCTGTCCCACCGCTGACACCAATATGTTAGGGATTCGGGGGGAAAGCTTGCCGTCCAGTCGTCAGGAATGTATATATTATATATGTGGTCGTATGACATATAAATCCCCACAACTAATGTTTCCACTTTCAGTTCCGGTTTGGAACTTGCAGCTCTCTGGTGCCCCCCTTACCCTCAGGTCAGTCAGGAAACTGCACCTAGGTTAAGTAGTCACCGGAAAGGCAGCCTGGTCGCATCCTGGTTATCGGGCACTCTGCAGTGAGGGTGGTGTGTATATCACCAGCCTTAGGCCGGAAAACCACACAGACTGAGACCCCAAGTCTTGGTCCCCCACCGTGTCTTGATTTGTCTACTGCTAATAATGTTGTAAGTGTGCTGCCTGTTCCCTCTGCATCAAGGGGTAGGTGGGAACTGAGAGTCACTCCTGTGCTGACAGGACACATGCAGCACGTGCAGATGAGATGAGCCAGAAGACAGGAAGGTGTGAGAATGCCCCCAGGTGTTATGAGACAGTGTGCTCTGGAGGGAGAGGTGGGGGGCAGGTAGCTGCAAGGCCAGAACCAGAGTTGGTGGGAGGGGCTGCCGCAATGATTGTAGGGGCCCTAAATGAGTCCAAACTGCTGGGTTCTGCGCAGCTGCAGGAAAGGGAATGTGCCAATGGGGTTGGGGCTGTCACAGGAGAGTTGGAGCTTCCAGGTAAGGCCCCAGGGCAGGAGGTCCCCACACCCAGTTGGTCCAACTGATTCGGCGACTTGTGTGGAAGCCGAGGGGAGGCAGGCACTATCCAGGGCTACAGCGGTCATGGCTGCTGTCACCAGGAGTGGGAGTGCTGGAGCCCAAGGAGCCTCATTGAGGTCCGACGGCCTTCCCCCTTCCGACCAAGTTGCGGCTGATCCAGAGGGAGGCCAGGAAACGGGTCCCGGGGAACTGACAGAAGACGTGGCAGTTTTGTCCATTCTTGCCACGTCTAGTCAGGGGTTTCAGGCAGCATTGGAAGCCAACAACAGCCTGAAGGCCCTTAAGGAGCAGGCGGCACAGCCTTTCACGGACTCAGACCTCAAGTGGATGGTCTGGGATAAGGGACGGCTGTACCAGGTGTCAGTTCAGCAAGACTCACCAGATGCATGGCCTAGAGACCCACAGTTAGTGGTACCCTATCCGTTCCGGTGGAGTTGTTGCAGATCACACATGCGGTTCCAATGGCCGAACATTAGGGATCGCTAAGACCAAGGCCAGGCTAGCCCAGCATTTCTACTGGCCTAAAATTGGGACTGATGTGGCTGCCTACTGCTGTTTGTGTAACACCTGTCAGAGAGTGGGGAAGGCAGGGTGATTCCCCAAAGCCCCACTGGTGCCATTGCCCATCTTTGACGAGCCTTTCCGGAGGGTGACTGTGGATCTCATCGGACCGCTGTCCATTCCCAGCCGCTCCGGGGAACGCTACATACTGACGGTAGTGGATTATGCCACCTGGTACCCAGAAGCGGTAGCCTTGTCATTCACTCGGGCCGACAAGATGGCCACCGCTTTACTGAAGATTTTCTCCAAACTGGGATTTCCCCAGGAAATGCTCACCCACTGAGGGACCCATTTCATGTTGCAGCTGATGGAGTCCCTTTGTAAGCAAATACAGGTGCAACATCTCGTGGCCATCCCGTACCATCCGCAGACTAATGGTCTGTGTGAGCGGTTCAATGGCACCTTAAAGCAGATGCTTAGGATGTTGGTTGACTCCCACGCGAGCCACTGGGAGCAGTACCTCCCACACCTACTATTTGCCTACCGGGAGGCCCCACAGGCTTCAACAGGGTTTGCCCCCTGCGAGCTCCTGTATGGGCGGCGTGTACGAGGGCCCCTTGCTCTTGTGAAAGAGGCATGGGAAGGAGACTTGGCCATCCCTGGAGTGTCGGTCGTTGAGTACATCGTGAGCTTCCGGGACAAAATAATGGCTTTATCGCGGCTAGTGCAGGACAATATGACCCAGGCTCAGGCTGATCAGAAGCACTGGTATGACCAGAACGCTTGTCAAAGAACCTACCAGGTGGGTCAGAAAGTGTGCGTACTGGTCCCTGTACCAGAGGACAAGCTTCAGGCAGCATGGGAGGGCCCATACCTCGTGCACCAGCAGCTCAATGACGTCACGTACCTGGTTACCCTAGACCATGCCTGTGGAAGGAGGAAGGCCTTCCACATGAACATGATGAAGGCCCATCATGAGCGGGAGGCCTGCACCTGTATGCAACCTTCCCAAGGAAGGAGAGGCCAAAACCCTCCTGGATCTGCTTATCCAAGCCAAGGCAGGTAAATTCATAGTTAGACAGCCGGGCCATCCATCGCTGCACCTAGTTTTGCAGTTTCCAAGTGAGTCAGCGGGTTGTTGTCCATGAAGATGGTAAACTTGGCTGAAGCTAGGTAATGCTTGAATCGTTCAGTCACAGCCCAGACTATGGCGAGGAACTCCAGTTTGAAGGAACTGTAGTTGTCAGGTTTCCTTTCAGTGGGAAGAAGCTTGCTGCTGGCGTAGGAGATCACTCTTTCTTTGCCATTCTGTACCTATGACAGTACTGCTCCCAGTCCCACGTTGCTGGCATCAGTATACAGAACAAATGGTTGGTCATAATCTGGGTAGGCCATAACTTCATCTCCTGTGAGAGCCATTTTCAGTCTAGTGAGGGACCTCTCCGGTTCCTCATTCCATTTAAATGTAGGACTGTTCTTCCCGGCTTTCTTGGGCTGGCCCACCAGAAGATTTTGCATAGGCGTGGCTATCTCAGTGAAGCCTTTAATGAACCTTCGGTAGTAGCCTACCAACCCGATGAATTGACGTATTTCATGGAGGTTGCTTGGCTTCTGCCAGTCCCGGATGATAGTGACTTTGTCAGGATCTGGTGCCACACCTTCTGCACTCACCACATGACCGAGGTACTGTACATTGGGCTTCAGGAGGTGGCATTTGGATGGCTTCACTTTCAGGCCAAAGTTGGGCAAAGCTTCAAACACCTCAGCCAGGTGCTCCAGATGGTCTTCATAACACTTGGAGAAAACAATGACATCATCAAGGTACAACAGAACTGTCTCGAAGTTCTTGTGTCCAAGACAGCACTCCATTAGCCGTTGAAATGTCCCTGGGGCGGTGCAGAGCCCGATCGGCATGTAGTTGAACTCGCAGAGACCCATTTGTGTGGTAAACGCTGTTTTCTTCTTGTCTGCCTCTGCCACGGGAACCTGCCAATACCCACTAGTGAGATCTAAGGTTGAAAAATAGTTAGCAGTGCAGCTAATGACTCTTTAATTCTGGGTAATGGGTAGGTAATGGGTAGGCATCCTTATGTGTAATGCTGTTAATTTTTCTGTAATCAACACACATTCTCATGGTACCATCTTTCTTTTTCACAAAGACTATTGGAGCTGCCCAGGGGCTACAACTGTCTCTGATCACCCCAGCTTCCTTCATTTCCCGCAACATACTTTTGGCACATTGATATTGTGTTGGGGGTATAGGCCGGTACCTTTCTTTAATGGGTGGATGATCTCCAGTGGGGATATGGTGTTGAACCCCTTTTGCCTTCCCAAAGTCTAGAGGTTGTTTGCTGAATACCCGCTCATACTCCTGAGTCACTCGGTACACCCCATTTTTTTGGTGTGAAGGGGTGGAGTCAGTGCCCACATGTAGCTGCTGGCACCATTCCTCCAGCTGCTTTACAGAGCCATTGTACTCCACCTGGTCGGATGAGACCAAGGGCTCTGCTGCCTGAATTGCGTTGTTACTGACAGTAAACAGCTTAGCAACCGAGGTATTGTGGCCTCCTCTTCCCCACAATTCAAGAGGCGTACAGGTACTCTCCCTTTGCGGACTGGTAATCTTTTCCTCTGAGGCCTATGGCTGCCTGACACCAAATTAACATTTCACATCTGGGGGGTATCGCAATGGGGAAAGAATCACTCACTCTGACGCTGCCAATTTCTCCGCCAGACAGTTCTACCTGCTGTCTTTGCATCAGGGCCTTGATCTCCTTCTGCAGGACTCGTTGTTCACTGGAATCAGCAGTCTCGGCTACCTGTTTCAACAAAACAATAACCTCGGCAAGACAATTTTCAATCACATTAGTACCTAAGGTCATCATTGGGTTACATTCTCGTCGATCAATGTCTACAACTAAAAAAGAACAAAAAAAATCACACAAGCGCTTACCGGCAAAAAAGGAGAACTACGTCCTCAGCTGCTGAGGTCAAATAGGGGTCGGTGTCAGCCCAAACTGCATAAAATAGCGAAAATAAACAAAATGACCTGCGCTATAGGACTAAAGAAAATAAACAATGATAACAACCAAATAGCGAAACAACCCACTCTAAAATATGCATGGATAAAACAAGTATATATATAAAGTTATGACATGTACAGTATATATAATGTATCACTTTTATTGATGAGTGATACGTAATATATACTGTACATGCCATAACTTTATATATATACTTATTTTATCCATGCATATTTTCGAGTGGGTTGTTTCTCTATTTGGTTCTTATCATTGTTTATTTTCTTTAGTCCTATAGCGCAGGTCATTTTGTTTATTTTCGCTATTCAATGTCTACAACTATCAGACCTTAAGATTTCAACTCTACTCGCACCACTTTAATGGTAATCTCTAGAGTTGAGCGAAACGGGTTGAAAAATTTCAAAAGTCGCCAACTTTTGGCAAAGTCGGGCTTCATGAAACGAAACCCGACCCTAGGATGAGGTCGGCCACGAGGTCGGTGACTTAAGCGCCAAAGTCGCGTTTTAAAAGTTTGTTTTGCGCTCTTTTTCAGCCAATCAGGATCCACGGACACTGTGGGCAACGTGATGACATAGGCAGGGGTAACCACCATCTTTCAGAAGGGCATGCAAGTGATTGGCTTGCTTTGGTGGGTGTCACAGGGGGTATAAAAGGGCGTGCACGCCGACCGCCATGTTACTCATACTGATCTCAGAATAGGGAGAGCTGCTGATGATGATGATTTTGTAGGGAGAGCGTTAGGCAGGGAAGAAGACACCAAAAACTGCTTCTGCTGCTAGCGATTTTGCCTGTACAACACACCAGTCACTGTGTGTGCAGTGCAAGTGGAGGCTATATTTTGCTGGATCAGCGGTGTTGGTTGTTAAGCTGCCTTCTAAGGCTTCCTGACGGCTGCATTGCTGTTTACCCACTGCTCTGCAAACTGCTTTTTTAAAAGAAATCCCAATTTTTTTTTTTGTCCTGGTGAGGTACTGAGCGTGCATTTTTTCACACCATACAGTGGTGCACACTCCTCACACAGTACCGTGTAACGGCTGTTATCACGGCCACAGTGAAGCTATTTGTGTGTCACTCTGTAAGGATAAGTCGAGGACATGTTCCGTTCTTACAGACCTGCACCTTCTAGTTTTGTCTAGCTTTCAAACAGTTAAATATATTTGCTGTTTGATCACATTCAAAACTATAGAGAGACAGCGTGTGTCAGTCCGTATACTTAAAAAACACGGAGATTGACAATTTTACGTACACCGGACAGCCGTGTACGTGCACGCTCCTCTCTCAGTACCGTGTAACGGCTGTTATCACAGCCACAGTGAAGCTATTTGTGTGTCACTCTGTAAGGATAAGTCGAGGACATGTTCCGTTCTTACAGACCTGCACCTTCTAGTTTTGTCTAGTTTTCAAACAGTTAAATATATTTGCTGTTTGATCACATTCAAAACTATAGAGAGACAGCGTGTGTCAGTCCGTATACTTAAAAAACACGGAGCTTGACAATTTTACGTACACCGGACAGCCGTGTACGTGCACGCTCCTCTCTCAGTACCGTGTAACGGCTGTTATCATGGCCACAGTGAAGCTATCTGTGTGTCGCTCTGTAAGAATAAGTCGAGGACATGTTCTGTTCTTACAGACCTGCACCTTCTAGTTTTGTCTAGTTTTCAAACAGTTAAATATATTTGCTGTTTGATCACATTCAAAACTATAGAGAGACAGCGTGTGTCAGTCCATATACTTAAAAAACACGGAGCTTGACAATTTTACGTACACCGGACAGCCGTGTACGTGCACGCTCCTCTCTCAGTACCGTGTAACGGCTGTTATCATGGCCACAGTGAAGCTATCTGTGTGTCGCTCTGTAAGGATAAGTCGAGGACTTGTTCCGTTCTTACAGACCTACACTCTAGGGAGATTCCTATTCTTCCCAATTCTATATACACCTTGTAGTTTGTCATACACTAGCCAATTTCTGCCTGTGACATAGCGCTGTGATATTCACTGGGCCTCACACAATCCAAGAGTGTCCAGTGTCCACAAGTGTGTGCTGAAATTCAAAATCTCCGTTCTCCTCTAGTCACATTTTTCACACCTGCGACATCAAGCCTGTGACATAGCGCTGTGATATTCAGTGGGCCTCACACAATCCAAAAGTGTCCAGTGTCCACAAGTGTGTGCAGAAATTCAAAATCTCCGTTATCCTCTAGTGACATTTTTCACACCTGCGACATCGAGCCTGTGACATAGCGCTGTGATTTTCAGTGGGCCTCACACAATCCAAAAGTGTCCAGCGTCCACAAGTGTGTGCAGAAATTCAAAATCTCCCCTGTCCTATAGACACCTTGTACCTTGTTTTACATTACTATATAGTTTGTTGGATTTTGTCTACATTTCTACCAAAAATGAGGAAGGCTGGTGGAAGAGGCCGTGGAATTGGGCGGGGGTTGGCAGCTGGTAATGATGGTGTTGGTGGTGGATCTGATGGTAGTGGCAAAAGCAAAATAGGACCGAATGCAGGAGGTGTTGAGCCTGCATCATCGTCTGGCTCCACAAGGCCTCGAAGGCTTAGTTTTCTAGGAGTTGGCAAACCGCTTTTAAAGCCAGAGCTTCAGGAAAAAGTTTTGTCTTACATTGCTGACTCAGCCTCCAGCTCTATCGCCTCCTCTTCTGAAGTTGTAAAAAATAAAAGCACTGAGTCGTCATTGGAGGCTCATGTTCATGAACCACACCTTTCCTTGTGTCCTTCACCCCAACCAAGATTGAAGGATGACGCAGGACATACTACTGATTACTCCATGGAGCTGTTTTCACATACCATGCCTGGATTATCAAGTGAAATGGTGAATTACCCAGGCCAAGATGAATCTGACATGGAGTGCACTGATGCACAGCCACTGATAGATGATTCTGCTGGTACATTCACTCAGAGCACTACATTGTCCTTGCAGTGTACAGAGCCAGAATCTGACCCTGATGAGACTCAGGTGCCCCTTCCCGCACACTATACCACCATACACGGTGACACAGAGGAAGGTGCACATGACATTGAAGAGGAGGTGATGGATGACCCAGTTGTTGACCCAGATTGGCATCCATTGGGGGAAGAGGGTGCTGCTTCCAATAGCTCAGATGAGGAGGAGGAGCATCCACAGCAGACATCGACATCGCAACAGCTGTTATCTGGCAGGCCCGGAGCACTCCAAAGACAGGTTCCAAAAATCAAAAGAGTTGCTGGACAGCTTGTCCACAGCGTGCTAGGCCGCAAAATGTCTGCCAAAGTAGGAAGAGTGCAGTGTGTCACTTTTTTGAACAAAATCCTCATGATCAGGCCAAGGTTATCTGTAAGAAGTGCGCAAAGACCTTTAGCCGAGGGAAAAATCTGAAAAATTTGAATACCAGTTGCATGCTTAGACACTTAAGTTAACCACCATGCACTTGCAAGTGTGGACACAACACCAAACCTCAAGTACCACATGTGCAACTGATCACAAAGAAGGTAGTCAGCAACGCTACATTGTTTCCCCCACTGTAAGCCCACCGGTTAGCACAGCAGCAAATGTTGAGGTGTCGTTGCAAGGCCACAGCAGTCAGGGAATCCCACTGTTATATCAACGAAAGACTGAATCTAGGCCATCAGAAAGAACACCAACTCCATCACCATCATCAACCCTCTCTGTCCGCCCTGTCCATCGCTACTTCCACAATATGCAGCTCTCAAGTCCAGCTCACCCTCCCAGACACTATGAGTAGGTCAAGAAAGTACTCAGTCTCTCATCCGCGTACACTGGGTTTGAATGCACACATTGCCAAACTAATCTCGTTAGAGATGATGCCCTATCGGTTGGTGGAAAGCGCAGCTTTCCGCGAACTCATGGCCTATGCAGTACCACGCTATGACCTACCCAGTCACCACTCCTTCTCTCGCAAAGCCATCCCAGCCCTCCACCATCGTGTGAAAGACCGCATTGTCCATGCACTCAAGCAGTCAGTGAGTGGAAAGGTGCACCTCACAACAGATGCATGGTCCAGTTGGCATGGCCAGGGCGTTACGTGTCCATCACTGCGCACTGGGTTAATGTGGTGATGCAGGGTCCACAGGGGACAGCGGTGGTGGGACAGTGCTGCCTAGCCCACAGTATAGGAAACAGTTGGCTGTAGGCGTTCGACCCTCCTCCTCCTCCTCCTCCTCCTCCTCCAGAAGCGAAAGCTCGTCCACAGAGCGCAGTCGTACGAGCACTCCATCTGCAGCTGCCACTGTTGCACACGAGGTATCCCCCTATCGAGCAGCTAGTGGAAAGCGTCAGAAGGCTGTGTTGCAGATGATGTGTTTGGGCAACAGACACACCGCCGAGGTGCTGGCCGAGTACTTTCAGCGATAAACTGAGTCATGGCTGGGCAGTGTACATCTTGAGGCAGGCAAGGTAGTTAGTGATAACGGCCGTAATTTTGTGGCAGCCATAGCCCTTTCAAAACTCAGCCACATACCTTGCTTGGCTCACACCTTGAACCTGGTGGTGCAGTGCTTCCTCAATAATTATTCGGAGTTAACAGCCCTGCTCCAGAAGGTGCGAAGACTGTGCGCGCACATCCGCCTTTCGCCTGTACACTCCATTCGTATGCAGAAGCTGCAGCGATTGCTCCACCTTCCCAACCACCGCCTCATTATCGACATTACAACAAGGTGGAACTCCACCCTGCACATGGTTGAGCGGCTGTGCGAGCAGAGGCAGGCCATAATGCATTTGTGGGAGGATACACGGCCAGGCACTTTGAGAGCAGACATGGAGTTGACAGGTGTGCAGTGGTCGAAGCTGAAAGACCTCTGTAAAGTCCTTCAGTGTTTTGAGGAATGCACACACCTGGTAAGCGCAGACGTCGCCATCCTACGCATGAGCATCCCACTTATGCGTCTGCTCATGCAAACTTTGACGCACCTTAAGGAGCAGGCGTCTGCAGCCAATATTGACGAGGTGGAGGGAATCCTTGATGACATTCAGCCATTGTCTGCTCAGGGACCTCTCCTGGACGAGGTGGAGGAAGAAGAGGAGGAGGAGGATGATGATGGGGATGATTACTTAGGGGAGGAGGATGCATCTCGTGGGGCAAGTGAAAATGTTGGCGTGGCAAGGTCTGGTACAGGGTTTGTGCGTGACTGGAGGGATGTGGATTTGCCAGAAAGTGCTCCTCCACCCAGCACTAGCAGTGCATCATTGACACCGGGAATATTGGCCCACATGTCAGATTATGCCTTGCAGATCCTAAAAAGGGACCCACGCATTGCCAAAATGATGAACGATGATGACTACTGGTTGGCCAGCATCCTGGATCCACGCTATAAAGGCAAATTACAAAACATCATGCCACAGGAGAACCTTGACCTAATATTGGCTACTAAACAAGCAACTCTGGTTAACCGGTTGGTTGAGGCATTCCCAGCACACAGCAGCGGTGATGGTTCTCACACGAGCCGTACGGGCCGGGGGCAGCTTTGCAGAGGTGTTTGTGGGGCACACAGCAGAAGTGGCGTTGGAGACAGGGGTTTCATGACAATGTTGTGGACTGATTTTTCACGGACTGCTCACACAACTGGTAATACTGCATCGATGGAAAGTGACAGGAGACAGCAGTTGTCAACTATGGTTAACAACTACTTTTCCTCCCATATCGATGTTCTCCCGCACAGGTCATTCCCCTTTGACTATTGGGCCGCTAAACTGGACACCTGGCCTGAATTGGCACAATATGCCTTACAGGAGCTCGCTTGCCCAGCTGCAAGTGTGCTATCGGAGAGTCTTCAGTGCAGCTGGATCAATCCTGACAGAAAAAAGGACCCGTCTGTCAACCCAAAATGTGGATGATCTAACCTTCATTAAAATGAACCATGCATGGGTTTCCAAGGATTTTGTCCCACCTTCCCTTGATGACACATAGGTTGCCAGAAAAATGGCTTGCTTTGGTCCTCCTCCTATTCTGCGAACTTGACCTATTTCGCCTTTTGCAGCAGCTGAATGACCCACATCTACATATGCCACTTTGTAAACCTCCCTAAGTGGGCGGCCCGCCCCCATGGCCGGGGTCACCACCTAGCGCACAAAACCGTGCGAGTCCCGTTGCCCTGGACAGGTGGGTAGGCCGACTCTTGGGCGCGGGCACTGGCATAGGGTCCCTCATAGTGCAATCAAGTGTCTCTGACAGTGGTGGTGCACACCTGCCGTCAGACACACCGCCGTACTATGAGGGGCCCAGTGCCAGTACCGACGCCCACGAGTGTGCCCCCCTTGCTTGGGCAGGGCCCCAGCATTTGCAATGTTTACCTCTCCCTGCTCCTCCACTGTGCAGTCTGGGCTGTCAAATCCTTCACTGGGACTGCCACTACAAATTGATTGAACTGAAAGATGATGGTTAAGATGTAGCTATGCCCTGTCCTGCTGGCCGGGCTCTAGCTCCAGATGATCAGTGGCTTCCATTTCTTATGGACGTCGACTCACAATTACATGCAGTGGTGGTTTATCATCAGCTTTCACAGTTTTCCTACTCACAAACGTGTGACATTCCGGCGCACATTTCAAAATGTGCCCTCTCATGCCAATCAAATAGAATCGCCTACGGCCTGTGGCTTCTGTCTTTTGCACTCCAAAGTTACGTGACAGATCATGATAGCCAGTGAGCACCATGTTTACATCGCTCCCTGTGATAAAAATTGGATTGAGATGAGTAACAGTGATGGAATCAACGGAAGTGCGATACAGCAAGTCTTTATTCACAAAAAAATGTTTTCACTGTCTCAACACACAAATTAATTGAGGGTCAGCATCGCCTATGGGAATTGTGACAGAAGTTTTTCCCGTGAATAATAATTCCTAGATTTCTGCAATCAAAAGCCTTTATGTCACTAATTGTATGCATCTCATTTCCTATTGCGGAGAGGCTGGACTGTATTACTGAGACAGAAATATATATGAAGATTTAAAAATAACACCAAAAGTATATAGTTGTGTACGCCTCAAATGCATTTCCTTTTTTCCACTTTTTAGATTGCTGTGTAATCCATACTGAGAACACGGAGATTTTACATGTTTAAACTATGCTATATATACCTGCTATCCAGTGATAAAGTACCCTTTCTCAACTTTGTATAATCTGGTCAAATCCATACTGGGCCTGAGAACATCTGAGTCAGCCTCCTGATCTATAGACATATATTTTTAATGTGTAAACTAGGCTACATATATACGTGTTATCCGGTGAAACTGTACCCTTTATCAATTTTCTACAATGTTGTTGAATCCATACTGGGCCTGAGAACGGCTGCCGAGCTGTTAAGCAAGCTACAGCACCTGTGGTTTGGACACGTAATTTTTTCAGGAATGACGGTTAGGCCTAACTCCGGAATTGCGGTTGACCTGAACTTACTGGGAAATCATAGTTCGCGGGGAATAATCTGAATCCCAGATCCCCATCACTAACGGAGTTCAGCAGGTTATCTGCACCTGTAAGCGACAAAAGCTGGTCCTTTCAGTGTAGCGTGCATGCAGCCCCGGACATGTACTGGAATGCTAGACCTGTTATTGCTCGATCTCACGTGCCACAGCCTCGCGTATCCCTCTAGTAAGCTTGACGCGTTCCGCAGGGCCATGCCGGAGTCTCGGTCGTTAACGGAATAAAGCTGAGAAATCGCTAGCACAACTACAAACGGACATACCACACCACACACAGAATCGACAAAGCTTGCAATCTGTCCATCTTTTCTGTAGCTTGTATGGTAGTGGTTTCCTGGGTGCAGTCCAATTAAGCCACAGGCTCCACTCCTGGTGGTGCCCTTTTGGACATTCCTTTAAGGTTCAGCTTTGCAATCATGCTGCCCCCGGAAACCAAAAACTTTGCCTTCAGGGACGCTGTTTGGAGGTTCGTGGGAATAACGCCGCCTGATCAGCAGTCGGCTTATGGGTCGCCCTCCCAGGGCTGTGGGGTACTCGGTACCGGGCCGGTGTCAGTGGGATGTGTCACAGCAGCGGTGACACGGACGGTGGCCCTGGGCACCCATGTAAATGGCGTCGTATAATGGTAAAGAGTTTATATAGATAGTTTGACGCCACCTGTGGTGTTCGGCAACATAGATGTTAGGCCGACACTGCATGCAGATCCTCTGGGACTGATGGTGTTGTGCAGCAAAGATGGTGAAGCTCCCCACAGGTGGAGCTGGAGTCCCAGGGAAGTGTAGATGTAGTGATGGGGGAAAGGCACAGGCGGTGTAGGTGCTGGTACCCAGATGTAGCGGTGCTGGAATAACTGTAGGACACCAGAGCGTGCAGTTCCAAAGCTTTACTCACAGTCTGCAGGTTACACAGATGCCTGCCTCCGTGCTGTGTCCTCCGGGTCAGGACCTCTGCCAACCTCCGGGACCAGAATGGAAAGCTCCCTTCCAACACTCCGCCAACATGTACCTTCCTGAACGTCTCCTTTCTAGCGCTTGTGGGGGAAGCACTCACAGGACCGTGGTTCACTGAAACGCCTCCTGTCTAACAGATGTTCCTCAGACTTTACTTGTATGGCAGACAGCTGTAGCCTTTTCCTTCTGCCTCGCACACGTCGATGCTGGGGCCTCCGAGCCTTAGTTGGGTACAGAGCATTTATAGCTGCTACTTCCCCCGGTTTCTGCTGCAGGAACGTCAGTGTCCCTACAAACTCGGAGACCGGAATCCGGACCATGCGCTCCAGCTAGGAGTGAGCGTTAACTCTGCTCATCCTCCAGCTCCCCTTCTCACGTCCACACACTTCCCCTTCCCTGCACAGAGTGCCCTAACTTACCTCCTCCCGACCACAGAGAGCAGCTCCTCAGCAGTCAGGTTCAGAGGTCTCCCTGCTGGCCTGGAGTGGGAAATGTGTTGTGTGTTGGTTTCACTGCTAGAGAGATCCTTCGTTGCTCCCAAGCTTGACAACACACTCCCTAGGAGGAAGGCAATGCCACAGTGGCGACCGTACTCTTGGGGACGCCACAAGAGCACTGTTCCCCAGCCACTGCTGGATGATGCTGCTGGTACATTGACCCAGACCACTACATTCCCCTCACACTCTACACAGCCAGAATCTGACCCAGAGGAAACTCAGGTTCCCCTTCCCGCATACTATACCACCTTACACGGTGACAAAGAGGAAGGTGCAGATGAAAGTGCAGGTTTCTTGAGCAGGTGGGGGGGCATACTCATTGGTGATGGCACTGGCACAGGGCACCGCATAGTACGAAAAAGTGTCTCTGCCGGTGGGAGGGCCTAAACAGCCAAGTGCAGTGAGATGGAAGATGGGGACGACAAGGAGTTCAGAGTAGTGCAGGGATTCCCTAGCAAGGAGACTTATGTAATTGTTTTCAATGTTGGGACAGCAATTTTTGGGGAGCACTATACTCTGGTGAATGATATATGGGGCCCACCATACACTGGAGCATTCCAAAGGTGGACATCAGACACTGGAGCAGCATTTACACGGCCCATTATACACTAGAGCAGTAGAAATGGGACCAATTATATATGGAGCATTATTTGGGCCTATAAGACAGTGGAGCTTCATCCATTGGGACCAACATATACTGTAGCATTATGTGGAGCTCATCATATACGGTTTGAAACATTATATGGGAATAATGACTCCGTATGGAGAAATATATGGGCCTCATTACTCTGTATAGCGCACTAAGCGCTGGCCATAATACTGTATGGAGTTATAAACTGTGCGTTTTTGGAGGTATTGGAGAATTTAAAATGGATATCAGTCATGAGATGTAAGAAGTCAAGTATTTTTCATTGTACTATACTGCTATTTCTCTGCCGTATCGGAGCATCATGAGTTGTGGTATGTGTTAAAGAGGCGCTCTTTGGCCCTGGGCCCACGAAAACCTGGAGCCAGCCCTCCCCCCCCACAACTGTAGCCAAATAACCCCCATTTTTCAGTGCGTAACTAGTATTATGAAGTTAATTAAGGTTGACAAGCTTCAGTAACAATAATTTATGCTTTTGGCATTCAAATCGGCACTGTTGGTGTGTTTCCTGTCCTCCTCTCACTGCCGACTTTAATTCTCCATTGATTTACATTGGGTTTCGTGTTTCGGGACGACCCCGACTGTTCCCTATAGTCGGCCGATTTTGCTCGACCCGACTTTTGGAAAAGTCGGGTTTCATGAAACGAAACTCGACCCTGAAAAACCAAAAGTTGCTCAACACTAGTAATCTCTTTACATCCTACTTGCGGCAAAGACTGACCGTTGCTGGCAACTACTGTCAGCTCATCACTTGGGCTGACTCTGAGTAAGTTCAGAGTCAGCCCAATACCGCTTGTAAAGGATATATGGCATAATTGTCACATGAGAGCCAGTGTCCAGCAACGCGTTCATGGGGATGCCGTCAATCACCACTGGGAGGACCGGTCGCCCTCCAACATACTTGGCTCGCCAGTTCCTTGGACTTGTGGTCCTACTCCTGGTGGTTGGCCCTCTGCCCCAGGGGTTGCTCGTTTAAATAACAGAATCTTGTGATGTGGCCTGCCTTGTGGCAGTGACGACAGATGGGACGTCCGTCCAGGTCATAGTGATCGTTGTCTCTCCCTCGGCATGGCGGGATCCTCTTCTTCCATAGCCACGGGACATCCTCTGGACTGGAGGCCAGCTGGATCTTCTCCTTTGAGGACACCTGCATGGACTGCACAGTTTTGGCAAGTGCAGCCATATTTTTGGTCAGCTCTTGGACCTGAAGGCGCAGTTCTGTAGATGGATCATTATCCAGAGTCTGTGCGTTAGCCTCCACAGGGCTCGGAGGGAAAGATGCTGCTTCTTGGTGGTATGTGTTTGCTGGGCGCCTAGGGGGGCTGGACAGCTGACATTTGGTTCATGCAGCACCCGGATAGCCCTGTCTTTAAAGTCTGCAAAGTCTAGATCAGGGTTCTGTAGGGCTATGATGCGCAGCTGTGCTCTGTGGGTACTGGATAGGAGTCCCTCAATAAATTACTCCTTTAACAGTCTGTCTCCATCTTTCACACTGTCTGGGTCAATCTGCTTTATGGCTCACAGCGCCTCCTGCAGGTTAAGAGCATAGTCCCGTATACTGTCTTGCACTCTCTGCTTACACCCAAAGAATCTCATTTTTTATTTCAGCTGCAGTGCGGGTGTCAAAGGTGGTTCTTAGCTTAAGGCCCCGGCACACATAGCGATCTCGCTGCTGAGTCACAATTTTTGTGACACAATAGCGATCTCACCAGCGAGATCGCTGTGTGTGACAGCGATCAGCGACCGCCCCCCCTGCCGGTATCGCTGATCGCTGCAGGAAAGGCCAGGAATTTTTTTTGGTCGCTGGTCTCCCGCTGGCCACCACGCATCGCTGCGTGTGACAGGCGGGAGACCAGCGATCTGCTGGTAACTAACGTACACATCGGGTATCCAAGGGACGTGCGTCCCTTAGATACCCAATGTGTATGTTAGTTACCAGCGCTCTGATGAAGGGAGCTGGTAACTAACGTACACATCGGGTATCTAGGGACGCACGTCCCTTGGATACCTGATGTGTACGTTAGTTACCAGCAGATCGCTGGTCTCCCGCCTGTCACACGCAGCGATGCGTGGTGGCCAGCGGGAGACCAGTGACCAAAAATCCAATGTCCTCAGTCCACAAGATCCCCTTCACATGGCCGATAGTCCCACTACCCCCGTACCAGGCGATACTCACTGTCTCCCAACTTTAGGTTGGCCCACAGATTTCGTATCTCCCGCCAGTATAGTCTGTAGTCACAGTCCAGGCTCCTCCTAGTGACAGGTAACGTAACCAAAGCCCATGTGTCCAGGACCAAGAATTCCGGTTAAGAAAGTTCCTAAAATCCAGACGATAGATCCCACAACAGTAGCACGTGCGTCCAGCCCAGCCAGTAACTGATCTCCATAGGTCATCCATCCATCCATCCATCCATCCATCCATCCATTTGCTCTAGGACGTCATCCTCAATCCTATCCCTTCAACGTCACTCTTTCAACTCCTGACTAACCATGTGGCTTCTTCTCCTCTCCCCCCCTTAATTATTTGCTTCTAGCTCAAAGAATGAAGAATATTCCAGAAGCCCCTCAACTGAGCTTGCTTGTGAGACCCCCTGGTGTGACAGCTCCCCTTGGTCTACAATCCCCAGCTACACAATGGGACTACCGACAATAAAGCCCCCGTTACACACTGCGATATCGCTAGCAATATCGCTGTAAAGTCACCGATTTTGTGACATTGCAGCGATATTGCTAGCGATATCGCTGCATGTGATACCTCCGACTGGCTCCCCCGCTGGTTATCGCTGATCGCGCGAGAAGCTCCTGGACCATTTCTCATCGGCCACTTCCTGTGGCGCCGACGAGCGACGCGTGGAGCCAGGCGGGAGGACGTCAGGATCGCCGCGTCTGACAGGTAAGTAGCGATCCCCGTCCCCTGCGATGTCGCTGGTGAGATCTGCCTGTGTGGCAGCTCACTAGCGACCACCTAGCGATGCACCAGCGATCCTGACCGCGTCACATTGCTGGTCGGGATCGCTGGTGCATCGCTAGGTGTAACGGTACCCTAAGAATAATGGAATGATTGAGTTCCTTGGTTTCTAGTCTTGGGTTTGGCCTTATGTATGCATAAGATCTAGCCTGCACTTCCTCCTCTGCTTACTGTCACTGAATGGAAGCCTTGATTCCTGAGGCAGAACTGACCAGCAAACAAATCTAATATATGAAGCTCAAAGTGTGTATGTATGTGTGTATGTATGTATGTGTGTGTGTGTGTGTGTGTGTGTGTGTGTATATGTGTGTATGTCCGGGATAGGCATCCGCACCGTCGCAGCTACAGCCACAAAATTTGGCACAGTCACACGTCTGGACCCCGAGAGCGTCCTAAGCTATGTTGTGAGGCGAAATTTTAACCACGCGCATTCTAATTCACCAAACAATTTTGCCCCTATCTACATACTGGGGAAAAAGTGTGTGCGTGTCAAGCCCCGCCCCTCATTATGATGTCCCAATGCCCCTATTTGCATTCTGGGGAAGCAGTGTGTGCGTATCAAGCCCCACCCCTCATTATGATGTCACAATGGTTGCCATGGCGACGCTGATGTCATCAGAGGTGCAAGACCTGCCGCCGCTCATTATGATGTCATAATGGTTGACTATGGGATGGAGGATGTGTGATGGGTATATGGGCACTGGACTATGGGATGGAGGATATGTATGACGGGTATATGGGCAAAGGACTATGGGATGGCGGATATGTATGATGGGTATATGGGCACTCGACTATGGAATGGCGAATATGTATGATGGGTATATGGGCATGGGACTATGGGATGGAGAATGTGTGATGGGTATATGGGCATGGGACTATGGGATAGAGGATGTGTGATGGGTATATGGGCACTTGACTATGGGATGGAGGATATGCATGATGGGTATATGGGCACTGGCCTATGGGATGGAGGATGTGTGATGGGTATATGGGCACTGGCCTATGGGATGGTGGATGTGTGATGGGTACATGGGCACTTGACTATGGGATGGAGGATATGTATGACGGGTATATGGGCATGGGCCTATGGGATGGTGGATATGTATGACGGGTATATGGGCATGGGACTATGGGATGGAGGATATGTATGATGGGTATATGGGCACTGGACTATGGGATGGAGGATATGTATGACGGGTATATGGGCACGGGACTATGGGACGGACGATATGTATGACGGGTATATGGGCACGGGACTATGGGATGGAGGATGTGTGATGGGTATATGGGCACTGGACTATAGGATAGAGGATACGTATGACGGGTATATGGGCACAGGACTATGGGATGGCGGATATGTATGATGGGTATATGGGCACTCGACTATGGAATGGCGAATATGTATGATGGGTATATGGGCATGGGACTATGGGATGGAGGATGTGTGATGGGTATATGGGCATGGGACTATGGGATGGAGGATGTGTGATGGGTATATGGGCACTTGACTATGGGATGGAGGATATGTATGATGGTATATGGGCATGGGACTATGGGATGGAGGATGTGTGATGGGTATATGGGCATGGGACTATGGGATAGAGGATGTATGATGGGTATATGGGCACGGGATTATGGGATGGAGGATATGTATATGGTCACGGGACTATGGGATGGAGGATATGTATGATGGGTATATGGGCACGGGACTATGGGATGGCGGATATGTATATGGGCACGGGACTATGGGATGGAGGATGTGTGATGGGTATATGGGCACTGGACTATGGCATAGAGGATATGTATGACTGGTATATGGGCACGGGACTATGGGATGGCGGATATATATATGGGCACGGGACTATGGGATGGAGGATGTGTGATGGGTATATGGGCACTGGACTATGGGATGGAGCATATGTTTGACGGGTATATGGGCACAGGACTATGGGATGGCGGATATGTATATGGGCACGGGACTATGGGATGCAGGATGTGTGATGGGTATATGGGCATGGGACTATGGAATGGAGGATGTGTGATGGGTATATGGGCATGGGACTATGGGATGGAGGATGTGTGATAGGTATATGGGAACTCGACTATGGGATGGAGGATATGTATGATGGGTATGTGGGCACAGGCCTATGGGATCGTGGATATGTATGATGGGTATATGGGCACGGGATTATGGGATGGAGGATAATTATAATTTTCTATAACTAACCACAGTTAGTTACTATGCCCGGGCAGCACCGGGCTCTTCAGCTAGTCTAATATATAAAGCTCAAAGTGTGTATGTATGTGTGTATGTATGTACTAGCTGAAGAGCCCGGCGCTGCCCGGGCATAGTAACTAACTGTGGTTAGTTATAGAAAATTATAATTATCCTCCATCCCATAGTCCCATGCCCATATACCCATCATACATATCCATGATCCCATAGGCCCGTGCCCATATACCCATCATACATATCCTCCATCCCATAGTCGAGTGCCCATATACCCATCATACATATTCTCCATCCCATAGTCCCATGCCCATATACCCATCTTACATATTCTCATCTCATAGTCCCATGCCCATATACCCATCATACATATTCGCCATCCCATAGTCCCATGCCCATATACCCATCATACATATTCTCATCTCATAGTCCTATGCCCATATACCCATCATACATATTCACCATCCCATAGTCGAGTGCCCATATGCCCATCACACATCCTTCATCTCATAGTCCCATGCCCATATACCCATCATACATATCCTCCATCCCATAGTCCCGTGCCCATATGCCCATCATACATATCCGCCATCTCATAGTCCCGTGCCCATATACCCATCATACATATCCTCCATCCCATAGTCCAATGCCCATATACCCATCACACATCCTCCATCCCATAGTCCCGTGCCCATATACATATCCGCCATCCCATAGTCCCGGTGCCCATATATCCATCACACATCCTCCATCCCATAGTCCAGTGCCCATATACCCATCACACATCCTCCATCCCATAGTCCTGTGCCCATATACATATCCGCCATCCCATAGTCCCGTGCCCATATACCCGACATACATATCCTCCATCCCATAGTCCAGTGCCCATATACCCATCACATATCCTCCATCCCATAGTCCCATGCCCATATAAATATCCGCCATCCCATAGTCCCGTGCCCATATACCCATCATACATATCCTCCATCCCATAGTCCCGTGCCCATATACATATCCTCCATCCCATAATCCCGTGCCCATATACCCGTCATACATATCCTCCATCCCATAGTCCAGTGCCCATATACCCATCACACATCCTCCATCCCATAGTCAACCATTATGACATCATAATGAGCGGCGGCAGGGCTTGCAACCTTTGATGACATCAGTGTCGCCATGGCAACCATTGTGACATCATAATGAGGGGCGGGGCTTGATACACACACACACTGCTTCCCCAGTATGCAAATAGGGGCATTGTGACATCATAATGAGGGGCGGGGCTTGACGCGCACACACTTTTCCCCCCAGTATGTAGATAGGGGCAAAATTGTTTGGTGAATTGGAACGTGCGGGGATAAAATTTCGCCTCACAACATAGCTTAGGACGCTCTCGGGGTCCAGACGTGTGACTGTGCCAAATTTTGTGGCTGTAGCTGCGACGGTGCGGATGCCAATCCCGGACATACACACACGCACACACACATACATACATACACAC
Organism: Dendrobates tinctorius; assembly: GCF_039654945.1. Taxonomy (NCBI): domain Eukaryota; kingdom Metazoa; phylum Chordata; class Amphibia; order Anura; family Dendrobatidae; genus Dendrobates; species Dendrobates tinctorius. Next base: position 9,691,612 of record NW_027361856.1, on the reverse strand, counting down.
ATACATACACACTTTGAGCTTTATATATTAGATGTATGTGTGTGTGTGTGTGTGTGTGTGTGTATGTCCGGGATAGGCATCCGCACCGTCGCAGCTACAGCCACAAAATTTGGCACAGTCACACGTCTGGACCCCGAGAGCGTCCTAAGCTATGTTGTGAGGCGAAATTTTAACCACGCACGTTCCAATTCACCAAACAATTTTGCCCCTTTCTACATACTGGGGAAAAAGTGTGTGCGTGTCAAGCCCCGCCCCTCATTATGATGTCACAATGCCCCTATTTGCATACTGGGGAAGCAGTGTGTGCGTATCAAGCCCCGCCCCTCATTATGATGTCACAATGGTTGCCATGGCGATGCTGATGTCATCAGAGGTTGCAAGACCTGCCGCCGCTCATTATGATGTCATAATGGTTGACTATGGGATGGAGGATGTGTAATGGGTATATGGGCACTGGACTATGGGATGGAGGATATGTATGACGGGTATATGGGCACAGGACTATGGGATGGCGGATATGTATGATGGGTATATGGGCACTCGACTATGGAATGGCGAATATGTATGATGGGTATATGGGCATGGGATTATGGGATGGAGGATGTGTGATGGGTATATGGGCATGGGACTATGGGATAGAGGATGTGTGATGGGTATATGGGCACTTGACTATGGGATGGAGGATATGTATGACGGGTATATGGGCACAGGACTATGGGATGGCGGATATGTATGATGGGTATATGGGCACTCGACTATGGAATGGCGAATATGTATGATGGGTATATGGGCACTGGCCTATGGGATGGAGGATGTGTGATGGGTATATGGGCACTGGCCTATGGGATGGTAGATGTGTGATGGGTATATGGGCACTTGACTATGGGATGGAGGATATGTATGACAAGGTATATGGGCACGGGCCTATGGGATGGTGGATATGTATGACGGGTATATGGGCATGGGACTATGGGATGGAGGATATGTATGATGGGTATATGGGCACTGGACTATGGGATGGAGGATATGTATGACGGGTATATGGGCACGGGACTATGGGATGGACGATATGTATGACGGGTATATGGGCACGGGACTATGGGATGGAGGATGTGATGGGTATATGGGCACTGGACTATAGGATGGAGGATATGTATGACGGGTATATGGGCACAGGACTATGGGATGGCGGATATGTATGATGGGTATATGGGCACTCGACTATGGAATGGCGAATATGTATGATGGGTATATGGGCATGGGACTATGGGATGGAGGATGTGTGATGGGTATATGGGCATGGGACTATGGGATAGAGGATGTGTGATGGGTATATGGGCACTTGACTATGGGATGGAGGATATGTATGATGGGTATATGGGCATAGGACTATGGGATGGAGGATGTGTGATGGGTATATGGGCATGGGACTATGGGATAGAGGATGTATGATGGGTATATGGGCACGGGATTATGGGATGGAGGATATGTATATGGTCACGGGACTATGGGATGGAGGATATGTATGATGGGTATATGGGCACGGGACTATGGGATGGCGGATATGTATATGGGCACGGGACTATGGGATGGAGGATGTGTGATGGCCGGTATATGGGCACTGGACTATGGGATAGAGGATATGTATGACGGGTATATGGGCACGGGACTATGGGATGGCGGATATATATATGGGCACGGGACTATGGGATGGAGGATGTGTGATGGGTATATGGGCACTGGACTATGGGATAGAGGATATGTATGACGGGTATATGGGCACGGGACTATGGGATGGCGGATATATATATGGGCACGGGACTATGGGATGGAGGATGTGTGATGGGTATATGGGCACTGGACTATGGGATGGAGGATATGTATATGGGCACAGGACTATGGGATGCAGGATGTGTGATGGGTATATGGGCATGGGACTATGGAATGGAGGATGTGTGATGGGTATATGGGCATGGGACTATGGGATGGAGGATGTGCGATGGGTATATGGGAACTCGACTATTGGATGGAGGATATGTATGATGGGTATGTGGGCACAGGCCTATGGGATCGTGGATATGTATGATGGGTATATGGGCACGGGATTATGGGATGGAGGATAATTATAATTTTCTATAACTAACCATAGTTAGTTGCTATGCCCGGGCAGCGCCGGGCTCTTCAGCTAGTATCTAATAAAACTCAACAATAATATTGACGCAACCGATGTTCTGTGCTGGAAAAAGTCGGCAACCCGTAGAGCTCAGGACTCCACTCTATGGGCATTGATCTAATAGTCTTTAGTCCGTGGCCAGCTCCTCAAATCCTGCAATAAAAGTTCACAGATTTTATGATCTTTGTGTCTGACAGATTTCTCATATTTCCCCCTATACCGAGAGTTGGAGTTTCTCTGATGAAGGGGTTACTATCAGTAGGTGTTGGGTTCAGTGAGGTGCTGAAGCTAACTCTTGACACATTTGAACAGTTCTGGAATTTCCCTCCCACCTTTTACCTAGCAGAGTCCAATCCTGTCCAAACACTGAGATCTGTGAGCAAACAGCGAGAAACGTGCAAATATTCCATGACCGCACAAAAACATCCTCCGACCCTGACTATACTATATGAGCACTATATGAGCGTTGTGAGGTGACAAACACCAAAAACAAAATCAGACAAGCCCCATTGTAGGCCATTTATAATATGCACTATCATACCATCACACCCCCCTCTAACACTGCCCCCTCTATTCTAAGACCCTTTATTTGACATCCCTCTAACTCTACAACCTGTGTAACTCTAATCTACACCCCTTCTAACTTTACTCTTTTAGCTTTACTCTACACCCCCTCTAACTCTATACCCCCTCTAACACTACATCCCTATAACTCTTGTAAGGGGTTAACAAGACCATCCTGTGTATATAAAACCCATCTGTTCCATAAAAATAACAATAGAACAGAAAAAGCACAATATGTAGTACATTCTAAAAATAATTTTATTTCACATGAAAAAATAAATACATGACCAAAGGAAAATAAACAAGCTAAGATAACCTCAGTGGTGGGACTAAAAGGCTATAGGCTACTCAAAACACATAAATGTAACAATGCAATAAACAATAGGTACTGGCCCGTTAAATGCTAATAGCTAAGGGTTAATCATTCATCCACCTCCATCAAGATTGCACTAAGCCCGACACAAGCCATAGCTTAATAAGTAGGCGAAAAACATTGGAGCAACTGAAATCTCATCCCCACAGGCTAGGAGCAAGTACCCATGATAATGAATGTAATCAAAATACTTACATGTGTGGAGCCTTATGCCGCGTCCCTCACCCCAACGCGCGTTTCGTCCCCTTCTTCTGGGGGCGTGTTGGGGAAGAGGGAGAGCGGGTTTTTAAATTACCAATGCGCCAATTAAAAGCGCTAAAAGCCATCACATGTTTGCATTAGAAAAAGCCAAAACAATTGCGGCGTGCCGTCTCATATCATCGCTGCCTCTGAATGACCCATCATCTCCAGCTTGTGAGATGCAAGCACACAGGTTGCCATAGTGCAGACACGTGTGTGTCAGCTGACTCTGTGTAGCCGGGGATATCAGAGCCTCGGCGCTGAAGAATGAAACTGTGCGCTCTATAGTGGTTATTCTAATATTAATTCACACACTGAATAGCATTAGAAAGTGACAATGTGCATTAATTATATACCAAGCAAAGTATAATTAATAATATTATTGTGCAAAATTTATATATCTAAAGTGCTGAAGTAATATTATACATAATCAATTATTTATAATAAATATATCACAGTGTAATATTAATAAGGTGCAAGAATAATTATAATTCATTATGAACATGTAATCACTATAATATATTAATGTGCTAAAATAATTAATTTATACAGTGCAAAAAAGTATTTTTTTTAAGAATAAATTTTTTTAAACATTTACAAGACATAGAAAACATACAATTACAGTGTGTAAATTATTGTAATCATAATAAATTTATAAACAACTAGCTGAAGAGCCCGGCGCTGCCCGGGCATAGTAACTAACTGTGGTTAGTTATAGAAAATTATAATTATCCTCCATCCTATAATCCCGTGCCCATATACCCATCATACATATCCACGATCCCATAGGCCTGTGCCCACATACCCATCATACATATCCTCCATCCCATAGTCGAGTTCCCATATACCCATCGCACATCCTCCATCCCATAGTCCCATGCCCATATACCCATCACACATCCTCCATTCCATAGTCCCATGCCCATATACCCATCACACATCCTGCATCCCATAGTCCCGTGCCCATATACATATCCGCCATCCCATAGTCCTGTGCCCATATACCCGTCAAACATATGCTCCATCCCATAGTCCAGTGCCCATATACCCATCACACATCCTCCATCCCATAGTCCCGTGCCCATATATATATCCGCCATCCCATAGTCCCGTGCCCATATACCCGTCATACATATCCTCTATCCCATAGTCCAGTGCCCATATACCCATCACACATCCTCCATCCCATAGTCCCGTGCCCATATACATATCCGCCATCCCATAGTCCCGTGTCCATATACCCATCATACATATCCTCCATCCCATAGTCCCGTGACCATATGCATATCCTCCATCCCATAATCCCGTGCCCATATACCCATCATACATCCTCTATCCCATAGTCCCATGCCCATATACCCATCACACATCCTCCATCCCATAGTCAAGTGCCCATATACCCATCACACATCCTCCATCCCATAGGCCAGTGCCCATATACCCATCACACATCCTCCATCCCATAGGCCAGTGCCCATATACCCATCATACACATCCTCCATCCCATAGTCAAGTGCCCATATACCCATCACACATCCTCTATCCCATAGTCCCATGCCCATATACCCATCACACATCCTCCATCCCATAGTCCCATGCCCATATACCCATCATACATATTCGCCATTCCATAGTCGAGTGCCCATATACCCATCATACATATCCGCCATCCCATAGTCCTGTGCCCATATACCCGTCATACATATCCTCCATCCCATAGTCCAGTGCCCATATACCCATCACACATCCTCCATCCCATAGTCCCGTGCCCATATACCCGTCATACATATCGTCCATCCCATAGTCCCGTGCCCATATACCCGTCATACATATCCTCCATCCCATAGTCGAGTGCCCATATACCCATCACACATCCTCCATCCCATAGTCCCATGCCCATATACCCATCATACATATTCGCCATTCCATAGTCGAGTGCCCATATACCCATCACACATCCTCCATCCCATAGTCCCGTGCCCATATACCCGTCATACATATCGTCCATCCCATAGTCCCGTGCCCATATACCCGTCATACATATCCTCCATCCCATAGTCCAGTGCCCATATACCCATCATACATATCCTCCATCCCATAGTCCCATGCCCATATACCCGTCATACATATCCACCATCCCATAGGCCCGTGCCCATATGCCCATCATACATATCCTCCATCCCATAGTCAAGTGCCCATATACCCATCACACATCCACCATCCCATAGGCCAGTGCCCATATACCCATCACACATCCTCCATCCCATAGGCCAGTGCCCATATACCCATCATACATATCCTCCATCCCAAAGTCAAGTGCCCATATACCCATCACACATCCTCTATCCCATAGTCCCATGCCCATATACCCATCACACATCCTCCATCCCATAGTCCCATGCCCATATACCCATCACACATATTCGCCATTCCATAGTCGAGTGCCCATATACCCATCATACATATCCGCCATCCCATAGTCAACCATTATGACATCATAATGAGCGGCGGCAGGTCTTGCAACCTCTGATGACATCAGCGTCGCCATGGCAACCATTGTGACATCATAATGAGGGGCGGGGCTTGTTACGCACACACTGCTTCCCCAGTATGCAAATAGGGGCATTGTGACATCATAGTGAGGGGCGGGGCTTGACACGCACACACTTTTTCCCCCAGTATGTAGATAGGGGCAAAATTGTTTGGTGAATTGGAACGTGCGTGGTTAAAATTTCACCTCACAGCATAGCTTAGGACGCTCTCGGGGTCCAGACGTGTCACTGTGCCAAATTTTGTGGATGTAGCTGCGACAGTGCGGGTGCCAATCCCGGACATACACACACACACACACACACACACACACACATACATACATACATACACACATACATACACACTTTGAGCTTTATATATTAGATGAATTTATATAATTCTTGAAATATACATTAAAATAGTTGATGGACGTGTAGATCACAGTAGTACATTCTTTAACTATCAATCTTGATGGCTTGCAAACAACATGAATGCGAGACAAAAAAACGCCCACTTAATAAAATCACTATAAGAAACACTTATCCCCTCCCACTTACACCTGATTTGTACAATCAATTGTCGGGGGCCAGGTGGTTCTCTAAGTTGGACTTCAGGGGAGCATACAATCTCATCCGTAATGTGACGGCCGTCTGCGAATCTGGGCTGCAGTAGGAACAGCACCCCGAGTAACCCCGAGACCCTTAACCCCTATACAGGGATCTGGAATTAAAAAACAAATCTGAACTGAGAAAAGTAAGTTAATGTGTATGCACAATGTAAGTGCATATTAACACATGACCATTAACCAGAGAAAACAAAAAGCAAAAAACACAAATATCCTGAACTAAAAAGTAAAAAATATACTGCAAATAATGCATAAAGGTAATAATAATAATAATAATAAGGGTATTTAGTAAACATAATTTTGATCAAAATAATGTACAAGCCATCCCGCCACGTCACGGCAACCCTTGTGGGACAGTCCTAACGCTAGTATTTAAAACCTTTTCACTTGCCAAGTGGCGTGAATGTGAATAAGGATCGAGCGGCTGAACCTCTAGTAACAGCTTAGGCCAGACTGGATGTGTTTTTTGCTTTTTGTTTTCTCTGGTTAATGGTCATGTGTTAATATGCACTTACATTGTGCATACACACTAACTTACTTTTCTCAGTTCAGATTTGTTTTTTATTCATTTCATTGTGCATTCAGTGCATATATGGGTGTGACCGCCCTCGTTCTGAGCTGGGAAAGCCATCCAGTCTGGCCTAAGCTGTTACTAGTGGTTCAGCCGCTCGACCCTTATTCACATTCACGCCACTTGGCAAGTGAAAAGGTTTTAAATACTAGCGTTAGGACTGTCCCACAAGGGTTGCCGTGACGTGGCGGGATGGCTTGTACATTATTTTGATCAAAATTATGTTTACTAAATACCCTTATTATTATTATTATTATTATTATTATTATTATTACCTTTATGCATTATTTGCAGTATATTTTTTACTTTTTAGTTCAAGATATTTGTGTTTTTTGCTTTTTGTTTTCTAGGGATCTGGAATTGTAGCAAGGCCCAGGGGGTAGCTGTCTGGTGGAGCAGTGGACCAGAGCAGGACGTCCGCCAAGGGGTTAAAACTAAAACCCGTAATCGTGGTCAAGAGGCAGGAGTCGGAGGCTGGAGGGCAACAGAGGTGCAAAATCAGCAGGCAGAAGAAGTGTCAAAAGTCCGGGCTAAGGTCAGTAAAACCAGAAGGGCAGCAAAGGTACAGAATCAGCAGGCAGAAGGAGAGTCAGGAATCCAAGCGAAGGTCAGTGTCAAAAATCGGAAGAGAGGCAGAGGTACAAAAACGGCAGGCAATAGAATGGTCAGAAATCCAGGCTGAGGACAGAGTTTAACTATAGCAAATTACACAGTAGCACGCAGGGGAACCAAGAATATATCCGGCGGTTTGCAAGACCAGTCCCAAGGTATTTGAGGGATCAGGTCATCCCCCACAGGTTCCCGGACTGATGATGTAATTAGGACCGCCCCCAGGACCAGGCCAGATGGTGATGCAGTAAGCCCTACATGACTGACAGAGGGGCGGAGCCTGCGCCTACCAGAAGCCTGCGCAGGAGCCTCTTCTTTGTCACCACCCTCACCCAGGGGCAAACCACGGCGCCTCCCAGTGGCCGAGGCAGGAACAGCCGTCCCCGAGTCCGACGGCGAGTCCTAGTGGCTGAAGCCGGAACAGCAGGACCTGAGTCTGACAGCAACGTGACACGCATGCGGGAGGGGGATGAGTGGAAAACTTCATTTCTCACCTTGGAGGGTTTGTTTGAGAATTTGGTTATGCCCTTTGGCATGACTAACTCACCAGCAGTATTCCAGAATTTCATGAATCATGTTTTCTCTTATTTTATTGCTTGTTTCATGGTAGTTTATTTGGATGACATCCTCATATATTCTTCTGACAAACAGAGTCACATGGAACACCTCTGTGAGGTTTTTCAGAGGCTTAGGGAGAACTCACTATTTGCTAAACTGGAGAAATGTTAATTTTTTTGCTCAAGAATTGTCCTTTCTAGGGGTCAATTTGTCCGATGAGGGGTTTCGTATGGACCCTAGGAAGGTACAGGCTATTGTGGATTGGGTACAATCCAGAGATCTCAAGGGTCTTCAGCGTTTTCTGGGTTTCGCTAATTATGATAGAAAATTCATTAAGGGGTTTTCTCAGGTGGTCAAACCCCTCACCGATTTAACCCGAAAGGGGGCTGATCTCAAAAACTGGTCAGCTCCAGCTGTGGCGGCATTTTCTTCTTTGAAGAACTGTTTCATGACTGCTCCTGCACTGGTTCAACCTGATTTGTCTAAACCATTTATCATAGAGGTGGACGCCTCTATGGGAGTGAAGGCTGTGTTGCCCCAGGGGCCCACCACGCTGACTAACTTAAGACCCTGTGCCTTCTTTTCGAGGAGATTTTCCTCTGCTGAGAGGAATTATGATGTGGGTAACCGGGAATTATTGGCCATTAAATTGTCGTTTGAAGAATGGAGGCATTTTTTGAAGGGGGCTGTCCATCGTATCACTGTCATTACGGATCACAAGAACCTGTCTTACATTGAGTCCGCCAAATGTTTAACTCCGAACAGGCAAAATTTTCACTTTTTTTCCCCGATTTCAGTTTTCTATTACTTTCAGACCGGGGTCCAAGAATGTGAAGGCTGTTGCTTTATCTCGCATCCTGGATCCAATATCACCTCCGGAACCTCCTTCCTCCATTCTTCAGCGTGGAGTGGTGGTGGCTATGGTGTCCTCGGCATAGGAACAGGAGATTCGTGAGGCCCAATATCTTGCTCCTTCGTCCATACCTGATAATAACCGGCAAAACTGTGATGTAGGTAGTTGTTGATAGATTCAGTATACAGGTGCATTTTGTACCTTTGGCTGGCCTCTCTAATGCTGAGACTCTATCAAAACTATTCATTGAGCATGTGGTCCGATTGCATGGTGTGCCTGTCAGTGTGGTGTCTGATAGAGGGGTGCAATTTGTGGCAAAACTCTGGAGGGCCATTTGTAAAAGGGTGGGTATCAGTCTGACCTTTTCATCAGCCTACTGTACTATCCTGAGACCAATGGTCAGACTGAAAGGACCAATCAGTATTTGGAACAGATATTGCGGTGTCTTGCCACATCTAGACAGGATGATTGGTGTGCTGCGGTACCCATGGCGGAATTTGCTTTCAATAATTGTGTCAATCAGTCCACTGGTACTTCCCCGTTCTTCTGCAACTATGGATTTTATCCTCACTTTGGTGAGTTTTCTCAGCTGGATTCGGGGTGTCCATGGGCTGATTCGGCCTTTTTGCGGTTGGGGGAGATCTGGAGGGAGGTTCAGAGAAACATTGGGAAGGATCAGGGCAAGTATAAATTTTTTGCGGATAAACGACGTTCTGTGGGTCCGGCTTACCAGGTGGGGGATAAGGTTGGGTGCTCCACAAAAATATTAGATTGAGGATTAGTATATCTTGACTTCAGGAAAGCATTTGACAAAGTATCTCATACAATCCTTATTGAAAAAATGACTAAGTATGGAATGGACAAGGCAACTGTTAGGTGGATTCATAACTGGCTTAGTGATCGGACCCAAAGAGTGGTCGTAAATGGCTGCACATCCAGTTGGAAGAATGTCTCAAGTGGGGTACCACAGGGCTCTGTCCTGGGCCCTGTATTGTTCAACATCTTTATCAACGATTTAGATGAAGGAATTGAGGGTAAACTGATTAAATTTGCTGATGACACAAAGCTAGGAGGGATAGCTAATACTAGAGAAGAGAGAGAGAGGATTCAAAAAGATATAAATAAACTGGAGAAGTGGGCAGCAACTAACAGAATGGTTTTTAACTGGGAGAAATGCAAAGTACTACATCTGGGCAATAAAAATGAAAAAAGCATATACAGAATGGGAGGAATAGGCAACAGCACATGTGAAAAAGACTTGGGTATACTAATAGATCATAGACTGAATATGAGTCAACAGTGTGATGCAGCAGCAAAAAAGGCAAATGCAATTCTAGGATGTATTAACAGAAGCATACAGTCTAGATCACGTGAAGTCATTATTTCCTTCTACTCCTCTTTGGTCAGACCTCATCTGGAATATTGTGTCCAGTTTTGGGCACCACATTTTAAAAAAGACATCAACAAACTGGAGCAAGTTCAGAAAAGAGCAACCAGAATGGTGACCGGTCTGCAAACCCTGTCTTATGAGGAAGAGAAGACTGAGAGGAGACTTAATAGCTGTCTACAAATATCTAAAGGGCTGTCACATTGTAGAAGGATCAACTTTATTCTCATTTTCACAAGGAAAGACTAGAAGCAATGGGATGAAACTGAATGGGAGGAGACACAGATTAGATATTAGAAAAAACTTTTTGACAGTTAGAGTGATCAATGAGTGGAACAAGCTGCCACGAGAAGTGGTGAGTTCTCCTTCAATGGAAGTCTTCAAACAGAGGCTGGACAGACATCTGACTTGGATGATTTAGCGAATCCTGCTTTGAGCAGGGGGTTGGACCAGATGGCCCAGGAGGTCCCTTCCAACTCTACGATTCTATGATTCCATGATTCCCTATGCTAAGATCCCCAGTGTATTCCATAAGGCTCTTCTGAAGCCGTCAGGGCCTTCCTCAGGTGTATCTCCCTCGCACCCGCCACCTGTTGTGGCAGATGAGCAGACTGAGTATGAGGTGGTGAGGTGAAGCGGGTGGTAGATTCTCGTATGCTCTGCCGTTCACTTCAGTACTTGGTGCATTGGAAAGGTTACACTTCTGAAGACCGGTTGTGGGTGCCAGCATGTTCGGTGCATGCTGATTGGTTGGTCCGGGCCTTTCACGCTCGTCCAGGCAAGCCTGGGGGTCCTGTGGTCCCTCATTGAGAAGGGGGGTAATGTCATGATCCAGTCCAGGGTTTGTTTTCTGCTATCTTCCCTCTGGACTGGTCATGTGGAGGTTAATCCCCTCTGCCACGTTTTGGAGCTGCCTGGGCTATTTCAGTCTTCTGCAGCCTGCTAGCCAGCATCAGCTATAGTTCATGCTTCCAGGCTAAAGCTGCTGACCCGTATACCCTAGTGATCCTTCTGTCTCTGACTTCCTGTATTTGTATGTGACCCGTTCTGTATCCCTGACATACAGTCATGGCCAAAAGTTTTGAGAATGACACAAATATTATATTTTCACATGATCTGCTGCCCTCTGGTTTTTATGTGTGTTTGTCAGATGTTTTTATCACATACAGAAATATAATTGCAACAATATTATGAGTAACAAAAGGTTATATTGACAGTTAGAATGAGTTAATGCAGCACGTCAATATTTGCAGTGTTGACCCTTCTTCTTCAGGACCTCTGCAATTCTCCCTGGCATGCTCTCAATCAACTTCTGGATCAAATCCTGACCGATAGCAGTCCATTCTTGCAAAATCAATGTTTTTATTTTGTCTGAATTTGAAGGTTTTGGTTTGTCCACCCGTCTCTTGATGATTGACCACAAGTTCTCAATGGGATTAAGATCTGGGGAGTTTCCAGGCCATGGTCCCAAAATCTCTATGTTTTGTTCCCTGAGCCATTTAGTTATCACCTTTGCATTATGGCAAGGTGCTCCATCATGTTGAAAAAGGCATTGTTGATCGCCAAAATGCTCTTGGACGGTTGGGAGAAGTTGCTCTCGGAGGACATTCTGGTACCATTCTTTATTCATGGCTGTGTTTTTAGGCAAGACTGAGAGAGAGTCCATTCCCTTGGCTGAGAAGCAACCCCACACATGAATGGTTTCAGGATGCTTGACAGTTGGCATGAGACAAGACTGGTGGTAGCGCTCACCTCGTCTTCTCCAAATAAGCCGTTTTCCAGATGTCCCAAACAATCGAAAAGGGGATTCATCAGAGAAAATGACTTTACCCCTGTCCTCAGCAGTCCACTCCCTGTACCTCTTGCAGAATATCAGTCTGTCCATGATGTTTTTTCTGGAGAGAAGTGGCTTCTTTGCTGCCCTCCTTGAGACCAGGCCTTGCTCCAAGAGTCTCCGCCTCACAGTGCGTGCAGATGCACTCACACCTGCCTGCTGCCATTCCTGAGCAAGCTCTGCACTGCTGGTAGCTCGATCCCGCAGCTGAAACACTTTTAAGAGACGGTCCTGGCGCTTGCTGGTCTTTCTTGGGCGCCCTGGAGCCTTTTTGGCAACAAGGGAACCTCTCTCCTTGATGTTCTTGATGATGCGATAGATTGTTGACTGTGGTGCAATCTTTCTAGCTGCGATACACTTCCCTGTTAGGCCATTTTTGTGCAGTGCAATGATGACTGCACGTATTTCTTTAGAGATAACCATGGTTAACAGAAGAGAAACAATGATGCCAAGCACCAGCCTCCTTTTAAAGTGTCCAGTGGTGTCATTCTTACTTAATCATGACAGATTGATCTCCAGCCCTGTCCTCATCAACACCCACACCTGTGTTAATGGAGCAATCACTGAAACGGTGTTAGCTGGTCCTTTTAAGGCAGGGCTGCAATGATGTTGAAATGTGTTTTGGGGGATAAAGTTAATTTTCTAGGCAAATATTGACTTTGCAAGTAATTGCTGTTAAGCTGATCACTCTTTATAACATTCTGGAGTATATGCAAATTGCCATTAGAAAAAGTGAAGCAGTAGACTTTGTAAAAATTAATATTTGTGTCATTCTCAAAACTTTTGGCCATGACTGTAGTGTGCGTCTGAAGTTTCCTCACAGTGTATGACTCGGCCTGATCTCTGAACTCAGCCTCTTGTTTTCCGTCCCTGATACCGCATTGCCCTACTGGCTTTAACTCACTGGCTTGTATCCCGACTCCATCTTACATCTCACGTTTTGGATATCATGTTCCCGTTAGGCTGACTTCTGGCTTGTCTCTGACTACATGCATTGCTGTGACCTTTGGTACTTCTGCTCCTGACAGTGTATTGCTTGTCTGCCAACTCTTTTGTTACCTGTGACAACTATGTTGCAGCTCAGTGTTGCTACGCTGTGTGTGGGCAACTGCTCTTCCTTCACCAGCACCCCTGGTGGAAGTTGCGCTATACTGCACTAAAAGGCTGCCTTGCCCTGTACTGGCTATTGGGCACTCTGCAGTGATGGCGGTAAGTATGTCCCCAGACCCTGGATGGGTAACACACACATAAAACCTCCATTCCATCACTGCCAGAGTCTCCATAATCCCCAGAACAGTTTGCTGCCACCAGCTCCTCGTTCTACATAAAAATATCGGGTCAGGAGCCAGCCCAAAAGGTAGCGAAAATTTAGCACAGAGGATGTGGCAGTACGTTATAAAACTAGTAAATTTTTATAGATTTACTCCAGAAAATATAGGCAGTGTTTACAAAAATATAAAATATGTCACAAACTAGACAATATGCAGTATATACAGACAAATACAAAGTAAAATGGATTAAAATATGAAACTTACATATCTCAGTCAATAGCACGCCATGTGGAGGAGGGATAAGGGGCGCCTTCCCCAAGGGAAAATGGTCTATCAGCACAGCTTCCTAGCTGGCAACCCAGGCAAATGATTCCCCTTTGTCTGGGCCTCTGATAATTATACCTTTGCCCAAAACTAATGGTCTTTCCTCTGGATGATCTCACGGGGTTGCTGTGTCACAGAGTGACTGACCAGTGCGACATGACCCAACGATATGTCGGTCACCAAACAGCAAAAACAAAAAACACACCAGGAAACACCAGGGGAAACTAACAACGGTGGGCCCTGTTCGTAGGGAAAGGGAAATGGACAACCTCCTGCACTCACCTGCAGATGTACCCTGCTCTTACTAACGTCCCTATACGGGTTCTTTCACTCCGTTGCTGAGCAGGATACTTAAACCCTCACTGGCCCTGCTCCTATCCCTAAGTAGGGAACTGGCAGCAATGCAATTATACCAGCAGGCCAGCGGGGGGAAAAAACTGACATTAACCCCCGATGGCCTGAAAGGAAAAAAGTTTTAATCTGCCACAGATCCAAAAACGGATCGTGACAGGATGGTTACGCCCTCTTTTGAAAAGTACTAGAAAACTCATAAGTGCCATAACTCTGGCCATGTGGCTTGCAAAGTGATGGCAGGACTAACATTTTTCTTATTATAAAATTACCGTTCTTTTGATACCAAACATTATATACCTCTGCATTACTGTGAGGCATATACCCTTTACTCAGGTTCTGGTGGCCACCCAATTGCAAAACCACTGCTGTGAATAGGTTTTATGATGTAGGTTCCAAAAATATAGGTTTCCTGCATCTATGACCATTCTGTGTTATTATATTCGAGTTGGAATAGACAGGAGGGAGGTGTGAAGAGAATGCAGCTGTGAGGGGCGATGCAGCATGAAGAGTTCAGTGTTAACTGCACAACCTAATGGGTGATGGGGCAGCATTTCAAACCAAGTAGATGTAGCTGAAAGTTCTGGAGGTGTAATTAGAACAATAAGAAATACTTCATATTTCCTGACACCCCCCCTTTTGGACTGCGCTACGGAGGCAGGACCTATCGGTACTCCTGCATGCGCACCTCTGCAGGCTCGACCCGCCGGGACAACCCGTCTGTATGGCCATGCTCGCTACCCTTTTTGTGTTTAACGGTAAAGTTGTACTGTCGGAGGGCAAGGTTCCAGCGTAGCAACCTTCCGTTGGTACCAGACAGGGTGCGCAGCCAGCTCAGGGGGTTGTGGTCGGTCACCACAGTGAAGGTGCATCCGTATAGGTAGGGCTGCAAACGTTGGACGGCCTAAACTATGGCCAAGCACTCCTTTCCTTTTCAACAAACTTTATTGAATTTTCAAATATTAGCAGTAATATTATGTCATCATCATATTACAATGTAAATTACAATATAACAGTAAAATATTGTTTCACTAATAACCAGTAGGGCTATCTTAAAAAAATTAAGTATTTAAACTTATTAACAGTAGTATATTTATATATATTAACATCCAGTGAGATGCAATAATACACTAACAGTAATATAAACATCAAAATACTATTTCCATTAGAGAGGATATATTTGTTCAACCAAATTTTAAATTTGTTATATTATTTTACTAGTTATGCAATGGAAGGAGAATAAATAGAGTTCAAGACATATTTCTTTTTTTTTTTTTGTAAATTCTTTATTTTCGAATTTTAAACATAACCATTAAACACAACACCAGTTCTCAGATGCATTTGGCGAAATATTACTTAAGGGTTGGTTTAGGGCGAAGAGGAAGGAAAAAAAAGGGAAAAGTAGGTAGGGGAGAAAAGGGAAAAAGAAAGGGAAGGGGAAAAAGGGTACATAATCATAAACAGTATCAACAACATTAACATTAACATAATGTGGTTGACGGCATGAGTACAAACGTTGAATGGGTGCACTTCAGAAAATAACATAGCACATTACATTAGGGCTATCCAATTGGAGCAGTGAGGCTAGGAACCCCAGTGCAGAAGCCGTCAGATCCAGGTAAACTTATGAGACTCTAAAATGCCCTTAAGGAGGATTGTCTTCTAAATACCTATTCCACGGGGCCCAAGTCAACACATAAGATCTATGATTATAAATTTCCCAGCTAGACAGCTCCTCTAAGCGAGAGATCTGATTTATTTTAGCATACCATTCTACCAACGTGGGAGGAGCTACATCTTTCCAATGGGCAACTATTAACTGTCTCGCCACACTCAACATCAGTGGGAGAAGACCATGTTTTTTTGGTAAAAAGTCCTTCGACGGACATGAAAGAAGAGCCTCCGTGGCTCTAAGATTAACCTTTATTAGTCTTAATTTTTTGAGAACTAGTTCAACTCCATCCCAAAAAACTCTCAGTCTAGGGCAGTCCCAGAATATATGTGAATGGTGTCCTCTAGAATTGAGGCATCGCCAACAATCGTCATTATCCGTGAGGCCCAACTGGAATAATTTAGCTGGAGTTAAATGCCATCTAGTTAATATTTTATAAGAATTCTCTTGCAGGAGTACACATCTGGAAATACCCCGAGCATTTGACAGCATTTTAGATATTTGGTCCTCTGTAAACGTGGTATTTAGTTCCATTTCCCAAGAGTATATAAATGAGGGTTTAAAATGTATATTCGGAGAGATGAGATGTGAGTAAATGCGGGATAGAATTTTTAGCCGTGGGGGTGGAAGTTTAATCATAATATCTAACCAGGACCAATTAGATTTAGACGGGAATCTCCGTCCAAACTGTAAAAGTGTACGTCTGATGTGTTGTTTTTGGAGAAAATTTGTTGGTTGAGTCAACGCACCCGGTGGCCAAAACCCCTCCCGCAAGATTCTATTACCATAAAAACCATTCAACGTTTCTCTAGGGAGGTTGGACCATAAATTGTATGGGTCTTGAAAGTCTAATTCCAACAGATAGGGTATTGAACCGATCGGTGTCAATGTCGAGGGGAAGGTGTCTTCTGGGAGCTCTCCCATCACCAATCTTTTAATACGCAATGTAGTTGTAGTTACTTCATCCAACCTAAGAGAGGCTGGCGGTTTAGCTTTAGTCCAAAGATACGGTAAACCCCTCAGGCCCAATAGAGCCCAGTCAACACTATCCCCCTCCTCACTCCCAGCACAGGACACCACCTTTAACCATCTACTGAGATGAATAGCCTTATAGTATAAAAGAGGGTCCGGGACCCCCAATCCTCCAGAAGAAATAGGGCGAGAAAGAAACATATATGGCAACCTAGCCCTTTTTGATTTCCAAATAAATTTTCCAACAAGGGATTTTAACGTTCCAAAGAAGGTCAGGGGAATCCGAATCGGAACCATGTTCATGGTGTACATTATAATAGGCATTATATATGCCTTAAACACATTAATACGACCCATCCAAGATAAAGTGGGTAGGTTATATTTTTGCATCAGGCTTTTGACCTTTTGAACCAAAGGAGTGTAGTTATTTTGAAATAGGTTGGCGGGATCTCTAGTTATCGTTATTCCCAAATATCTAATAGAATTAGTAGCCCAAGAGAATGGAATCTGCGTGCGAATAGTGGAGATCTGAGAGTGGGGAAGAACAACGCTTAACACTTCAGATTTTGTTAAATTAATTTTAAAATTAGAAAGGAGACCAAATTGATGAAAGGCCTGAAGGATAATTGGGAATGCTTGGGATGGGTTGGAGATAAGAAAAAGCAGATCATCTGCGAAAGCTAGAGTTTTAAATGACCTCCGACCTACCGACAACCCCTCTATGCGTTGGTCTTGTCTGATGCTTTGTATCAAAGTTTCTATAACTAAAATGAACAAAGATTGCGACAAGGGACAACCTTGTCTAGTCCCGTTATTAATCCCAAAACTATTTGACAGGGTGCCGTTGACTCTGACCCTGGCCGTCGGTTGGGAACAAAGCGAGAGGACTGCTGTTATATATTGAGGGGGAAAGCCAAACCTGATCATTACTTGTTCCATGAACCTCCAGCTCACTCTGTCGAAAGCCTTCTCGGCATCCGTCGACAAGAGCATCAAGGGAACATCCCGAGTCCTAGCAAACATTATAGACTGAATGACTTTAGTAGAGTTATCCTTCCCTTCCCTGCCTCTCACAAAGCCTGCTTGATCTGCATGAATTAGTTTAGGTAAGAAATTGCTTAATCTGCCCGCTAATATTTTAGCCCACATTTTAATGTCTGCATTAAGCAGTGATATTGGTCTATAGCTAGCGCACAAATTGGGGTCTTTACCCTCCTTCAGGAGGACTGTGATGTATGCCTCTAAGGATTGTCTAGGGGGGAGCTGGCCTTCTAAATAGGAATTAAACAAAGACACTAAGTGAGGTAACAATGGTTTTATAAACTTTTTATAATAGATAATGGGGAGACCATCTGGACCCGGTGCCTTTCCGTTCGGAATAGTAGAAAGAGTGTCTAAAATTTCTTTGGGGGTAACTGGGGCAGTCAGCAAGGACTGGCCCTCAAGAGTTATTTTAGGGAGATTTAGTGGGGTCAGGAATTCTTTTATTTTTGCTAAGGCTGTGGCTGGCTCCTGCATGCTATCCGGTATATTTAAATTGTATAAATTTTCATAAAAGGTTCTAAACTCCCTGGCAATATCTGCAGTCTCGAAAATTGAAGAGCCATCTAAAGCTCTAAGTTGTCTAATAAACGTCTTTTCTTTTTGTTTCTTAAGTAGGGATGTCATGAGCTTACTACTTTTATTGCCATGAAGATAGAACTTCTGCTTACTTCTCATGTAGATTTTCGCTGATTGAATGTTTAAAAGGTTTTTTAGTGAAGTTCTCGAATCTGCCAGTTCAGATAATATTTTATTTACTTGAGATCTCTTATGTAGTCTTTCGAAGGAACTAATTTGATGTAGAATAGACACAACCTTTTTTGTTCTTTCTTTTTTCAAATAGGAGCCTAGGGCTATAAATTCCCCTCTCATTACTGCTTTATGTGACTCCCATACCATAGGCAAGGGTGGGCCTGAGTGTAAATTAGTTTGAAAAAAGAAGTCAAGAGTGTTTGTCAGTTTTGCAATGTGGGAATCAGAGTCCAGCAATGTCTCATTCAGTGACCATGACCCAGCCGGCCGTGGTAGAGTTTTTATCTCTATGTCAAGAAAAATGGGAGCGTGGTCTGAGAGAGAGATGATATCTATATTTGCCTTTTTAACTTATAGGAGATTAGCTGTTTGTATCAATAGGTAATCAATTCTGTGATAGCTATTATTCGGATGGGAATAAAAAGTATAATCTCTGCCCGAAGGAAAAAATGTTCTCCAAGGGTCTATCAGATGCAATTTTTGTAATGAAAGGTGTAATTTTCTCAGTGCCCTTTGAGAAAGAGCCGACCTGCCCGACGAAGTATCTAAGGCTGGGTTCAAAGATACATTAAAATGCCCTCCCACCAGCAACAGACCCTCAGTAAAAAGTTCTAGAGTGTTCAATGTTTTGCACAGCCAACCTATCTGATTCCTATTTGGGGCATATAAATTACACAGGGTAATCTTAGTGTTAGCCAAAAAACCCTTAATTATAATGTACCTGCCTTCTGAATCTGATAAACAATCACTCAAAATAAAGGGAACATTTTTTTTTATAGCAATGCTCACTCCACTGGACGCTGAACCGCCCGCACTGTGATACCAGGTCGGGTAGCGAGATCTAGACATATCTGGGACTCTCCCTTTTTTAAAATGTGTCTCCTGCAGGAAAACTATACTAGACTTCTTTGAATGCAAAAGATTCATTACTTGGCTTCTCTTACTCGGGGAACGTAAGCCCTTTACATTATACGAGGCCACTGTCATAGTGGCGAAGTTCACCTTATCACCCATAGTTTGGTAAGGGAAGTAATAATAAAGATTCCTCTATCATCAAACCACCGAAATTAAAAAAATACGAAGAAATGAAAAAAGAACAAAAAAACCTAAAAATTACTAAGATAAAACAAGAGAAATATAACAAGAACCAACTACCTGTCTGTAGCATAGGTAGGGGGTCAAACATACCTCCCATAACAGAGCAGGAAATAACATTTCCGACACACGAGTGGCACATGTTAACTTATACGGCAATTGAATGATATCAACAACACATAAGCAAGCGTCAAACTTGGCAAGCTAAAGTGAGTTAGAACATGTCCGAGTGGACCGAGGGGTCTGGCTCCAGTAGTGGTAAAATGCAACCAAAAGAAACACAAGAAAGCTCAGGGGGGTATCTCCTTCTCCATTCAAGATTTCCCTCTTTTAGGAGTCGAGCGTTTCTTTCCTAAGACCCAGTCACCCTGCCCTCCAGTATAAGCATGGACAGGGGGAGGCGTACGATGATCCATGTCCAGAGGTAGCCAGGAAGGAATATCTATAGGGGCAATGTCAAAAGTGTCCCATATTTTGGCTAAATCTTCAGGGGTCCGAACCATT
Source organism: Dendrobates tinctorius (assembly GCF_039654945.1). Taxonomy (NCBI): domain Eukaryota; kingdom Metazoa; phylum Chordata; class Amphibia; order Anura; family Dendrobatidae; genus Dendrobates; species Dendrobates tinctorius. The sequence goes on along the minus strand of NW_027361856.1, from coordinate 9,671,310 downwards.
ATTTGCCTGCCGTCTCCATGTATAGATATACCAAACGGAAACATCCATTTATATAAAATTTTTCGTGAGCGTAACACCTCCAGGAGGGGCCTTAGGACTCTTCTTTTTGCAAGGGTCGACGGCGCAACGTCCTGATAAAGATGAATAGCAGATCCCTCATAAGAAAGATTCTTAATGTCTCTTGAGGCAGACAAAATAGCACTGGTATCCAAATAGCTCAATAAGCCGCAAATCACATCCCTCGGGGGTTCCGTTGGCTTCGGCTTTGGTCTAAGTGATCTATGCACCCTTTCTATTACAATTCGATCACATTTTTCTTGTGGGATTAAGAGGGCGAAGATCTCCTTCGTAGATTTTTCTAATATTTCTGTAGAAACACTTTCAGGCAAGCCTTTTATCCGTATATTCCTCCTGCGGCTCCGATTTTCCTGGTCCTCCAGGGCCAGAAAAGAGTTGTTAAGCTGTGCTCTGTGGTAGTCCAGATGCTCTCTCATGGCATTGGAGTGGCTAATGATAGAGGACTGGGATGACTCCAAGGACTCCACTCTATTACCAATATGTAGCAAATCCGCTCTCATACCAGATATCTCATTAACTAATGGTTTTATAGCTTGTGCTAATAATTTTTTAAAAACCGATCTAGAAAGTTTCCCAGAGTCCGATTGAGTAACATCGCTGCCTGAAGCATCATCACTGGAGTCTGAGTCCTCGACATGCTCCTCTTCCACAACCTCTGTAGGGAGCCTTTTAGCATTAGGCCTAGTCGATGCAGATTTATTTTTCAAAAATTTATCCATTTCACCCTGTTTGCTTCGATACGCCTCTGCAGCCAACGGTTTTGCACGCTCTTTGTTAGTTTTGACCATTTTGCTTGATTGAAGCGTGCCCTTAATTCACCACTCGTGCGTCAAGAAAAGTCTAGTAGTGCATTTTTCTATATGTAAATAACCCCATGCAGCTTGGAGGGTGAGGGGCTAATATATGGAAACATCCATGGAGATCTGCTGGAGCCGGTAGGGGTAGGGACAGGGCAATGCCAACTCCCCCCCGTGGCGCTTCAGAAATGACACAATGTCCTCCTCACCGGTGGCTCACAGATCTGCAGACAGCAGCACTCCCATGAGGGGAGAGCGATATCCCCCGGTCCAAGAGCGACCCAGTCCCATGTAAACGTCTCAGCGAGACAGGGGGCCGTCAACAACCCGGCCCCTCGGACACAGAGCCAACGCTCCCTTCCACCGCCAGTAGCAGTCCCCACAAAACAGCTCACCGGGGTCCCGGCGGAGAGCAGCAGCCCCTCTCTTATCTCCACCGCCCCTCACCTTCTTCTCCAAGCCTGGGACGCTCTAAGATTGATTTTGCCGAGTCAAAATAGGCTAATTTTGTGGCTGGAAGCGGGAGCTGCTGTAAGGCACGTCCTCCCTGTGTGAGATCCAAGCCACGCCGTTCAAGACATATTTCTACTAGAGGCAAAATCCGCCCAAGATTTCCATCTTTTGTCGAATTTTACAAAATAGTCGTTCGCCAGAGCATGACTCTTCTCGTACGAGTAATGCAGTGACATTTTATCCAAAATGTCGCTCACCCTAGGAATTGCATTTTCATTCCACAAGGACGCAATGGCGTTTTTAGTTATCAAAAATAAATGGATAACCGTTGAAATATGAGAAGGATGGAATACATCAATATCTATAGATAGTAATGCCATTTGTGGAGATATAGGAATTTTTTGTTTGGTCAATGTTTCGACTATTTTAAATATTTCTAACCACAGTGGTTTAATCTTAGGGCATTCCCAAAATACATGTAGCAAGGTACCTGGAAAACCGCATTCTTTCCAGCAATCAGGAGACCTGCCTGGAAAGATTCTGGCTAGTCTTATAGGGGTAAAATACCACCTAGAAACTAATTTGTAAAATGACTCATGCAAGGAAGCACATATGTTAGATGAATACGTGAGTTGAAAGGCTTGTTTCCACTGTTCTAGAGGGATCTGCACATTTAGATCTTTCTCCCAGTTTATCATAAACAATGTTTTCTCTGAGATTTCAGGATTATTTAAAAGCTCGCAAATATTACTCATTTTCCAGTAAAGCTTATTCTCATAGTTACATAATAATCGGCTAGTAGCCTCAGTAATATATGATTTCTTTCTCAAGAATTTCAAGATGTTTCTTCAGTAAAGAAACAAGAGTTAAATCCGAAGGAGAAAATCCAAATTGAGACATTAAAGTTTTGTTGTTTTTAAATTTTTTACCGTTATGTAGATCACCTACTATTTTAATATTGGATTTTTTCCAAGAAGTCGGTAGTTCCTTATTTATTAGTAATCCAAAAAATCTCAAAGAAACATTCTTGAGCTGCTCATATCTTCGATTTTTATTTTTCTGAATTTGAGGCTTAGCCAATTGTTTCCATGCTACCAAAGTAGCTGAGACTGTTGGAGAATCATATTGTATTGGAGTTGAAGACGTAAGACAATCCAAGATCGACCTTAACAATGAAATATTTTTGACTTGAAATCTCTCAATTTCCGCCCATGCTGGGATATTATGGGTGTCAGGCTAGTTTCACACTAGCGTTTTTGAGCACAGCGACGGCCTGCGCACGGCCGCCGCTAAGCCCCGCCCCCTGCCGGTAGCTCCGCCTACTGGCGCATGACGCTGCATGCGCCCTGCGTCCCCTATCTTTATCACTGGGGGCACAGGCCGTGCTGCAGTTTGGTTGCGCCGGCGCACCGTCAAAAAGGCGCATGCGCCGCCAAACGCATGCTGCGCACGGCCTGCTCCCCCAGTGATAAAGATAGGGGACGCCTGGCGCATGCAGCGTCATCCACCGGTAGGCGGAGCTACCGGTGGAGGCGCGGCAGGGGGCGGGGCTTAGTGGCGGCCGTGCGCAGGCCGTCGCTACGCTCAAAAACGCTAGTGTGAAACTAGCCTTAATCCAGAAAAGGGATTGTTTAATCAAATTAGAATAATAATAGTTAACTAAATTGTGAAGAGCTAATCCGCCATCCTGTTTACTGCTCGTTAATATATGAGAAGCTACCCTGGTTCTCTTTCCATTCCAGATAAATTTGTTAACAATAGATTGTAGCCGCCTCAAATATTTCAAAGGAATGAAAAGTGGGATTGCTCTAAAAATATAGAGGACTTTCGGAAAGGTAAATAATTTAAATAGAACGATTCTTCCTAACCAGGAAATCTCATGTTTTGAAAAATTATTTAACTCGTTCTGCGAAATTTTAGTTATATTCTGCATATTAAGCTCTACCGTTTTTCGAAAATCCCTAGTAATTGAAATGCCCAGGTATGAAATGGCCTCTTTTTCCCATTCGTATTGGGAAATACTTTTAATACCTAAAACAGTTGAGTCATTTAAGAAAAAATCTAGAACTTTGGACTTAGACTCGTTTATTTTATAGTAAAAAGCCTTAGAAAAACTTTCAAAAATTGGCAGAACTGCTTTTATAGAATTCAATGGATCTGACAAGCTGAGAATTACGTCATCTGCGAAAAGGCCTATTTTAAATTGACTATCACCTATTTGAATTCCTTGTACCTCTCTTTTGATTCTAATAGCCTCTGCGAGTGGTTCCATTATTAAAGCAAATAAAAGGGGAGACAAAGGGCACCCCTGTCTAGTCCCATTAGTGATTAAGATTTGCTTGGAAACGTGGTTATTAGCATAAACCGTTGCAGAAGGAGAGGTATATAATGCCATAATCATCTTTATTACATTGTCGTTAAAACCGAATTTTCTTAAGGTGGCTATTAAAAAATCCCAACTGACTCTATCAAAAGCCTTTTCGGCGTCAAGAGCTAGGAAAAGGGATGGTATCTTCTTTTTTTTTTTATAAAATTTATAATATTAAAAGTTCTTCTTGTTCCATCACTAGTCTGACGCCCTTCGATAAAGCCAAGTTGGTCTTTGTGGATTATGTTAGGGAGAATTTTCTTTAATCTACTTGCAATAATCTTTGAAAAGATTTTTACATCCATATTTACTAAGGAAATAGGTCTGTAATTTTTTACTAACTCTAAATCTCCTTTAGGTTTGGGTATTACAGTTATATTGGCTGGTAGCATCTCAGGTGGGAATTCACCAACCCGAGTCGCTTCATTAAACATTCAAGACAAATACGGAGATAAAATAGAGGTGAAAGCTTGGTAGTACTCGTTAGAGTAACCATCAGGGCCAGGTGATTTTTTCTTTTTAAGAGACTTGATGGCTTCCATAACCTCAGGTGTAGAAAATGGAGCTTCAAGACTAGTTAACTGCTGCTGACTAATTTTTGGTAAATCCAGAGGGGAAAGGAAGTCATCTATCCCTGTACTATCAGTTTGTGGAGTATCAGCATCAAGTTTAAGGTTATATATGATAGAATAATATGTTGCGAAGGCATCGACAATTTTTTTAGGATGTTCCAAGAGAGATCCATTGTGTTTTATTTTATTGATATTATTTCTAATTCTCATTGCTCTAAATTTTTGGGCCATAAGTTTTGTTGGTTTATTGAATGACGAGTAATAATTAGATTTCATGGACTTCGCAAATTTGTCATATTCGTCAAATAAAGCTGACCTTAATTCCAATCTTAATTGAAGAATTTCTGAGTGGATATTAAGTGGGGGTAAAGATGATTTCTGTAATATTTCTTCTTTATTTTTGAGATCTAATTGTAATTTGTAAATTTTTTCCCTATTTTGCTTTTTCTTAGTAGACGTCAAATAAATCATGACTCCTCTAATTACCGCTTTATGAGCGTTCCAGATTGTAAAAGGACTCATATTATCAATATCATTTTCTGTAAAATAATTTTTTAAAGCTATTTCAATTTCTTTCTTTGAATCTGGATTAAAAAAAAGCGCAGAATCACACTTCCATAAAAAGCATGGTTTATTCCAGCTTCCCAAAATTATCTCGGCAACGATCGGGGAATGGTCCGAGAAAGATCTGGGAAGAATATCTATCTTTTTAAACTTTGAAATTGAGAGAGAATCTGCCAAGAAAAGGTCGATCCTGGAAAAGGTTTTATGTGCCTCAGAAAAATGGGTGTATTCTCGAGAAGACGTATTCAAACATCTAAAAACATCAAGATATTCGTGATTACTAAGCCATTGTTTAAAATCCGGGAATGAAGACCTAGTGGGAGAAGTTGAATCAATTAAACCATTTGGAACAATATTAAAATCTCCAATCAGAACAGTAGTGCCTCTCTTAACCTCTTCAACTTTTTTATCCAAATCATCGCATTTGCCCATCACTGGGTGCATAAATATTTATCATTGTAGTAAGGTGATTGTCAATCAAACAAATTAGAATTAAGTACCTCCCTGCATGGTCAGAATATTCACTAATGAGTTCAAATGAAACTGTGTTTCTAATTAGAATAAGTACTCCTGCCTTTTTTTTTTGTTTAAAGATTTAAAAATATACGGAAAGTTTTTGTTTTCAATCTTGGGATGTCCCTCTTTAGCTAATTTGACCTCTTGAAGGCAAATAACATCTGCCTTACTGTTCCTAATCTCCTTCCATGTATAATACCATTTGACTGGGCTATTTAACCCTCTCACGTTAAACGATAAAATCTTAACCATAAATATAGTACAAAAATGTAAAGATACAAAAATAGAAAAATACAAATAAAGAGGAAGACTCTGTAACTTACAGATACTCTTCCTTAACTGGGAAAGTTCGTGAAAGCCTCTCAGGGCCTCTGCATGTTAGAATATGGAGACATAACAAAATATATCCTTGCATTCATCCAGGCGGTCCCCCTTCTTTATTCAACGTTGCAATGAAGGACATACCCTCTTTGACAGAAGAAATTGAAACAACTCTTCCCTCATGATTAATCAAGAGTTTTACTGGAAAACCCACCTGTATATTACCCCTTTTTTTCGTAGAAGTGTGGTGACCTCATTAAAGTTTTTCCTTAGTTGGATTGTCTCTTTAGAGAGGTCAGCAAATATTTCAATATGGTCAAATGGTTGAGGAAACTGCTTATTAATTTTAAGGTAATTTAAAAGCTTTTCTTTAGTGGAAAAAAAATGAAACCTTAAAATTGTGTCTCTGGGAAGTTCAGACGGTACAGATTGTGGGCGGGGGAGTCTATGGATCCTGTCTATCATTAATTCCATGTCCGGAATGGAGGGTAAAATTTTAACCAAAAGTTCTTTGACATAGTTTTGTAGATTATTTTGAGTTATCTTTTCCGAGATACCCCTTACTTTAATATTATTCCTTCTGCTACGATCCTCAAGGTCAGCCACCTTGTTACGTAAAAACTGTACCTCTTTTTGAGTATTCGTTTGTTCCTTTTGCATAGAGGACTGAAGATTTTTCTAAGGTCTCTATCTTTTTTTCGTTTTTATCAATTCTGGTATTCATCACCTTTAAATTAGTCTGCAAAAGCTCAGTATGCTTACTAAGAGTAAGTTCTAATTTTTTATCCATAGCCTCAATTTGCTCTTTAAGAGATTTTACTGAGTCATCTTCCAATGAAACACTCTTTTCCAACCTGGGCCTACTTTTATCAGGACTTTCAGAAGAAGTTTCATAGAACTCCTCATCAGATTCAGACAAAATGGATTTACCTCCCTTGTTACCCCCTTTTCTTTTAGTTTGTTTACTAGCAGCAGAGATATCCATTTCTACTTGGATACTATCGAGTTCCTGTAGCAGTAACGTATTTACGTCTCCTTTTTGATCAATTGAAATTCTGGGAGATTTCAGGGAAGAAGGGGGGCTAATAAGTACAGCCTCATCCAATTTAGTAGTGTCTTTCCTTGATCCAGATTTGTCTCTTTGTTGCTTCGGTTTAGTATTTCTTTGACTCATTTTAAAATTATCAAACAGCAGTATTGAAAAAAAACTCCCAAATAAGCGAACAAAATCACTTTTACTCTACCTGGAAGCTCCTCAATTTTAAAGTAAAATGGTTCAAAGAATAAGAATCTATAGACCAAAGCTTTTTAGAAACAAATATGAGCCAAATACAATATTGATTAACCTATGTGGGAGAAAATAGTACTTTTATAAATCCCAACCCAAAAGAGAAGTATCCAACAAAAAATTAGCCTAAAATAATCTCTTTAGTCCCTGGCACGACCTAAGACTCAAGGTCACAGATAGTATCAATGAATGCGATGACTCTGAAAATCTTCTTATTTAGGAGAAACAATTCCCCACAACTAAGGACTGTAATGATTTTCCTGAGTATCAAATCTCAAACCCCATAGAAGAAGGACCCAATTCTTGAAAGGTATCCCTCCTAATTCAGAGTAGCATATATCCACAATAAACATAAAAAAATATTGCGTGTCCAGGAAAACGGCGCGGCTATGGCTCAAGAGCCGGTTCTTATAAAAGCCCCCACCGCCGACGATTTCTATCTGTTTCTCACCAGGAGGCAATCAAACCCGGCGCCCCTGTCTCCAAAGAGCCCAGAGGAACCGGCCAGATCCACAGTAATAATCCACAGGTGGTCGCTGCAGCAGAAACTCACGGCGGGTCCCGAAACAGCAGCCGCCGTCAGTCAAGATTCGGCTCCCTCAGTACCTCCCACCACCGATGGCTTTAATAAAGAACTCTCCGAAAAATCAATGGAGCCTGGCGTGCCCAAGCCCAAAACACTCGGGGGGAAGGTCCAAGTTCAATGAAACAGGCTCTCACCTGATCCAAAGTTGGGGATGTCCACTGTATTCAAACTTCAGCGGCGGATCTAGGGGGCGGCTGCCACAGCTATGAATCGGCTCCTGCAGCTCCTTACTCCACCGATGATTTTAGCAAAGAACTTTCTGAATATTCAAAGGATCTCGATGTGCCTGGTCTTGAATTGTTCAGGGAGATGATCTTTATCTGGATAAGCAGGCTCCCGTTGGATCCAGAGTTGCAGATGCCCGTGGTTGCCCAGGAAATACGGCGGATCCAAGAAACAGCCACTGCCGTCGTTCAAGAGCCGGCACAAAGAACCGGCTCCTCCAGCTCGATGATTTTAGTGTATAACTTTCCGAAAACTCACCAGTTCTCGGCGTGCCCGATCTTAAATCTCTCCCATGGGCTGTTCAGACCCAAAGGGACAGGCTCCCGAGTGATCTACCAACACAGACGTTACAGCCAAAAATCCATAGTGGATCCAAGAAGCAGCCTCGGTTGTCGTATATGAGCCGGTACAAAGAATCGGCTCCTGACACCTCTGATGATTTTAGTGTAGAACTTTCCGAAAACTCACCAGATCTCGGCGTGCCTGGTATTAAATTGTTCAGAGGGATGGTCCAGATCCAGGGGAACAGGCTCCCGTGCAGTCTCAAACTGCAGGTACACGTGGCAGGCAGCAGTTCACAGCGAGTCCTGGATTTAGCTGCGGTTGTCGTTCAGGAGCCGGATCTTTTAGCCTTTCCCACCGCTGATGATTTGCTCTTTAAACAACTTGGATAAGTCGCAAAACCCGACTTGCAGAGTCTCAAATTATTCAAGGAGGGAGCCCGAATCTAGTAGGCTAGGAGGAGGCCTCTTCCAGTCAGTATGACCTCTTTAAAACAGGGTGACTTGCTATGTGCTCCGGATCACCGAAGACTCAGGCTTCACCGCTGCTTCCCCACTGCAGGCCGCACTTCTACTCTCCTGTATTCTGTTAAGTAGGTGAATATAGAGAAATATCCCCACGGTCTAGGGGATGCCCGAAGTCCAAGGAAGGATTTTCCAATACTGGATGCCTCCAGATAGTCGCTTTAAATCGTCGCTTCTTCATAAGTCCCTAGGAGCTCTGCAATGGACGTCTCACCCCATCCACCAGCAGGACACGCCCCCAAGCACTCCTTCCCATGGCAGAATCTTCTGGCTCAGGTACGACACGGGGTGCTCTTGGTTCCCTGAGTTTACCTGGCTAAGGATAGCACCGAGGCCAAACTCGCAGGCGTCAGTCTGTACTAAGAGTGACTGACTGCGGTGGACTACCCTTAGCACAGGAGAGCTACTAAAAGCCACCTCACAGTCGTCCATCTAGTCAACTGTATGGGGTAGCTTTTTCCTGGTGAGGTCCGTCAAGGGCTTCACAAGGCTGCTATAGTTTTGTACAAAGCACCTTCTTTGGCACCAGGACTACAGGTGAGGCCCACCCGCTCTTGGATCGCTGAATCACCCCCAGCTGCAACATCTCATCAATCTCCTGGCACATGACGTGCTGCACCTCATCAGAGATCCAAAAGGATGTCCACTGTAGGGGGGCATGATTCCTGGTGTCCACTTCGTGGACCGCTACCTCAGCCCTTCCGGGTTGGTTGGTAAACACAGCCTGGAAGGGTTCCAGCATGGTTCGCAGCTGCGACCGCTGGGGTGTGGATAGCAAGGCTCTTAACTCCACATCCTCTATGGACCCACCGGCCTTAGCTTAGAACAGCATGTCCAGGAGGGGGTCTTCCTCCCCGTCCTCGGGCAAGTTGTAGACCGGAAGGACGCAGGCTCCACGTTTCTGATGAGACTTCCTCATATTGACGTGGAAGGCTTTGTGCCTACCTGAGCATGGTCAAGGGTGACCACACAGGTGACTGGGTTGAGTTGTTGATGTGCGACGTATGGGCCTTCCCAAGCTGCCTGAAGCTTATCCTTTGGTACGGGGACCTGCACCCCCTTCTGACCCACCTGGCAAGTCCGCTCCAGGGCGTTATGGCTGTACCAGTGCTTCTGGTCAGCCTGAGCCTATGCCATGTTGTCATTCACCAACTGCATCATGGTCTGCATCTTGTTACGGAAGTGCATGACATACTCCACCATGGACACTTCTGAAGGGCTCGGCTCATCTTCCCAGGATTCTATTACCAACCAAAGGGGTCCCCGGGCTCGCCTAGTTATTCTGATGTCCAGCCACCGAATTCAATCAGCTTTCTAGGTCACCAAGTCCTCTGATACCAATACAGATGAAGTTTCTAATCCGTCCCAGTAATATTTCATGGCCAGAATCTTGATATGCAGGAATTCACACAGTCTCTATCGGTCCAAATGCAATCCTATTAACAGGAGTGTTCTTGAAAATGCTGTTTCCTATCTAACTCTCCCTAACTAACTCAACAGTCGGTGACAGGTCACACTTCTCAGTTTACTCACAGGAGCCTCTTCCTCTGGATCACACTTGTTTGATTTGGATCACTTCAGGCTCTGGATTCTTCTGAGTCTCTCTGACAGGACTCCTTCTCTTTATCTCCCTGGGAAAAATCTCTGACTTTCAACTTCTTGCTTCCAGAGTTTTCTCTCTGTTACTCAAAGGTAATCTCTAGTGGCTGAACTAACTTACTGCAGCATTATTGTTTATAACAGAAAAAAATCAACATACTACACTCCACCCTACTTATAATTTGGCATCCCGACAAATGGCTTCTCACAACTCACATGCAGCACATACTCATCAGGATTCTATCGTATCGGGGGAATTTCGGCTGTGCTCCTCTCCGACCTCCATAACCTGCCATACTCAATGGAACATTCACCGTATCTGGTGAAACAGTAACATCAGGGGCCCTATCTTGTACATCTGGCATTTATACTGTCAGACTCCTCACCTCTGGGAGTTCGCACTCAAAGTCATCCCAACAGTCACATTCAACATTGCTTGGCTGTACCACCGTTGAGGGATCAGACAACTCAGGGAGACAGACAGGTGCATCGGACATACACTGCTTTAGCCAGTGCGACGGGGTCCGATGCATCCCTCAGGAACCACTGTGAACACACTTCCCCCAGGAAACACTCTTTCCACTACTGTGTAAGGTGTGTCCTCCTTTCTGGACGCATAACTCACACTATCACCTGTCACCCACACGAAACTCATCCGCGTGCACTGGTCCCCGATCTTGGTGTGGATGACCTTTACTTGGTCTTTAACTATTTAGTGGATTCCTCGCAACTTTCGTCGGTGATCCTGGACCCACTCACTGGCTGTACGATACTCTGGCTCATCCGGTACAGACAAACTCAGCTCTTCAATTTCTCGTCCATGCTGACCGAACATCATTGCATAAAGGGGGTTTTACACATAGCGATATTGCTAGCGATATCGCTATAACATCACCGATTTTGTGACATTATAGCGATATCGCTAGCGATATCGCTATGTGTGATACTTACCTCCGACCGGCTCCCCCGCTGTCCATTGCTGATCGTGTGAGAATGTCCGGCTCCATTTTTCGTCGTCAGCTTCCTGCTGGGCTTCCTGCTGTGACGACGAGCGATGTGTGGAGGCGGGCGGGAGGACGTCAGGATCGCTGTGTGTGAAAGGTGAGTATCGTGCGCTGCGTTGCTGCTGCATCGCTGAGAGGTCTGCCTGTGTGACAGCTCACTAGCGATCATTTAGCGATGCACCAGTGATCCTGACCGGGTCGGATCGCTGGTCTGATCGCTGGTGCATCGCTAAATGTAAAGGGGCCTTTAGGTGTGAATTCTGTGGTGCTATGGATGCTGTTGTTATAGGCTCACATAAGTTCTGGGATGAACTCAGGCCATCACTCCTTCTGCCTCTGTTCCAATGTTCTCAGCATCTGGAGCAGTGTTTGGTTGAATCACTCACAAGCCCCATTTCCCTGTGGGTGATAGGGCGTCATCCTCGATTGCTGAATCCCATAGACCTGTAGCAACTCAGTCATCAGCTGACTCTAAAAGCAGTCACCTTGATCTGAATACACCCTTTGGGGACACCCATAAACCGGGATGAAATGCTTACAGATCGCCTCTGCTGCTGACTTAGCAGCCTGATCCTTGGTGGGAATGGCCACGGCAAACTTTGTAAAATGATCAGTCATGACTAGGCATGAATGATGACCACTTCTGGAGTACCCGACTGACCGATAATCCACCATTAATACCTCCAATGGGGAAGACATCACAATTGCCTGAACAGGAGCCCTCTTTTCAGGGGACTTATTCAATTCACAGGGCTGGCACTTAGCACACACCTCTCTCACGAGTTCTTCTAGGCCAGGTGTGTACACGAACCATTGCAACCATCGCTAAGGCTTCTCAGGTCCAAAATGAGCACCCCGCGTATGAGCCTCTCGGGCAATGTCTGGAGCCACTGAAGCTGGTATCACCACCTGCCAACAATACCCCAGTATGCCGCTATGTAGATCCAGCGATACAGTACCCCTTCCGCTATGGCCAATTGGTCCCTCTGCCGTAACAGTTTCTGCCCTTCTGCACCCAGCCGAGCTCTCGCTCTTTTGTCAGGCCAGGACTCTTGACTCAGCCATTTCTTTACTCAAGACAACTCGGTGGCTGCATCCTGTAAATAGGCTCACTCCTGACGAGTCTTGCCAAGCAACGTGGCAACCCGTGATGCATGTGCCTCAAGTCGGGGATCTCAGTACCCTCGAGGTCTTCATCTACCACTTATCTCGAGTCACTCGTGACAATGCGTCGGCATTGGAGTTCTCTTTCCCAGAACGGAACCAAATCCGGTAATTAAACTTGGACATCCATGCCATCCACCTCTGCTCCAGGGCTCCTAGCTTGGCGTTCTCCAAGTGTGCCAGCGGATTATTGTCAGTCATCACGAGAATCTCTGAACCAGCCAGATACTCTGCAAATTTCTCGGTCATGGCCCACACCTACGCCAACATCTCCAGCTTGAACGAGCTTTAATTATCTGGGTTTCACTCGGTGTCCCGTACATACCGACTGGCATATACGATGAGCCTCTCACGCCCCTCCTGTTCTTAGGCTAACAGAGCTCCCAGGCCATGGAGGCTCCCGTCAGTGTACAGGATGAAAGGTCGGTCAAAGCGTGCATACGCCAACAAGGGTGCCTGCACAAGGGCAGCTCGGATCTGACTGAATGCCTGTTGCTGTAGGTCTGTCCAGTGGATGGGTTGATTCTAGGTCCCTCGTGCCGTCCCTCTTAACAGCTCATTCAGTGGCTCAGCCACTTTAGCAAAGTCTTTTACAAACCAACGGTAGTATCCGGCTAAACCGAGAAACACCTGTACTTCCCTCCGGGTCTTGGGCCTGGGCCACTCTTGAATGGCCTCGATTTTACTGGGTGCTAGACACACACCCTCAGCCAGTACTACATGCCCCAGATACTCGATCTGTGTCCAGAACACTTGACACTTTTTGGGCTTGATCTTAAGTCCATTGTCTCTCAGTCGGTGCAACATTTGCCGGAGCTTTTTCAGGTGATCGTCAAACGAGTCTCCAAATGCAATCACATCATCCAGATAGGTCAACACGGACTCAAAGTTGTAATCACCAAAGCAATACTCCATCAACCTCTGAAATGTTCCTGGGGCATTACTCAGTCTGAAGGGCATTCGGTTAAACTCCTACAAACCCATCGGTAAGATTAATGCTGTCTCGAGCCGCCACGGGCACCTGCCAGTAGCTACTGGCCAGGTCAAGGGTGGAGAAGTACTTCACCTTTCCCAATGCAGACAGGAATTCTTCGATTCTTTGTAACGGGAAGGAGTCACGTACAGTGTGTGCATTCAGCTTGAGGTAATCAACACAAAACTGTATGGACCCGTCCCTCTTCCCTACCAATACAACTAGCACAGCCCAAGGACTTTGACTCTGGCAGATCACCCGATTATCCAGCATTTGCACTATCATCCCTTTGTCCTCTTGGTAGAGGCTCGGTAGAATCTGGCGATATCTCTCCCGAATTGGGGGGTGTTTCCCATGGGTATCTCGTGTTCCACCTCCTTTGTGCAACCAAAGTCTTCATCACCCCTGGAGAAAGCAGCCTGATATTCCCACAGAGTATCCTCCAGCCTGGTCGCCTGCTCGGATGTCAACTGGGACTCATCCACTCCCATAATCTCCATAATCTTCCTGCCATTCAACGCAGGCGTGGGGGACTTCTCGGATGTCGTCTGCATTGACAGGGTCCAGGCAGTCCTGTGGTCTGCTCTCAGTGTGAACTGACTTTTGGGAATGACTCCTTTGCCGCACACATATACATCATCCAACTTAGTGCCCACCGCTAGAGTCGCCCCATGATTCTGCATATTCAGACACTTTACTGGTATACTTCCATCTTGTACAACGGCAAACGTTCGGGCTATCATCGGACTATCCGTGTCTTCTGACTGACCCGCCGGTTCCAGAATCACCTCCACACCGTTCAGTTTTCTGTGTGTCGCTACCAGCATCAACACAAGCTTCTCTTGACCTGGGCCGATCAAAGCGAAATATATACAGCTCCCACCGCTCTTCCTTCTGCCGAACTCTTCTGAATACCGTACAAACGGTCCACCTGCTGCAGGACTTTCTGAGTGACTTTGTGGGGTGTCAACCATTTCCAATACCTCGGACCATCGCGCTCAAACAAAAGGGAGTCCAGCTCTCTCAGGATGTTCATCCCCAGAACCACCGAAAGGTTCAGCCTCACCTGTGTCTTCACGAGTAACATGCCTTTGGTTCCCAACTTCTGGCCAAACAGCTGCACCTTCATCCACGCAATGCCCGCCACTGGAATTTCCTTATTATTTGCGGCCTTCAGCCTTAACAGATGACCCGACTCCGGTTTGACAGTCCCTTCCAAGTGCGCCTTGAAAAATTTAATTGGCATAGTCGTCACCTCCGATGCGGTATCCACCAAGAACGCCACCTTCTTTCCTGCAAGCTGTACCTCCAGAGTGGGACTCTCTGCAATCAGATCCTCGGAACAGACGTTGGGCGTTGATTTTTGTTCCTGCCTCGTATGCCCAACTATGGCGAGGGCCTCTCTTTTACCAATGGTGGGACTTCAGCTGTCAGCTTCTTCTGGCAGTCTCGCTGCATATGAGCAAGTGCTCGGCATCGCCAACATTGCATCAGTTTTCTTGCCCTACCCCTGGATGTCTCAGGTCTTAAAGCAGTTAACGCCCCCCTGTGGTATAGGTTGATCTCCCATACAGCGGAGTAGAAGGGTTAGTCGGCGTCAAGTATATCGGAGGTATTACCCGAACCTGCATCTGCTGCATCTGCTCCGCCAGGCTTTCCATGGTTTTCTGTAAAGCTGCCATCTGTGCTTGGACAGGGTCTGGTCTCAGCCCTCTTGTATCAGCTACTTGCAGGTTACTCCACTGCAGAGAGAGCTTCACTGCTAAGGTCTGTGCTACCGCTTCTTCCTGTATTTCAGAATAGGTAACATCAGGGGTACTCCGCGCTTTCAGTAACAATTCACTCCTTAGTGTCTCATTCTGTATTCCCTTGATGATCTGATCCTAAAGAACACTGTCAGCATCGGCCTCTGTACCCACGGTCACAGGTGACTTCTTTTTGATCTCCTCATGCAGTTCCTCCAATGCTATAGCATACTGAATCAGGCTTTCTCTGTCTCTCTGGGTCTGAGTGAAAAACTGTACCTGCAGCTGCCCTGCCGCCGCCGCATGATCAAATGTTTTTTTCCAATATCCGAATGATTCAACAAGACTCGGATTTCAACAAGACAACTTTGCGGACATCCCCTCCAAAGCATTCAGCGCGACATCTGGCTGCAGTCGGGGGCTAACACCGTGCAAGGCAACAGGGTTCTTTAACCTGCCTACCCAATTACTGAACAGCAGGTTGTAACCATAAAACTTGGCCAGGTGATTAAGAAGCGCTCCTGTGGCAGAGCAACCCATTAACTGATCTCTACCAGAAACGATGGTCAGGGCCAGTGTTTGGGGCAGGCAGACAAGGCAGCTGCCTGGGGCCCCCTGTGTCTGCAGCCCCTTTATAAAGTGCCCAGAGGGTGAACAGCATTACTTACAGTGAATAGCGCTGTGCATCCTCTGCAGTCCTTGATCATCTCTCCCAAACCACCTCCAATCCCCCCTCTCTCTCCCCTGCGGTGTCAGGTTAGATGAGAGTGAGGGGGAGGGGCACAGCACAGCAGAGGTCAGACCTGGGGCAGGACATGTCTGCAGCCCTGTGTGTGTGTTACCTCCTCCTCATCATGGCTGCTCCTATATCACCATCCTGAGATCTGCACAAATGACATCAGGACCTGATAAGTGTATATATATATATATATATATATATATATGTGTGTGTGTACATGGACAGTATTCAGTGTGTGTGTCTGTATATGTGTATATAGTATGTGTATGCAATTGTGCATATATACAGTATATAATATAATTAAAGTATGTATATCTGTGGTGCATTTCTGTGTATGTGTATATATATATTAGGGTGTTTCATTTTGTATGGTAAAAATTAAAATGTCAAATTTTTGCAGACTTTGCTTATACCCTGAGTCTCACTAATGTAAAAAGTATATATGCCAAATTTCAAGACGATCGAACAATATTTAGAGGTTGCACACTTTTATCAGTTTAATAAAAGTACGCAAAAAAACAGATTTTCAATGTTAAGTATTTTTTGTTAGAAATTCAAAGAATTAAAAACTTAGAATAATAGTGACAATAAACAGTAACATTGATAGGCAGCATCATATGTATTAAATGATTTACACTAATGTGCTGTGAAAGATGCAACTCCTTCTTTTGTTCGCTTGGTGACGGCTTTTCTATGATACTCGACAACTCTTAACAAGAACTGTTTCTGTTGTTCCTCTCTGATGGAATTATTAAACTTCTTTCTCAGAGCAATGCCCCTTTCTGCGGTGTCATGATGAACCACCTTAAGGCTGTGTGCACACGTAAGAGTTTTTTCCGTGTTTTTTAAGCGCCGTAACAACGCTTACAAGAAGCATCCCATTCATTTTAATGAATTCTGCTCTTTTTGTGCATATTGATGCGTTTTTTTCCGTGAAAAAAAACGCATCGCGGTAAAAAACGCAGCATGCTCATTAATTTCGCGGAAAAATCCACATTTCTAACTATTTTCTATGAGGCTGGGGACGCTCTGGAAAAAAACGCATAAAAAAGTGCGTTTTTTATGCAAAAATGCGCGTTTTCTGGGAAGGAGTCAGGTTTTCAGTCTGGAATTTTCTGCATATGTGGGTACATAGCCTAAGAGCATTGATGTAACTTCTTAGTGTATCACTGCAATATTCTTCTACGTCGTGGATCCCAAATAATTCAAAGATATATCTTTGTTTTACTTGTAACAAAATCGCTGAGGTCTTTTCCTTCAAAAACGAGGTTTTTACCTTCCAACCGTTTCAGATCCTTTTTCTTTGCAGGTTTCATTCTGAAATTTTCCAACATCTTCTCCTTCTCAGCCTGACCGATACGTTCATCCAAAAATGCCACTCCTGTTAGTTTCTCACAGATACCAGCTGTGTCTCTTAGCCCCTGAGAGGGCCCGTTCTCTGACAGCTTTTTCTGGATAAAGGCCATAGTCAGATTGTCCCCCCAAGTACATCATAAGGCTAGTAACCCAGGTATTAGGAAACCCCTTTTCTAGGTGGCAGGAGACATTTGTGCAGACTGTGGGGAAGGCTGTGGATTTTCTATATGCAGTATGATCTTTGTCATGCTGAGTTGTTACAAAATTTTGTCTAAAAGGTCACATTCTGTAAGAGGTAAAAACGTGCCGCAAAATCCACAGCAAAATTTGTGCCATGTCCAAATGTGGCATAAAAAGTGTCAATAAGAGGATAGTGTGATATATTGTCATTTTTCTGGCCTTTGTAAAGTTGCTATAGTTTAAGATTTGCATGAAAAAAAACTATAAAAATATACAGTGGCATACAAAAGTTTGGGCACACCTGGTCAAAGTTACTGTTATTGTGAACAGTTAAGCAAGTTGAATATGAAATGATCTCTAAAAGGCCCAAAGTTAAAGATGACACATTTCCTTTGTATTTTAGTCCGGAAAAAAATACTGTCATTTTTTTTTCCATTTTAAATTGCAATGCAAAAGTTTGGGCACCCTTGGAGATTTGTGTGCTCAGAAAACTCTGGAGTTGTAGTACATTGTTCTGCTGTTCAGAGACACCTGCACAAATATGGAATTCATGGAAGAGTCATCACAAGAAAACCTCTCCTGCATCCTTGCCATAACAATCCTTGTGGATTTAGTAGCACACGAGTGTTTCTTTCATTTCCTTGTGATGGTAAATAAAAACTAAAAGCACTTGCTCCTTGGAAGGGAGTCAAGCTCCCAAAAATTCACCACCAGGCACCTTTTCAAGTAACCAAATTCCCTTTCTAGTACTCATTTTCAGTTTAACTACCTACAAAACATAATAGAAACACAACATACACATTAGTGTGATGTCGATGATACATTTCCATGAATTTCAGTACTTTCAGATAAAAGTGATCAAAGTGTGCAACCCCTAAATATTAATCGATTTCCCTAAAATTTTTTACATGGATCTTTTAGATGACTTAGGCCAAGGATTCAAGCAAAGTCATATGAAAATCATAACTTCGGAAAAATGAAACATCCTAATATATATGTATATATATGCATGTACATACAGTATCTAGTATGTGTGTCTGTGTATATTATATATGTATACTGCATGTGTGCAGTATATTGTGAAATACATGTATAAAGTGTATATGTATGTGAGCATACTGTACATACGTTATATGAACTGAATGTTTCTGTGTATATACCTTATATTTGTCCTTGTACACACGGTATGTGTCTGTATACTGTATGTACAATATGTAGTATGTTTCTATATTTATAAAGCATATATGATGTGTGTACATGTATACTGTATATGTGTGTATATGTGCTGTAACCCTAGTGTCGCCATAATAGGGATCAGTTTATGTCTGATGCCTGTGTTTTACATTAGGGCCTGTTCACACTGTCTTTCTTTACTGCACCCCCTGGGTTCTGCCTGAATTCCCTATAGAGCCATAGATTGCAATTAGAGTTGAGCGAAACGGGTCGAAAAAATTCAAAAGTCGCCGACTTTTGGCAAAGTCGGGTTTCATGAAACGAAACCCGACCCTAGGATGAGGTCGGCCACGAGGTCGGCGACTTACGCGCCAAAGTCGCGTTTCAAAAGTTTGTTTTGCGCTCTTTTTCAGCCAATCAGGATCCACGGACACTGTGGGCAATGTGATGACATAGGCACGGGTCACCACCATCTTTCAGAAGGGCATGCAAGTGATTGGCTTGCTTTGGTGGGCGTCACAGGGGGTATAAAAGGGCGTGCACGCCGACCGCCATCTTACTTCTGCCGATCTTAGTATAGGGAGAGGTTGCTGCTGATTCTGTAGGGAGAGCATTAGGCAGGGAAGAAGACAAAAAAACTGCTTCTGCTGCTAGCGATTTGGCCTGCACAACACACAAGTCACTGTGTGTGCAGTGCAAGGGGAGGCTATATTGTGGTGTATCAGTGGTGTTGGTTGTTGGGCTGCCTTCTAAGGCTTCCTGACACGCTGGCATTGCTGTTTACCCACTGCTCCGCAAACTGCTTTTTAAAAGCAATCCAATCTCCCTTATCCTCTCGTCACTTTGGTCACAGGCAGCTGTGCCATCGAGCGTGTCACATAGCGCTCAGATATCAGTGGGCCGCACACAATCCACAAGTGTCCAGTGTCCAAAAGTGTACGCAGAGATTCAAAATCTCCATTATCCTCTCGTCACTTTGGTCACAGGCAGCTGTGCCATCGAGCGTGTCACATAGCGCTCAGATATCAGTGGGCCGCACACAATCCACAAGTGTCCAGTGTCCAAAAGTGTACGCAGAGATTCAAAATCTCCATTATCCTCTCGTCACTTTGGTCACAGGCAGCTGTGCCATCGAGCGTGTCACATAGCGCTCAGATATCAGTGGGCCGCACACAATCCACAAGTGTCCAGTGTCCAAAAGTGTACGCAGAGATTCAAAATCTCCATTATCCTCTCGTCACTTTGGTCACAGGCAGCTGTGCCATCGAACGTGTCACATAGCGCTCAAATATCAGTGGGCCGCACACAATCCACAAGTGTCCAGTGTCCAAAAGTGTACGCAGAGATTCAAAATCTCCATTATCCTCTCGTCACTTTGGTCACAGGCAGCTGTGCCATCGAGCGTGTCACATAGTGCTCAGATATCAGTGGGCCGCACACAATCCACAAGTGTCCAGTGTCCAAAAGTGTACGCAGAGATTCAAAATCTCCATTATCCTCTCGTCACTTTGGTCACAGGCAGCTGTGCCATCGAGCGTGTCACATAGCGCTCAGATATCAGTGGGCCGCACACAATCCACAAGTGTCCACTGTCCACAAGTGTACGCAGAGATTCAAAATCTCCATTATCCTCTCGTCACTTTGGTCACAGGCAGCTGTGCCATCGAGCGTGTCACATAGCGCTCAGATATCAGTGGGCCGCAGACAATCCACAAGTGTCCACTGTCCACAAGTGTACGCAGAGATTCAAAATCTCCATTATCCTCTCGTCACTTTGGTCACAGGCAGCTGTGCCATCGAGCGTGTCACATAGCGCTCAGATATCAGTGGGCCGCACACAATCCACAAGTGTCCACTGTCCACAAGTGTGTGCAGAAATTCTAAAACTCCCCTGTCCTATAGACACCTTGTACCTTGTTTTACATTACTATATAGTTTGTTGGATTTTGTCTACATTTCTACCAAAAATGAGGAAGGCTGGTGGAAGAGGCCGTGGCATTGGGCGGGGGTTGGCAGCTGGTAATGATGGTGTTGGTGGTGGATCTGATGGTAGTGGCAAGAGCAAAATAGGACCAAATGCAGGAGGTGCTGACCCTGCGTCATCGTCTGTCTACATAAGGCCTCGAACGCTTAGTTTTCTAGGAGTTGGCAAACCGCTTTTAAAGGCAGAGCATCAGGAAAAAGTTTTGTCTTACATTGCTGACTCAGCCTCCAGCTCTATCGCCTCCTCTTCTTCAGTTGTAAAAAGTAAAAGCACTGAGTCGTCATTGGAGGCTCATGTTCATGAACCACACCTTTCCTTGTGTCCTTCACCCCAACCAAGATTGAAGGATGACGCAGGCCATACTACTGATTACTCCATGGAGCTGTTTTCACATACCATGCCTGGATTATCAAGTCAAATGGTGAATTACCCAGGCCAAGATGAATCTGACATGGAGTGCACTGATGCACAGCCGCTGATGGATGATTCTGCTAGTACATTCACTCAGAGCACTACATTGTCCTCGCAGTGTACAGAGCCAGATTTTGACCCTGATGAGACTCAGGTGCCCCTTCCCGCACACTATACCACCATACACGGTGACACAGAGAAAGGTGCACATGACATAGAAGAGGAGGTGATGGATGACCCAGTTGTTGACCCAGATTGGCATCCATTGGGGGAAGAGGGTGCTGCTTCCAATAGCTCAGATGAGGAGCATACAGAGCAGACATCGACATCGCAACAGCTGTTATCTGGCAGGCCCGGAGCACTCCAAAGACAGGTTCCAAACATCAAAAGAGTTGCTGGACAGCTTGTCCAGAGGGTCAAAAGATCACAGCGTGCTAGGCCGCAAAATGTCTGCCAAAGTAGGAAGAGTGCAGTGTGGCAGTTTTTTGAACAAAATCCTCATGATCAGGCCAAGGTTATCTGTAAGAAGTGCGCAAAGACCTTTAGCCGAGGGAAAAATCTGAAAAATTTGAATACCAGTTGCATGCTTAGACATTTAACCAGCATGCACTTGCAAGCATGGACACAACACCAAACCTCAAGTGCCACATGTGCAACTGATCACAACGAAGGTAGTCAGCAACGCTACATTGTTTCCCCCACTGTAAGCACACCGGTTAGCACAGTAGCAAATGTTGAGGTGTCGTTGCAAGGCCACAGCAGTCAGGGAATCCCACTGTTATATCAACGAAAGACTGATTCTAGGCCATCAGAAAGAACACCAACTCCATCACCATCATCAACCCTCTCTCAGTCCGCCCTGTCCACCGCTACTTCCACCATATGCAGCTCTCAAGTCCAGCTCACCCTCCCAGACACTATGAGTAGGTCAAGAAAGTACTCAGTCTCTCATCCGCGTACACTGGGTTTGAACGCCCACATTGCCAAACTAATCTCGTTTGAGATGATGCCCTTTCGGTTGGTGGAAAGCACAGCTTTCCGCGAACTCATGGCCTATGCAGTACCACGCTATGACCTACCCAGTCGCCACTTCTTCTCTCGCAAAGCCATCCCAGCCCTCCACCATCATGTGAAAGACCGCATTGTTCATGCACTCAAGCAGTCAGTGAGCGGAAAGGTGCACCTCACAACTGATGCATGGTCCAGTCGGCATGGCCAGGGCCGTTACGTGTCCATCACTGCGCACTGGGTTAATGTGGTGGATGCAGGGTCCACAGGGGACAGCGGTGGTGGGACAGTGCTGCCTAGCCCACGGTCTAGGAAACAGTTGGCTGTAGGCGTTCGACCCTCCTCCTCCTCCTCCTCCTCCAGAAGCGACAGCTCGTCCACAGAGCGCAGTCGTACGAGCACTCCATCTGCAGCTGCCACTGTTGCACACGATGTGTCCCCCTATCGAGCAGCTAGTGGAAAGCGTCAGCAGGCTGTGTTGCAGATGATGTGTTTGGGCGACAGACACACCGCCGAGGTGCTGGCCGAGTACTTGAAACGACAAACTGAGTCATGGCTGGGCAGTGTACATCTTGAGGCAGGCAAGGTAGTTAGTGATAACGGCCGTAATTTTGTGGCAGCCATAGCCCTTTCAAAACTCAGCCACATACCTTGCTTGGCTCACACCTTGAACCTGGTGGTGCAGTGCTTCCTCAAAAATTATCCGGAGTTAACAGCCCTGCTCCAGAAGGTGCGAAGACTGTGCGCGCACATCCGCCGGTCGCCTGTACACTCCGTTCGTATGCAGAAGCTGCAGCGATTGCTCCACCTTCCCAACCACCGCCTCATTATCGACATTGCAACAAGGTGGAACTCCACCCTGCACATGGTGGAGCGGCTGTGCGAGCAGAGGCAGGCCATAATGCATTTGTGGGAAGATACACGGCCAGGCACTTTGAGAGCAGACATGGAGTTGACAGGCGTGCAGTGGTCGAAGCTGAAAGACCTTTGTAAAGTCCTTCAGTGTTTTGAGGAATGCACACGGCTGGTAAGCGCAGACGACGCCATCCTAAGCATGAGCATCCCACTTATGCGTCTGCTCATGCAAACTTTGACGCACCTTAAGGAGCAGGCGTCTGCAGCCAATGTTGATGAGGAGGAAGAGGAGGAGGGAATCCTTGATGACATTCAGCCATTGTCTGCTCAGGGACCTCTCCTGGACGAGGTGGAGGAAGAAGAGGAGGAGGAGGAGGAGGATGATGGGGATGATTACTTAGGGGAGGAGGATGCATCTCGTGGGGCAAGTGAAAATGTTGGCGTGGCAAGGTCTGGTACAGGGTTTGTGCGTGACTGGAGGGATGTGGATTTGCCAGAAAGTGCTCCTCCACCCAGCAATCGCAGTGCATCATTGACACCGGGAACATTGGCCCACATGTCAGATTATGCCTTGCGGATCCTAAAAAGGGACCCCCGCATTGCCAAAATGATGAACGATGACGACTACTGGTTGGCCAGCATCCTGAATCCACGCTATAAAGGCAAATTACAAAACATCATGCCACAGGAGAACCTTGACCTAATATTGGCTAATAAACAAGCAACTCTGGTAAATCGGTTGCTTGAGGCATTCCCAGCACACAGCAGCGGTGATGGTTCTCACACGAGCCGTACGGGCCGGGGGCAGCTTGGCAGAGGTGTTCGTGGTGCACACAGCAGAAGTGGCGTTAGAGACAGGGGTTTCATGACAATGTTGTGGACTGATTTTTCAAATACCGCTCACACAACTGGTAATACTGCATCGATGGAAAGTGACAGGAGACAGCAGTTGTCAACTATGGTTACAAACTACTTTTCCTCCCATATCGATGTTCTCCCACACAGGTCATTCCCCTTTGACTATTGGGCCGCTAAACTGGACACCTGGCCTGAATTGGCCCAATATGCCTTACAGGAGCTCGCTTGCCCAGCTGCAAGTGTGCTATCGGAAAGAGTCTTCAGTGCAGCTGGATCAATCCTGACAGAAAAAAGGACCCGTCTGTCTACCCAAAATGTGGATGATCTAACCTTCATTAAAATGAACCACGCATGGGTTTCCAAGGATTTTGTGCAATGACGTACAATCCATACTGGGCCTAACACCGTCTGAGCCTGCCTCATGCTGTATAGACATATATTTTGAATGTGTACGCTATCCATACATGTTATCCGGGGATACGGTACCCCTTCTAACCTTTGTGCAATGACGTGCAATCCATACTGGGCCTAACACTGTCTGAGCCTGCCTCATGCTGTATAGACATATATTTTGAATGTGTACGCTATCCATACATGTTATCCAGGGATACGGTACCCTTTCTAACCTTTGTGCAATGACGTGCAATCCATACTGGGCCTAACACCGTCTGAGCCTGCCTCATGCTGTATAGACATATATTTTGAATGTGTACGCTATCCATACATGTTATCCGGGGATACGGTACCCTTTCTAACCTTTGTGCAATGACGTGCAATCCATACTGGGCCTAACACCGTCTGAGCCTGCCTCATGCTGTATAGACATATATTTTGAATGTGTACGCTATCCATACATGTTATCCGGGGATACGGTACCCTTTCTAACCTTTGTGCAATGACGTGCAATCCATACTGGGCCTAACACCGTCTGAGCCTGCCTCATGCTGTATAGACATATATTTTGAATGTGTACGCTATCCATACATGTTATCCGGGGATACGGTACCCCTTCTAACCTTTGTGCAATGACGTGCAATCCATACTGGGCCTAACACCGTCTGAGCCTGCCTCATGCTGTATAGACATATATTTTGAATGTGTACGCTATCCATACATGTTATCCGGGGATACGGTACCCCTTCTAACCTTTGTGCAATGACGTGCAATCCATACTGGGCCTAACACCGTCTGAGCCTGCCTCATGCTGTATAGACATATATTTTGAATGTGTACGCTATCCATACATGTTATCCGGGGATACGGTACCCCTTCTAACCTTTGTGCAATGACGTGCAATCCATACTGGGCCTAACACCGTCTGAGCCTGCCTCATGCTGTATAGACATATATTTTGAATGTGTACGCTATCCATACATGTTATCCGGGGATACGGTACCCCTTCTAACCTTTGTGCAATGACGTGCAATCCATACTGGGCCTAACACCGTCTGAGCCTGCCTCATGCTGTATAGACATATATTTTGAATGTGTACGCTATCCATACATGTTATCCGGGGATACGGTACCCCTTCTAACCTTTGTGCAATGACGTGCAATCCATACTGGGCCTAACACTGTCTGAGCCTGCCTCATGCTGTATAGACATACACTCACTGGCCACTTTATTAGGTACACCATGCTAGTAACGGGTTGGACCCCCTTTTACCTTCAGAACTGCCTCAATTCTTCGTGGCGGAGATTCAACAAGGTGCTGGAAGCATTCCTCAGAGATTTTGGACCATATTGACATGATGGCATCACACAGTTGGCGCAGATTTGTCGGCTGCACATCCCTGATGCGAATCTCCCGTTCCACCACATCCCAAAGATGCTCTATTGGATTGAGATCTGGTGACTGAGGAGGCCATTTGAGTACAGTGAACTCATTGTCATGTTCAAGAAACCAATCTGAGATGATTCGAGCTTTATGACATGGCGCATTATCCTGCTGAAAGTAGCCATCAGATGTTGGGTACATTGTGGTCATAAAGGGATGGACATGGTCAGCAACAATACTCAGGTAGGCTGTGGTGTTGCAACGATGCTCAATTGGTACCAAGGGGCCCAAAGAGTGCCAAGAAAAAATTCCCCACACCATGACACCACCACCACCAGCCTGAACCGTTGATACAAGGCAGGATGGATCCATGCTTTCATGTTGTTTACGCCAAATTCTGACCCTACCATCCGAATGTCGCAGCAGAAATCGAGACTCATCAGACCAGGCAACGTTTTTCCAATCTTCTACTGTCCAATTTCGATGAGCTTGTGCAAATTGTAGCCTCAGTTTCCTGTTCTTTGCTGAGAGGAGTGGTACCCGGTGTGGTCTTCTGCTGCTGTAGCCCATCTGCCTCAAAGTTCGACGCACTGTGCGTTCAGAGATGCTCTTCTGCCTACCTTGGTTGTAACGGGTGGCAATTTGAGTCACTGTTGCCTTTCTATCAGCTCAAACCAGTCTGCCCATTCTCCTCTGACCTCTGGCATCAACAAGGCATTTCCGGCCACAGAACTGCCGCTCACTGGATTTTTTTTCTTTTTCGGACCATTCTCTGTAAACCCTAGAGATGGTTGTGCGTGAAAATCCCAGTAGATCAGCAGTTTCTGAAATACTCAGACCAGCCCTTCTGGCACCAACAATCATGCCACGTTCAAAGGCACTCAAATCACCTTTCTTCCCCATACTGATGCTCGGTTTGAACTGCAGGAGATTGTCTTGACCATGTCTACATGCCTAAATGCACTGAGTTGCCGCCATGTGATTGGCTGATTAGAAATTAAGTCTTAACACACAGTTGGACAGGTGTACCTAATAAAGTGGCCAGTGAGTGTATATTTTGAATGTGTACGCTATCCATACATGTTATCCAGGGATACGGTACCCTTTCTAACCTTTGTGCAATGACGTGCAATCCATACTGGGCCTAACACCATCTGAGCCTGCCTCATGCTGTATAGACATATATTTTGAATGTGTACGCTATCCATACATGTTATCCGGGGATACGGTACCCCTTCTAACCTTTGTGCAATGACGTGCAATCCATACTGGGCCTAACACCGTCTGAGCCTGCCTCATGCTGTATAGACATATATTTTGAATGTGTACGCTATCCATACATGTTATCCGGGGATACGGTACCCCTTCTAACCTTTGTGCAATGACGTGCAATCCATACTGGGCCTAACACCGTCTGAGCCTGCCTCATGCTGTATAGACATATATTTTGAATGTGTACGCTATCCATACATGTTATCCGGGGATACGGTACACCTTCTAACCTTTGTGCAATGACGTGCAATCCATACTGGGCCTAACACCGTCTGAGCCTGCCTCATGCTGTATAGACATATATTTTGAATGTGTACGCTATCCATACATGTTATCCAGGGATACGGTACCCTTTCTAACCTTTGTGCAATGACGTGCAATCCATACTGGGCCTAACACCATCTGAGCCTGCCTCATGCTGTATAGACATACATTTTGAATGTGTACGCTATCCATACATGTTATCCGGGGATACGGTACCCCTTCTAACCTTTGTGCAATGACGTGCAATCCATACTGGGCCTAACACCGTCTGAGCCTGCCTCATGCTGTATAGACATATATTTTGAATGTGTACGCTATCCATACATGTTATCCGGGGATACGGTACCCTTTCTAACCTTTGTGCAATGACGTGCAATCCATACTGGGCCTAACACCGTCTGAGCCTGCCTCATGCTGTATAGACATATATTTTGAATGTGTACGCTATCCATACATGTTATCCAGGGATACGGTACCCTTTCTAACCTTTGTGCAATGACGTGCAATCCATACTGGGCCTAACACCGTCTGAGCCTGCCTCATGCTGTATAGACATATATTTTGAATGTGTACGCTATCCATACATGTTATCCGGGGATACGGTACCCCTTCTAACCTTTGTGCAATGACGTGCAATCCATACTGGGCCTAACACCGTCTGAGCCTGCCTCATGCTGTATAGACATATATTTTGAATGTGTACGCTATCCATACATGTTATCCGGGGATACGGTACCCCTTCTAACCTTTGTGCAATGACGTGCAATCCATACTGGGCCTAACACCGTCTGAGCCTGCCTCATGCTGTATAGACATATATTTTGAATGTGTACGCTATCCATACATGTTATCCGGGGATACGGTACCCCTTCTAACCTTTGTGCAATGACGTGCAATCCATACTGGGCCTAACACCGTCTGAGCCTGCCTCATGCTGTATAGACATATATTTTGAATGTGTACGCTATCCATACATGTTATCCGGGGATACGGTACCCTTTCTAACCTTTGTGCAATGACGTGCAATCCATACTGGGCCTAACACCGTCTGAGCCTGCCTCATGCTGTATAGACATATATTTTGAATGTGTACGCTATCCATACATGTTATCCGGGGATACGGTACCCTTTCTAACCTTTGTGCAATGACGTGCAATCCATACTGGGCCTAACACCGTCTGAGCCTGCCTCATGCTGTATAGACATATATTTTGAATGTGTACGCTATCCATACATGTTATCCGGGGATACGGTACCCTTTCTAACCTTTGTGCAATGACGTGCAATCCATACTGGGCCTAACACCGTCTGAGCCTGCCTCCTGAGACATATATTTTGAATGTGTACGCTATCCATACATGTTATCCAGGGATACGGTACCCTTTCTAACCTTTGTGCAATGACGTGCAATCCATACTGGGCCTAACACCGTCTGAGCCTGCCTCATGCTGTATAGACATATATTTTGAATGTGTACGCTATCCATACATGTTATCCGGGGATACGGTACCCTTTCTAACCTTTGTGCAATGACGTGCAATCCATACTGGGCCTAACACCGTCTGAGCCTGCCTCATGCTGTATAGACATATATTTTGAATGTGTACGCTATCCATACATGTTATCCGGGGATACGGTACCCCTTCTAACCTTTGTGCAATGACGTGCAATCCATACTGGGCCTAACACCGTCTGAGCCTGCCTCATGCTGTATAGACATATATTTTGAATGTGTACGCTATCCATACATGTTATCCGGGGATACGGTACCCCTTCTAACCTTTGTGCAATGACGTGCAATCCATACTGGGCCTAACACTGTCTGAGCCTGCCTCATGCTATATAGACATATATTTTGAATGTGTACGCTATCCATACATGTTATCCAGGGATACGGTACCCTTTCTAACCTTTGTGCAATGACGTGCAATCCATACTGGGCCTAACACCGTCTGAGCCTGCCTCATGCTGTATAGACATATATTTTGAATGTGTACGCTATCCATACATGTTATCCGGGGATACGGTACCCTTTCTAACCTTTGTGCAATGACGTGCAATCCATACTGGGCCTAACACCGTCTGAGCCTGCCTCATGCTGTATAGACATATATTTTGAATGTGTACGCTATCCATACATGTTATCCAGGGATACGGTACCCTTTCTAACCTTTGTGCAATCACGTGCAATCCATACTGGGCGTGAGAACGGCTGGCGAGCTGTTAAGCAAGCTACAGCACCTGTCCAGACAAGTACAGGGATTCCCTAGCGAGGAGACTTATTTGATTGTTTTCTATGTTGGGACAGCAATTTTTGGGGAGCACTATACTCTGGAGAATGATAGATGGGGCCCACCATACACTGGAACATTCCAAAGGTGGACATCAGACACTGGAGCAGCATTTACAGGGCCCATTATACACTAGAGCATTAGAAATGGGGCCCATTATGTTTGGAGCATTATTTGGGCCCATAAGACAGTGGAGCTTCATCCATGGGGACCAACATATACTGTAGCATTATGTGGAGCTCATCATATACTGTTTCAAACATTATATGGGACCAATGATTTTGTATGGAGAAATAGATGGGCCTCGTCATGAGATGTAAAAAGTGAGGTATTTTTCATTGTACTATACCGCTATTTCTCTGCCGTATCGGAGCATGATGAGTTGTGGTATGTGTTAAAGGGGCGCTCTTTCGCCCAGGGCACATGAAAACCTGCAGCCAGCCCTCCCCCCCCACAAATTTAGCCAAATAACCCCCATTTTTCAGTGCGTAACTTGTATTATGAAGTTAATTAAGGTTGACAAGCTTAAGTAAGAAGAATTGATGCTTTTGGCATTCAAATGGGCACTGTAGGTGTGTTTCCTGTCCTCCTCTCACTGCCGACTTTTATTCCCCATTGACTTACATTGGGTTTCGTGTTTCGGGACGACCCCGACTTTTCCCTATAATCGGACGATCTTGCTCGACCCGACTTTTGGAAAAGTCGGGTTTCACAAAACGAAACGCGACCCTAAAAAAGCAAAAGTCGCTCAACTCTAATTGCAATGACAGGAATGGAGTTCACATGAATTCCACATGTGATTTTTTTTTTTCTGAACGTGTCCGTCTGTCCCAACAGCCATAGAAAAGTGGACGCTTTTAGACGAAAAAACAGAAGCAGACTCTGAGGATAGGTGCACATGATCAGTAATCGCTGCAGGTCAGATGCTGTGTACTTGTGCAGGTCCAGATGTTATAGTATAGTGGATGGGATTTCAAGAAATCCTATGCCCACTATGCGTCCACAGGCGCCGGCGGCTCACCTGCAGAGACGGACATGCGTGAACAGACATCCACGGCTCACCCGCACAGACGGACATACGTGCACAGACATCCGCGGCTCACCCGCAGAGAGACGGACATGCATGCACAGACGCCCGCGGCTCACCCGCAGAGACGGACATGCGTGCACAGACGCCCGCGGCTCACTCGCAGAGACGGACATGCGTGCACAGACGCCCGCGGCTCACCCGCAGAGACGGACATGCGTGCACAGACGCCCGCGGCTCACTCGCAGAGACGGACATGCGTGCACAGACATCCATGGCTCACCCGCAGAGACGGACATGCGTGCACAGATGTCCGCGACTCACCCGCAGAGACGGACATGCGTGCACAGACATCCACGGCTCACCCGCACAGACGGACATGCGTGCACAGACGCCCGTGGCTCACCCGCAGAGACGGACATGCGTGCACAGACGCAAGCGGCTCACCCGCAGAGACGGACATGCGTGCTCAGATGCCCGCGGCTCACCCGCAGAGAGACGGACATGCATGCACAGACGCCCGCGGCTCACCCGCACAGACGGACATGCGTGCACAGATGCCCACGGCTCACCCGCAGAGAGACGGACATGCATGCACAGACGCCCGCGGCTCACCCGCAGAGACGGACATGCGTGCACAGACGCCCGCGGCTCACTCGCAGAGACGGACATGCGTGCACAGACATCCATGGCTCACCCGCAGAGACGGACATGCGTGCACAGATGTCCGCGACTCACCCGCAGAGACGGACATGCGTGCACAGACATCCACGGCTCACCCGCACAGACGGACATGCGTGCACAGACGCCCGCGGCTCACCCGCAGAGACGGACATGCGTGCACAGACGCCCGCGGCTCACCCGCAGAGACGGACATGCGTGCACAGATGCCCGCGGCTCACCCGCAGAGAGACGGACATGCATGCACAGACGCCTGCGGCTCACCCGCACAGACGGACATGCGTGCACAGATGCCCACGGCTCACCCGCAGAGAGACGGACATGCATGCACAGACGCCCGCGGCTCACCCGCAGAGACGGACATGCATGCACAGACGCCCGCGGCTCACCCGCAGAGACAGACATGCATGCACAGACGCCCGCGGCTCACCCGCAGAGACGGACATGCGTGCACAGACATCCGCGGCTCACCCGCACAGACGGACATGCGTGCACAGACGCCCGCGGCTCACCCGCAGAGACGGACATGCGTGCACAGACGCCCGCAGCTCACCCGCAGAGACAGACATGCGTGCACAGATGCCCGCGGCTCACCCACAGAGACGGACATGCGTGCACAGACATCCGCGGATCACCCGCACAGACGGACATGCGTGCACAGACGCCCGCGGCTCACCCGCAGAGACGGACATGCGTGCACAGACAACCACGGCTCACCCGCAGAGACGGACATGCGTGCACAGACGCCCGCGGCTCACCCGCAGAGACGGACATGCATGCACAGACATCCGCGGATCACCCGCACAGACGGACATGCGTGCACAGACGCCCGCGGTTCACCCACAGAGACGGACATGCGTGCACAGACATCCGCGGCTCACCCGCAGAGACGGACATGCGTGCACAGACGCCCGCGGCTCACCCGCAGAGACGGACATGCGTGCACAGACATCCACGGATCACCCGCACAGACGGACATGCGTGCACAGACGCCCGCGGCTCACCCACAGAGACGGACATGCGTGCACAGACATCCGCGGCTCACCCGCAGAGACGGACATGCGTGCACAGACGCCCGCGGCTCACCCGCAGAGACGGACATGCGTGCACAGACGCCCGCGGCTCACCCACAGAGACGGACATGCGTGCACAGACATCCGCGGCTCACCCGCAGAGACGGACATGCGTGCACAGACATCCACGGATCACCCGCACAGACGGACATGCCTGCACAGACGCCCGCGGCTCACCCACAGAGACGGACATGCGTGCACAGACGCCCGCGGCTCACCCGCAGAGACGGACATGCGTGCACAGGCGCCCGCGGCTCACCCACAGAGACGGACATGCGTGCACAGACGCCCGCGGCTCACCCGCAGAGACGGACATGCGTGCACAGACATCCGCGGCTCACCCACACAGACGGCCATGCGGCATGTCTCACCAGATCACGTCTATTTATCTTGTGTAGACGCAATAAATCTCACCCGTACAATGTATTGGACACAGTGAATCCGCACGGTTCAGTGATCACATGTGGAGTCACCTGCGTTCAATAGCCGGCAGCAGACATGTTCTGCATGTGCACTTGACCTAAGAAAATAAATCAGTCAATTTCAGAAAAACAAAACAAATTCATTTGACTTCTGCTTATGTCAGTGCAGTCTGTGGGCCCGTTAGGGATTTACGTGAATCCTATTTTAGGGGGATTCAGGCAGAGCTCCCCAAACGCACTGAAGAAGCGCAGTGTGAAGAGGGCTTAATATACTATTGTGTTTAATAGTGCAGTCAAATATACAATTCCGCACTGTCCCAGTGCAGCGGCCAGACACAGACAGCGGCCAGAAGACATTTTTTTTCTTATAAATCTGTTGCTGTCGTCTTTCAGCCTGTCTGCAGCATTTTTTTCCCTATTCAAATGAATGGGACACAAAAATGCGAGTGAAAAGGCTACAAAAATGCAGATTATACCCTGCCAACACTGTAGATCAATCCGCAGCAAAAATGGTGCATGGGAACAGACACTACAGGGGTTTTCTGAGAATGTAAAAATAATTAGTATGAAATGATAAATCCCCTGCTGCTCCAGCACTGATGCTCCGGGGGTCTCTGCCAGTCTAAGCACTTGCCTGCAAGGGTCTTGTGGCTCCGGGGGTCTTCGTCAGTCTTAGGCCTGTTTCAGACATCAGTTTTTTTGGTCAGTCAAGATCAGCTAAAATGGCGGATAGCGGATCCGTTCCTGTACTGACCACAACGTTTGTCACCGGACCGTTATTTTAACGGATCCGTCAAAGGAAGAATTTTAAAGGAGAGAGAGAGATTTTTTTCAGCTGCCAGAACGGAGTTTAGGGTTAAATTTCTGGCTGAGTGAAGTCTTTCGGGCATGTGCAGTGAGAAGTGCGGATCCTGCCGCCCGAAAAAACGTTGCATGGTCCGTTCGGGCATGTCGGCGGACGTCAAAATTTTGTCGGGTCCGCAAAAAAACAGATCCAACGGATGGCCATCCGTCAAGATCCGCCGGTAATGCAACTCAATGGGAAAAAAACGGATCCGCCAAGAAAAATGGCAGATCCGGTTTTTTTTTGCAAAACGGCGGATTTTGACTGATGGACACAAACGGATGTGTGAAACAGGCCTTAGTGTGGCGCCCCCAGGAGTATGGTCGCCACAGTGGCATTACCTTCCTCCTAGGGAGTGTGATGTTATGTTTGGAAGCAATGAAAGGATCTCTCTATCAGGTAAATACAGCACACAGCACAGTTCCCACTCCGGGCCAGCAGAGGGAGCTCTGAACCAAGCTGGGGAGGAGCTGCTTTCTGTAGCCAGGAAAGGGAAGTTAGTTCAGTTCTGTGGAGAGGGAAAAGAGTGCAGACGTGGAAAGAGGAGCTGGTGGATTGAGCAGAATTCAGGCTCACTTCTAGCTGTAGCGCATGATCCGGAGTCCGGTATTCGAGGTTGTATGGACGCTGATGGTCCTGCAGCAGAAACCAGAGGAACGAGAAGCTGTAAATGCTCTGCTCCCAACTAAGACTCGGAGGCACACCAGCAACTTGTGTGATCCAGAAAGAGGAGACTACGGCTGCCTACCATACGAGGGGAGTTCTAAAAGAGAGCAAGAGGAACTTCAGTGTAACTCGGTACTGCAAGTGCCTCAGGTAAGCGCTAGAAAGGAGACTACACAACCCATCTGCACAGAGAGAATCCTGAGTTGCTTCCAGGCTGGCCAGCTCCTGTTCCATCTGTAATCTGGATCCTGGACTGCACGTACAAAGCACAGTAAAGGTAAATGAAACTGCACCCTGTTGTGTCATTGCCTTCTTCCTGCAACCCCTTCAGCACTGCTACATCTCTGTGCCTAACACTGCACCCTCTCCCTCAACACCTATTACTACTGCCCTGTGACTACAGCTCTACCTGTGGGGAGCTATTACATCTTGCTGCCTTATACCATCTGTCCCAGAGGTTCTGCCTGCAGTGTCAGCTTAACCCCTTCATTGCCGAACACCACAGGTGGCGTCACGTATCATCCACCTATAAACTTTATTGAGCCACGTTTCACCCCTTTTGCATGGACGCCGAGGGCCACGGACTGGGTCACCGCCACTGTGACACATCCCTCTGAGACACCGGCCCGGTACCGAGTAACCCCACTGCCCTGGCGGGTGATCCATTTTGGCGTCACGAACAGGATTTACGAAGCCCGGTGGCACCGAGTCCTGTGTGCCAGAGACTGTGTTGTGTGACATAGACTTATTGTACATTTGCCGCCATTACCCCGCCACTTGGCGCGCGCGGGAAGCCAAAGGGGCGTGCTGTCGCGGACGTAGCCTGCAAGAGATCGTAAAAAGTGAGGTGCTGCGCGCGAAGAGACCAGCGGTTGGGAAGTGAGGAGCAGAGGCCTGCAGTCCCGGCGTGCTCTGATCATCCAGCCTGCGGAGCGGCGACCGGTAAGCCAGCGCAACACAGGGCCTGGCCAACGTTAACTAGGGGGGAAGAGAATGTCTGAGGCAAGAGAAGTGTCATGATCTCAGTGCGGGTTTGACTCGCACACGTGGGGTTAATGTCTGGAACCAGTGCTGATGACTGGCATTTCTGGGGTTAAAGGTTGTGATCCCGATGCAGGCTTACCTGCACACCTGGGGCTATGATTGTGGCCTCTCCCTGGTTCTGGGGGAGGCTTCTTATAGCCTCAGGACGCTCCCATCCCTGTCAGTTATACTTTCGCCCTTGGCATTGTGTGGTGACCCCTGAGTGTGTTAGTGCTGTGTTCTGGTTACTTGATTCTCTGTGTATGACTCGGTCTGTTCCCTGGATATCGCTTTGGATTCTGCCTGGTACCTCCTATGTCTGTTTGGTTTTGATCTCTGCTTGGCCCTGATTATCCGCTCTGTCTCCTCCCTGGTACTGTACTGTGATCCTGTGTATGACCTTTGGCTTTGTCTGACCTCCCGTCTGTTTATCCCTCCTGTACCTCGCTGGTCTGTACTGTGCATGACTTCTGCTTTGCCATAATCTGAGTTCTCTGGCTTCTCTGACGCTAAGCCCCACCCCCTTGCAGTCACATGACCATAGGTCTTGTGCAAGCTTGCTCATTTTCAGTGTCCGCAGGTCCTATGCCTCTTTACTTTCCAGCGCTGACTGACCCTGACACTATTAGTTGAAGCACGCCTGGTCACCTCTGCTGCCCTGCTCCCCAGGTAACTTTTAGCACTGCTTCTGTACTCAGGACACGCGCACTGGCTCTATGAGCAAGTGTAGTGCGGTGTCTCTGACATTAACCCCATGTGTGCGAGTCAAACCCGCACTGAGATCATGACAGTCCTCAGTGAAGCCCAGCAGCAACTGCTCACAGGTCACCACATGCCCAAAGGCCCCAGACCCTGAAGATCTCGGGGTTGCACCCAATCCGCAATGGCCTGCACCTTCTTTGGGTCCAGTCAGCGCTGGAAAGTAAAGAGGCATGGGACCTGCGGACACTGAAAATGAGCAAGCTTGCACAAGACCTATGGTCATGTGACTGCAAGGGGGCGGGGCTTAGCGTCAGAGAAGCCAGAGAACTCAGATTATGGCAAAGCAGAAGTCATGCACAGTACAGACCAGCGAGGTACAGGAGGGATAAACAGACGGGAGGTCAGACAAAGCCAAAGGTCATACACAGGATCACAGTACAGTACCAGGGAGGAGACAGAGCAGATAATCAGGGCCAAGCAGAGATCAAAACCAAACAGACATAGGAGGTACCAGGCAGAATTCAAAGCGATATCCAGGGAACAGACCGAGTCATACACAGAGAATTAAGTAACCAGAACACAGCACTAACACACTCAGGGGTCACCACACAATGCCAAGGGCGAAAGTATAACTGACAGGGATGGGAGCGTCCTGAGGCTAGAAGAAGCCTCTCCCAGAACCAGGGAGAGGCCACAATCATAGCCCCAGGTGTGCAAGTAAGCCTGCATCGGGATCACAACCTTTAACCCCAGAAATGCCAGTCATCAGCACTGGTTCCAGACATTAACCCCACGTGTGCGAGTCAAACCCGCACTGAGATCATGACACCCACCAGTTAGCACACCACCAGCAGCAAATGTTGAGGTGTCGTCGCAAGGCCAAAGCAGTTAGGGAATCACAATGTTATATCAACGAAAGACTGAATCTAGGCCATCAGAAAGAACACCAGCTCCATCACCATCATCAACCCTCTCTCAGTCCGCCATGTCCACCGCTAGTTCCACCATATGCAGCTCTCAAGTCCAGCTCACCTTACCAGAGACTATGAGTAGGACAAGAAAGTACTCATCCTCTCATCCGCGTACACTGGGATTGAACGCCCACATTGCCAAACTAATCTCGTTAGAGATGATGCCCTACCGGTTGGTTGAAAGCGCAGCTTTCCGCGAAATCATGGCCTACGCAGTACTACACTATGACCTACCCAGTCGCCATTTCTTTTCTCGCAAAGCCATCCCAGCCCTCCACCTTCATGTGAAAGACAGCATTGTCCATGCACTCAAGCAATCAGTGAGTGGAAAGGTGCACCTCACAACTGATGCATGGTCCAGAAGGCATGGCCAGGGCCGTTACGTGTCCATCACTGCTCACTGGGTTAATGTGGTGGATGCAGGGTCCACAGGGGACAGCGGTGGTGGGACAGTGCTGTCTAGCCCACAGTAAAGGAAACAGTTGGCTGTAGGCGTTCGACCCTCCTCCTCCAGAAGCGAAAGCTCGTCCACAGAGCGCAGTCGCACAAGCACTCCATCCTTCTTCAACTCTGTTGTGGCATCAGTCATCTTCTTTGGTGTGGCGTGCTGGGGTAGTGGCATATCAACCAGGGACAGGAATAGGCTGGACAAACTGATTAGAAGGGCCAGCTCTGTCCTGGGATGCCCCCTTGACCCAGTTCAGGAAGTAGGCGACAGGAGGATACTGGCCAAGGTGAGCTCCATGGTGCAGAATGATTCCCATCCCATGCATGAGACCGTGACAAAGATGTGCAGTACTGTCAGTGACCGGCTACTTCATCCTAAATGTGAGAGGGAGCGCTATCGAAAGTCCTTCCTTTCTGCTGCAGTTAGGCTGTATAACCAGCACTGTCCAAAACGGAGAACGACCCAAACAGAGAACTGATAGATCCAAAGTTGTGACAGTCCGGTTATATATATTTTTTTTCTTCGTATATGTACCTACCTACTGTCAATGTAATGCCTTTATGCATCTGTATCTGTACTTGTTCCTGCCTTGCTGCTGCAATGCTCTGAATTTCTCCATGGTGGGACGATTAAAGGATTATCTTATCATCCGCAGCTGCCAGTGTTGCACAAGAGGTGTCCCCATATCGATCAGCTAGTGGAAAGCATCAGCAGGCTGTGTTGCAGATGATGTGTTTGGGCGACAGACACACCGCGGAGGTACTGGCCGACTACTTTCAGCGACAAACTGAGTCATGGCTGGGCAGTCTACATCTTGAGGCAGGCAAGGTAGTTAGTGATAACGGCCGGAATTTTGTGGCAGCCATAGCCCTTTCAAAACTCAGACACATACCTTGCTTGGCTCACACCTTGAACCTGGTGGTGCAGTGCTTCCTCAATAATTATCCGGAGTTAACAGGCCTGCTCCATAAGGTTCGAAGACTGTGCTCGCACATCCACCGGTCGCCAGTACACTCCAGTCGTATTCAGAAGCTGCAGCGATTGCTCCACCTTCCCAAGCACCGCCTAATTATCGACGTTGCAACAAGGTGGAACTCCACCCTGCACATGGTTGAGCGGCTGTGCGAACAGAGGCAGGCCGTAATGCATTTGTGGGAGGATACACGGGCAGGCACTTTGAGGGCAGACATGGAGTTGATAGGTGTGCAGTGGTCAAAGCTGAAAGACCTCTGTAAAGTCCTTCAGTGTTTTGAGGAATGAACACGGCTGGTAAGTGCAGACGATGCCATCATAAGCATGAGCATCCCACTTATGCGTCTGCTCATGCAAACTTTGACGCACATTAAGGAGCAGGCATCTGCAGCCGAGGTAGATGAAGAGGAGGAGGGAAGCCTTGATGACAGTCAGCCATTGTCTGCTCCGGGACCTCTCCTGGACGAGGTGGAGGAGGAAGAGGAGGAGGAGGATGATGATGATGGGGATGATTATTTAGGGGAGGAGGATGCTTCTCGTGGGGCAAGAGAAAATGTTGGCATGGTAAGGTCTGGTACAGGGTTTGTGCGTGACTGGAGGGATGTGGATTTGCCAGAAAGTGCTCCTCCACCCAGCACTCGCAGTGCATCATTGACACCGGGAACATTGGCCCACATGTCAGATTATGCCTTGCAGATCCTAAAAAGGGACCCCCGCATTGCCAAAATGATGAACGATGACGACTACTGGTTGGCCAGCATCCTGGATCCACGCTATAAAGGCAAATTCCAAAACATAATGCCGCAGGAGAACCTTGACCTAACATTGGCTAACAAACAAGCAACTCTGGTAAACCGGTTGGTTGAGGCATTCCCAGCACACAGCAGCGGTGATGGTTCTCACACAAGCCGTAGGCAGCTTGGAAGAGGTGTTCGTGGTACACACATCAGAAGTGGCGTTGGAGACAGGGGTTTCATGACCATGTTGTGGACTGATTTTTCAAGTCCCACTCACACGACTGGTAATACTGCATCGATTGAAAGTGACAGGAGACAGCAGTTGTCAACTATGGTTACAAACTACTTCTCGTCCCATATCGATGTTCTCCCTCACAGGTCATTTCCATTTGACTATTGGGCCGCTAAACTGGACACCTGGCCTAAATTGGCACAATATGCCTTACAGGAGCTTGCTTGCCCAGCTGCAAGTGTGCTATCAGAAAGAGTCTTCATTGCAGCTGGATCAATCCTGACAGAAAAAAGGACCCGTCTGTCGACCCAAAATGTGGAGGATCTAACCTTCATTAAAATGAACCATGCATGGGTTTCCAAGGATTTTGTCCCACCTTACCCTGATGACACATAGGTTGCCAGAAAAATGGCTTGCTTTGGTCCTCCTCTTCCTCGGACTTGACCAATTTCGCCTTTAGCAGCAGCTGAATGTCCCAGATCAACATATGCCATTTTGTAAACCTCCCTAACTGGGCTGCCTCCCTCCCCATGGCCAGGGTCACCACCTAGCGCACACAACCGTGCGAGTGCCGTTGCCCTGGACAGGTGGGTAGGCCGACTCTTGGGTGCAGGCACTGGCACAGGGTCCCTCATAGTGCAATCAAGTGTCTCTGACAGTGGGGGTGCACACCCGCCGTCAGAAACACCGCTGTACTATGAGGGGCCCAGTGCCAGTACCGACACCCACGAGTGTGCCCCCCTTGCTTGGGCAGGGCCACAGCATTTGCAATGTTTACCTCTCCCTGCTCCTCCGCTGTGTAGTCTGGGCTGTCAAATCCTTCACTGGGACTGCCACTACAAATTTGTTGAACTGATAGATGATGGTTAAGACGTAGCTATGCCCTGTCCCGCTCGCCGGGCTCTAGCTTCAGATGATCAATGGCTTCCATTTCTTATGGACGTCGACTCACAGTGACATGCAGTGGTGGTTTATCATCAGCTTTCACCGTTTTCCTACTCACAGACGTGTGACATTCCAGCGCACATTAAATGTGCGCTCTCATGCCAATCCCACAGAATCGCCTACGGCCTGTGGCTTCTGTCTTTTGCACTCCAAAGTTACATTACAAATCATGATAGGCAGTGAGCAACATGTTTACATCTCTCCCTGTGATAAAAATTTGATGGAGATGAGTAACGCTGATGGGATCAACGGTACTGCGATACAGCAACACTTTCTTCACAAAGTTATGTTTTCGCTGTCTCCACACACAAATTAATTGAGGGTCAGCATCGCCTCTGAGAATTGTGATGGAAGTTTTTCCCGTGATTATTAATTCCTAGATTTCTGCAATCACTAGACTTTATGTCAGTAATTGCATGCATCTCATTTTCTATTGCGGAGAGGCTGGACTGTCTTACTGAGACAGAAATATATATGAAGAGTTAAAAATACCACCAAAAGTGTATACTGGTGTACGCTTCAAAAACATTTCATTTTTTCTACTTTTTAGATTGTTGTCTAATCCATAATGAGAACACGGAGATTTTAAATGTTTAAACTATGCTATATATACCTGCTGTACAGTGATAATGTACCCTTTCTCACCTTTGTCCAATCACGTCTAATTCATACTGGGCCTGAGACTGTCTGAGCCTGACTCCTGATCTATAGACATAGGTTTTTAATGTGTAAACTATGCTATACATACCGGTAATCTGGTGATACATTACCCTTTCTCACCTTTGTCCAATCACGTCTAATCCATACTGGGCCTGAGACCGTCTAAGCCTGCCTCCTGATCTACAGACATAGGTTTTTAATGTGTAAACTATGCTACATATATACGTGTTATCCGGTGAAACTGTACCCTTTATCAACTTTCTAGAATCTTGTTGAATCCATACTGGGCCTGAGAACAGCTGTTAAGCAAGCTACAGCACCTGTGGTTTGGACACGTAATTTTTTCATTTTGTCAGGAATGCCGGTTAGGCCTAATTCTGTAATTGCGGTTGACCTGCACTTACTGGGAAATCATTGTTCGCGGGAAATAATTGGAATCCCAGATCCCCATCACTAACGGTGTTTAGTGGGTTATCAGCACCTGTAAGCGACAAAAGCTGGTCCTTTCAGTGTAGCACGCATGCAGCCCCGGACATGTAAGGGCATGATAGACCTGTTATTGCTCGATCTCGCATGCCAGAGCCTCGTGTATCCCTCTAGTAAGCTTTCAGAAAGTTGTGGGAAGCAGGGTGTGTTGCAGGCCGCGCTGCCGAGATTCACAAATCACCTGGGATACAAGATGTTGTAGCAGTGTACTCCTTTATTTCCTCCTACGCGTTTCGGCGCCCTTCCTGGCACCTTCCTCTAGTAAGCTTGACGCGTACCGCGGGGGATTGCCGGAGTCTCGGTCGTTAACGGAATAAAGCTGAGAAATCGCTAGCACAACTACAAACGGACATACCACACCACACACAGAATCGACAAAGCTTGCAATCTGTCCATCTTTTCTGTAGCTTGTATGGTTGTGGTTTCCCTGGTGGAGTCCAATTAAGCCACAGGCTCCAATCCTGGTGGTGCCCTTTTGGACATTCCTTTAAGGTTCAGCTTTGCAATCATACAGCCCCCGGAAACCAAACACTTTGCCTTCATGGACGCAGTTTGGAGGTTCGTGGGAATAACGCCGCCCCATCGGCAGTTGGCATAATTTATTGGTGGGAAGTCCGACTGTATATGATCGTGTTCGATTTCAGAACTTTTTTTTTTTTTTGGTTTGTATTTTACATTTTTATTCCAGCCTTTCTTGACTTCATAAGGGCATGACAAGCCTATATCTGTGTCTCCTCCACCTCCTCCTTTTACTCCTCCACCTCTTTTCTAAATGTAGTTGCCCTTTTCCATATGTTATTTTTGTCTTCTGAGCATTTTGTCTGCTTTGGGACACCTTTAAAGGTGTTTTG
Source organism: Dendrobates tinctorius (assembly GCF_039654945.1). Lineage (NCBI taxonomy): Eukaryota > Metazoa > Chordata > Amphibia > Anura > Dendrobatidae > Dendrobates > Dendrobates tinctorius. The sequence continues at coordinate 9,629,343 of NW_027361856.1, read as the reverse complement.
TAATTGTTTTCTATGTGTTTGTATGTGTTTGTGTTTGCCTGCCATTGTTTTCAATGGGGTTCGACGGTGTTCTTCGAACGATCGACGGATATTAGACAAACTTGCCTCCTGTGCGACGAACCAAAACACTAGCGGGGTGGCTCAACACTACTCCTGATATATATAAGTACATTGTTAATGTTTAAACTATGCTATATATACCTGGTATCTGGTGATACTGTACCCTTTCTGCCAGGAAGTCCTCCTCCAACCAACACTCTAAGTGTATCATTGACACCTGGAACATTGTCCCACATGTGTGATTATTTCTTGCGGATCTTCTTGTTATATTGTGGTGTGATCCATCCTGAGCGTGTGAGTGTCTATGGGTTACTCCTGCAATTTAGATGTACATTTAAAAATTACCCCAACACTGTATACAGCTCTACGCTTGGTATACATTACCCATTTACTGCTTGTTATATTCTGGTCTAATCCAAACTGACCAAGTGAGAGTTATTTTCTGACTGTGGAAATAAATACTGAAATTGACAACAATGACACCTACACTGTGTACAGCTGTACTCTTCAGATCCATTACCGTTTTACGGCTTTTTCGATTGTGTTGTAATCCAATACTGAGCCTGAGAGTGTCTGTGTGTGCCTCCTCAAATATCTACGGAGATTTAGAATGTTTAAACTATACTATATATACCTGCTATCTGATGATACTGTACACTTTGTCTAATTTTTATATTCTTGTCTAATCCATACTGAGCCTGTGAGCGTCTCTGTGTGACTGATGGAATATATAGGGAGATTGACAATTATCCTTTGACTGAATAGAGCTGTACGCTTCTGATACAGTGCCATATATCTGATGTTATTTTGGGTCTATTTTATGAAAAATTTTGAAGTTTGGTGGAAGAGGCTGCGGACGTGGGCGCGGGGGCGCCAGCTGGTGCTGATGGTGGTGGTGCATCTGCTGGTAGTGGCAAAAGCACAATAGCAGCTAAGGCAGGAGTTGTTGAGCCTGCGTCATGGTCTGGCTCCGGAACGCCTGGAAGGCTACCTTTTCTGGGAGTAGGTTAACCACTTTTAAAGGCGGAGCATGAGGAACTGGTTTTGGCTTACATTGCCGAAACAAACTCCAGCAAATATGCCCTCCTCTTCTGAAGTTTAAAAAAATGCAAGCACTGAGTCGTCAAGTGCTGGCTCCTGGTCAGGAAGAACCCCTTTACTTGTATCCTTCACTCCCACCAAAAGTGAATGATGCAGCAGGCCACACTTCACATTAGTCCATGTAGCTCTTTCTATCATACCATGCCTTGGTTATCAAGTCAAATCGTAAATTCCCAAGTCCAAGATGAATCAGACATGGAGTGTGGGTGGCCAACCAGGGCAGTGGGGTTAATCGGTACCGGGCCAGTGTCTCACAGGGATGTGTCACGGTGGTGGTGACCCGTTCCATGTCCCTGGGCGTCCATGCAAAGGGGTGAATTACGTTTATATGTGAATGATACGTGACGCCACCTGTGGTTTCTGATTAGATTGACCAGCGCTGCAGTGTCGCTTCTCTGGGACAGATGTTGTGGTGCAGCTAAGATGTAGAAGCCCTGCACAGGTAGGGCCGTAGTCGCAGGGCAGATGAAAGAGTTGGTAGATGGTGTGCAGTGCAGGATGTAGCAGAGCCGTGCGCCAGGCGCAGGAGAAAGATGACAGACACAGTCGTGCAGTTCCTTTACCTGTACTTGGTAAGTGCCGTCCAGGACCCAGAGTACAGATGGAGAAAAAGTTGGTCAGCCTGGAAGCCAATTTCGAATTCTCTCTCTGCAGATAGGTAGTGTGGCCTCCATTCTAGCGCTTATCTGAGGTACTCGCAGAGCTGAGTTCAATGAAGTTCCCCCTATTGACTCTCTTTTGGAACTTTCTCATATGGCAGGCAGCCGTAGTCTTTTCCTTCTGGCTCCCACACGTCGATGCTGGGGCCTCTGAGCCTTAGTTGGGTACAGAGCATTTACAGCTGCTACTTCCTCCGGTTTCTGCTGCAGGAACGTCAGTGTCCCTACAAACTCGGAGACCGGAATCCGGACCATGCGCTCCAGATAGGAGTGAGCCTTAACTCTGCTCATCCTCCAGCTCCCCTTCTCACGTCCACACACTTCCCCTTCCCTGCACAGAGTGCCCTAACTTACCTCCTCCCGACCACAGAGAGCAGCTACTCAGCAGTCGGGTCCAGAGGTCTCCCTGCTGGCCTGGAGTGGGAAATGTGTTGTGTGTTGGTTGAACTGCTAGAGAGATCCTTCTTTGCTCCCAAGCATGACATCACACTCCCTAGGATGAAGGTAATGCCACTGTGGCGACCGTACTCCTGGGGATGCCACAAGTGCAGTGATGCCCAGCCACTGCTAGATGATTCTGCTGGTACATTGACCCAGACCACTACATTCCCCTCACACTCTACACAGCCAGAATCTGACCCTGAGGAAACTCAGGTTCCCCTTCCCGCATACTATACCACCTTACATGGTGACAAAGAGGAAGGTGCAGATGAAAGTGCAGGTTCCTTGAGCAGGTGGGGGGGCATACTCATGGGCAACGGCACTGGCACAGGGCCCCTCATAGTACGCAAAAGTGTCCGGTGGGAGCCACCCGCCGTCAGACGCACCGCCACACACCACCGTACTATGAGGGGCCCTGTGCCAGTGCCGTCGCCAACGAGTGGGCCCCCCCTGCTTGCTCCAGATCACAGCACTTGCAAAGTTGAATTACTTACCTCTCCCTGCTCCACCGCCATGACGTCTTCCGCGTGTCCTGACAGTGATATTCTGATCAGAGAGCGCAATGACATCACGTCTGTACGCCCTCTGCCTAAACAGCCAAGTGCAGTGAGATGGAAGATGGGGACGATGAGGAGTCCAGACTAGTACAGGGATTCCCTAGCGAGGAGACTTATTTAATTGTTTTCAATGTTGGGACAGCAATTTTTGGGGAGCACTATACTCTGGAGAATGATATATGGGGCCCACCATACACTGGAGCATTCCAAAGGTGGACATCAGACACTGGAGCAGCATTTACAGGGCCCATTATACACTGGAGCATTAGAAATGGGGCCCAATATATATGGAGCATTATTTGGGCCCATAAGACAGTGGAGCTTCATCCATGGGGACCATCATATACTGTAGCATTATGTGGAGCTCATCATATACTGTTTCAAACATTATATGGGACCAATGATTCTGTATGGAGAAATATATGGGCCTCATTACTCTGTATAGCGCACTGTATAGCGCTGTATAGCGGTGCCCATAATACTGTATGGAGTAATATACTGTCCGTTTTTGGAGCTATTGGAGAAATTAAAATGGATATCAGTCATGAGATGTAAAAAGTGAAGCATTTTTCATTGTACTATACCGCTATTTCTCTACCGTATCGGAGCATCATGAGTTGTGGTATGTGTTAAAGGGGTGTTCTTTGGCCCAGGGCACATGAAAACCTGGAGCCAGCCCTACCCCTCCACAACTTTAGCCAAATAACCCCCAGTTTTCAGTACGTAACTATTATTATGAAGTAAATTAAGGTTAACAAGCTTCAGTAATAAAAATTGATGTTTTTGCCATTCAAATGGGCACTGTAGGTGTGTTTAATGTCCTCCACTCCCTGCCGACTTTGCTTCCCCATTGACTTGCATTGGGTTTCGTGTTTCAGTCGGCCTTCGACTTTTCACGATAATCGGCTGATTTCGTTCGACCCGACTTTTGAGAAAGTCGGGTTTCATGAAACCCGACTCGACCCGAAAAAAGGCAATGTCGCTCATCTCTAGTATCAACCTTTTGTGTGGCACCGTATCAAAAGCTTTTGAAAAGTCCATGTACACCATGTCCACTGCATTCCCTTGGTCCAGTCCAGAACTTACCTCTTCATAAAAGCTTATCAGATTAGTCTGACAGGAATGGTCCCTTGTAAACCCATGTTGATATTGGGTCATGAGGTTATTCTTCTTCAAATACTCCAGTATAGCTTGCTCATTCAGGACCACTAGAGCTTGTGACACAGAAAAAAAGTAAAGGTTGGCATCTTTGTAAAAATACCTACCGTGTTTCCCCGAAAGTAAGACCCTGTCTTACATTAATTTTACCCCAAAAAGTCCCACCCTGTCTTACTTTCGGGGGAGGTCTTACATTAGCCGAAAAAAAATGACAATTTCTTTTTAACCAATAAATTAACATTTATTAACATGCTGTTATACCCCATAGCAGTGCCGTATCCCACTGCACACAGCCCCACACCCCATAACAGTGCCGTATCCCACTGCACACAGCCCCACACCCCATAACAGTGCCGTATCCCACTGCACACAGCCCCACACCCCATAACAGTGCCGTATCCCACTGCACACAGCCCCATACCCTATACAGTACATGTTTCCCTACTTGGTTTTTAAATGCTGAACGTTTTCCTCTGCGGTGCGGCTGTGGGTGCGGAAGGCCTGTGCTGCAGGGAACGCTGTGCCAATCAGCAGGGAAACAGCGGTGACGTGGGGCTGGGGCGGCCAATTACAGCCCGAGCTGCTGGACCAATCAGTGCTCGAGCCGGGGGCCGGCGGTGACGTGGGGAACAGGGGCGGCCAATGAGCTGTTGAGCTGGGCGGATTGCGGGGTTAACACGGCGAGTTAACCCCATGAGCGCTGGACCCGCCCAGCTGCACCTGAGGACACCTCTGGAGCCTGGGGACCCAATGGGGGACAGCGGCGGCCCAAAGGTAAGGGCCTTACATTTCACAGCGGCCCCCAACCCTGCCTTACATTCGGGGGAGGCCTTACATTGAAGGACCCCCCCGTAACCCCCACCCTGTCTTACTTTCGGGGGGGTCCTACTTTCGGGGAAACACGGTATGTTACCTCCGACTTAGAATTTTCCAGAAACCACATTATCTTCACTGTTCAAAGAGAAACCTACTTTGTGGAAATCCAGTGACTTATTAACAAAGTTCCAATACCAGCAAGCAGTGCATTGAGAAAACTCGACCCATTCATCGACAACAACAGCCTGCTGAGAGTAGGAGGTCGACTTAAAGAAGCTAAAATGGAGTTTGAGGAGAAATTCCCTCTTATACTTCTTGGAAAATGTCATGTTGCCTACTTAATCATACATCACTACCACAATTTGGTCAAGCACCAAGGAAGACTATTTACAGAAGGAGCCATCAGAACTGCTGGCCTGTGGATTGTCGGTGCAAAGAAACTCGTCAATAGTGTCATCTACCCTTGCATTACCTGCCGTAAGCTTCGTAGTTCGACTTAAACAAAAAAGATGGCAGACCTACCAGCAGATAGACTCAGCCCAGACCCTCCATTTACCAGTGTTGGTCTGGATGTGTTTGGGCCTTGGTCAGTTGTTACACATCATATGAGGGGCGGCCAAGCCAATAACAAACGTTGGGCTGTCATGTTTACCTGTATGTCAATCAGAGCCATCCACATAGAGCTCATTGAGTCACTTGACACTTCAAGCTTCATCAATGTTTTGAGACGTTTTATTGCCATCTGTGGTCCTATCAAGCATATACATTCAAACCGAGGTACCAACTTCATTGGTGCAGCAAAAGAATTAGGAATACCTGCAAATCTAGACTATAAGACTCTTGAGAGGTTCCTCAGTGACCAAAGTTGCACTTGATGGGGGGCGTGGCTATGTAGCGGCGAGTGATGACGTGTTTCTCGGGAGCTCCAGCCATCCTGTATACATCCGACCGGCAGACCCTTACCCCTGCAGCGTGTTTGCCCGTCCTCTGACCCCTCCGGACTTGGGGGCGCTCCTGGACCCCCGCGGGAGAGCGGGGCTGGATTTTTGAAAGCCCGCGGCTGCAGAGATCCGGGTTGCTGGCGGGGCCTGCACAAGGCGGCGGCCATATTGGAGGCGCGCACTCAGCCTGTAAGAGACATGGCGCCGGGCTCTCTCACTGCTGCGCTGGAGGAGCAGCAGGATGGTGAGAGCATATTCTGACTGATTGAGGGGAGCAGGCAGTGTGTGCCCTGGAAGTTTGGGCCCCGCGTTCCCCTCTCTGCCATATTGCCTTCCCTGCCAGCACCATCATTATAGGGACCTTGATCCCTTTTTTGGCTGTTGTCCCTGTGGGGTCCTGGGGGTCTCTCCCTGGGCTATAGTGGCCCTTGTCTGCCGCCTGGAGCTGGACACTGCCTTCCTGAGTGACGCTGCGGGTCTGCGCTGCTCCTGAGACCCTGCAGCCACCATCTGATCATTATACCCGTCTGTAGCCCTGACTCAAGGGGGCCTTGAGTGCACTGTTTCTACTGCCTGGCTGTGCCCTATTGTGCTAAAATGAGCCGCTCCAAGGGATCTGGAACAGCGTCCGAAAGGCTAAAGGAATATGCCAGATTAGACCATGCTGAGGGCTCAAGATCTAATAACAATAATTCCTCACAAGCTCAGCGTAAAAGCCGCCCCTCTGAGGGTGGGGAGGAGAGCGAGCAGGAGGAATTAACCCTTAAGCAGGCATCTGAACAACTCATGCAGGCCATCGCCCTAACTAGGACATCTCTGTCTTGGAAAATAGAGGATGTATACACCGAGGTGGGAGGCCTCCGACAAGATATGCAAGCCATGAAGGGCCGCATTACAGAGGTGGAGACGCCGGTATCCCAGGTCGAGGACACCATCACACCCATGGAAGCAAAACTAACGAAAGTGGCGGGCTCCATGAACGCGTGGAGGCAGAAAGCAGATGACCTGGAAAATAGGATGCGTCGGAAGAATATCCGAATTATCGGCCTGCCGGAGCGATCGGAGGGACAGCACCCAGAGCAGTTCCTGGAAGAATGACTTAAAACCACTTTGGCACAGAGTTTTCCCTGATATTTGCGGTGAAAAGGGCTCACAGAGTCCCTACTAGGACTCTTCCTCCTGGAGCCCCACCTAGACCCTTTCTGGCGCGCCTCCTCAACTGCAGGGATAGAGATGTGGCTCTACGTCTGGCGCGGCAGAGGAGTCCTATCAAGTTCGACAATGCCACGATCTCGATTTTCCCAGATTTTTCAATGGAACTCCAGAAGCAGCGGGCACAGTTCACGGAGGTCAAAAGATATCTGCGGGAGAGAAATGTCGTGTACTCGATAACTTACCCGGCCCAGCTCCGGGTGGTCTACGGGGGTTCTACTTTGTTTTTTATGGATCCAGCGGAGGCGGCGGAGTGGCTGCGATCCCATGAAGGGTCTGCTGAAAAAGAATCCTAACGCATCTATGCTAGTTGATATTTTTCTATTAATCGGCTGATTGGAGCTTTCCTCGAAGACGTCCAGGTTATCAACAATACCGGACACTGGGCTCAGTGATGGTATCCCCTTGTTTGTTCTGTGATGGGAGTACAGGACTCTGCTCCCACGTTGTTTGCTGTTTATTTACTTTGGTTTTTTTCCGCAGTGGTTTTTGGTATTTTTTAGGTTATAATCGCAGTCGACAACAATTTCAGTCTCTAGGTGATGTCCTTAGATTTTGCCCGGGTAATACTATGCACCATGTTCAGTGGAGTAAAATATGGGGTCGGAGTTAATATGTATGACATGGAACGTGAGGGGAATAAAAACTCCTCGTAAAAAGATCAAGGTCTTCTCACAGGTCAGACAGTACCGTCCTCACATTGTGGCCTTGGTGGAGACGCACCTGACTAGAGATACAGCGCGGTGCGTGCAGAAGCCCTGGGTACAATGGTCTGCCCATACATTCCATACCAGCTACTCGAGAGGGGTATCGCTGTTGGTACATAAAGATGTTAAATGGGAAGCGAGGGAGACTCGGAGGGATTCTGAGGGTCGTTTTATTTTTGTCCATGCATTGATAAACACCAGGAAATATGTGGTCTTATGTATTTATAATCCTCCCCCGGCTCGTATATCCATTCTGCAGAAGGCAATGAGTTTTGCCCTTAACTACCCAGACGCAGATGTTATTTGTATGGGAGACTTTAATATGGTCATGAACAACCGCCTTGATAAATTGAGGATGGATGATGAAGCGACTGGTGGGTCCTCTCCACCGACTACAACTCCGTTGTCCTCATTTATGGGGGGGTGGCGGGTGGTTGGATTTGTGGAGGGTGCGTCACCCTGAGTTAAGGGGGTACATGTGCCACTCGTCCACTAAACACTCTCTATCACGCATAGACTATATATTTGGTTCTAGCGGTCTGGCAATGTGGGTGACTGATATAGAGCATGGCAGTAGGGGGATCTCAGACCATAGTCCGGTCATATTTAAACTCAAATATGGGCAAGTAAACAGTGGGATAGCTTGGAAGTTGAAACCTTTCTGGTTAAAATTAATAGGATCTCCTGACAGAACGATTGATCAGTTGAATTGCTTCATCGCGTCCCACCCGGAACCTCAAGATATTAATTTATTTTGGGATGCCCTTAAGGCATACCTGAGGGGCTGTTTGTTCTCCACTATCTCTTATATTAAGCGGGTAACTGCAAGAAAGGATGACGAGGTGGAGCAACGACTGAAAGACGCAGAGGCAACATATGTATCTAACCAAACTATCGGGAACAGGACTGAGTGGCTGGCTGCCCAGAGGCTATATACTCAACATGTGGATACTAAGTCTACATAACACCTCTAAAACGATATTACAGATTCGCAGGGTGGACGGTACACTGGTGTCTTCGACCGAGGAGATTCTTGGTTGTTTTCAGAACTACTACAGGTCACTATATGAATCTAAAAGTGACTTTGACACTTTGGGATGTCTAGACTATTTGTCAGATATATCATTCCCCACATTGGATTCTGAGTAACGGGCCCTTATGGACGCTGTGTTCACCGCAGAAGAGATAGATAATGCTATGGCAGATATGGCCTCTGGGAAGGCCCCTGGACCCGATGGGTTCCCTATTGAACTATATAGGAAGTATCGGGTTATATTGATGCCACTTTTGACGAAGGTATTTCGGGGAATATGGGAAGGGAATTCTATGCCTGAGTCCTTTTATGGGGCTAATATCATAGTGCTTTGGAAGGAGGGGAAGGACCTTTTAGAATGTGGATCCTATCGTCCCATTTCGTTAGTAAATGTGGACTATAAAATTTTCACCAAGATTCTAGCTACCAGACTGAATTGAATCTCATACATCCAGATCAAACAGGTTTTATACCTGGTAAAAACATTTCCATTAACATCAGAAGAGTCCAGTCAATAGTCCAATATAGCTCCCTGGTGCCAGATAACAAATGGGCATTGGCATCGTTAGATGCTGCCAAGGCTTTTGACTCTCTTGAATGGTCTTTCCTCTCCGCATGTTTGCAGAGGTATGGCTTTGGCAGTAGATTTATAACATGAATCAAAATATTATACATGAAACCTAAGGCCCGTATTATAATAAATAATTCTATATCTGAGTCTTTCGCATTGCATAGGGGAACCCGTCAGGGTTGCCCTCTTTCCCCGACCCTCTTCGCCCTTGCGACTGAGGCATTAGCATTACACATAAGGTCCTTCCCTAATATCCGAGGTATACATATAGCAGGTCGGGTAGACACCATAGGCCTATATGCCGATGACATGGTGATATTCTTGAATGATGTGGAGGAAACTTTGCCACAGGTGATATCCCTTATAGATAGATTCAGTAAATATTCAGGTTTACATATAAATTTGGAAAAATCTGCCCTGTTACCCCTTTCACAAGCCCCGATGCCCCAGCTGGAAGCTCTCTCCTCACTGTCTATTGCATCTAGTTTTAAATATTTGCGAATCCCCATCTCTAACAATAGTACGCTTGATCTACAACTAAAGGGCCTGTCACAGTAAGCGATATCGCTAGCATTATCGCTATAACGTCACTGGTTTTTGTGACGTTATAGCGATATTGCTATGTCTGATACTTACCTCCGACTGCTCCCCCGCTGGTTATCGCTGATCGTGCGAGAACGTCCTGGACTGTTTCTCGTCGTCAGCTTCCTGCTGGGCTTCCTGCTGTGGAGACGGGCGACGTGTGGACGCGGGCGGGAGGACGTCAGGATCGCCTCGTCTGACGGGTAAGTAACGACCCCCGACCCCTGCGATGTCGCTGGTGAGATCTGCCTGTGTGGCAGCTCACTAGCGACCACTTAGCGATGTACCAGCGATCCTGACTGCGCCATATCGCTGGTCGGGATTGCTGGTACATCGCTAAGTGTGACAGTACCTTTAATGTCCACCCGTTGCTGGAACTAGTTAAAGCTAAATTTGCGTCCTGGAGTAGGCTCCCATTATCTGTGGCCGGGTGCATTAATCTGATTAAAATTATATTACTCCCTAAATTTAGCTATTCGCTTCAGCACAGTGCAGTAGCAGTGCCCAAGTCCTTTTTTGTCAAGTCAATCTTAATTCTTTGGTCACGTCCTTTATTTGGGGGAAAACTAGGCCCAAACTTAAATTGTCCACTTTACAAAGACCAAAGAAGGGAGGTGGGGCGGCGTTGCCAGATTTTTTGCCTATACTACTTAGCTGGGCAGGCTAAAGCTTTAAATAATTGGATGCCGGGTAATTGCCTCCCTAATTCTGAAAGCCACCTGCTTCACGCTGCACAAGCGGATTGCCCATTAGGTTTCCTTGAGTTGGAAAAAACTAATGTTCCACGTCTGCTACCCCTGCTCCGGCTGGCACGATTAATATGGAGACAAATCAAGAAGATAATAGGGTTTAAAGATGTTGTAGCTGAAATGCCCCTGTGGAGTAATAACTATTTTCCCGAGCTACTGAATCACCCATCTGCCGTTTTTTGAACTCAGTGTGGCGTTTCTTCAGTGGGAGACTTGTATGACCAAGGGACCTTAAAGTCCTTTGAACAATTGCGGAACACACATGATATTCCGAGATCTCAATTTTTTCGCTATCTGCAGCTGAGATCGGCTCTTCAATCACATATGAGGGATAGGGGTGTGGACCATACTATCTCATCTTTACCTGTGATAGGAATTCTTAACTCGCAGGGTCCCCAGGGCCTCATATCCTCTTTGTACACATATATGCTGTCAGTAGGGGCAGAATCGGCCATAAGCCCTATTAAGAAGTGGGAACGACTCATCCCTGATACGCAAAGAGAGGAGTGGGAGGAGATTCTGGAGTCTCCAGTTGGAGTGTCACCATCTATTAATAAAAGAATGATACAATTGCATATAATAAATCAATCATATTTGACTCTGGTGCGACTCTTTAGGATGGGTCGGCTTCAATCATCAGAATGTATGCGATGCCACTCGCCAGATGCTGATTTTATTCATATGGTGTGGCAATGTCCCACTGTCCTACATTACTGGAAAGAGGTGACTACACTACTGACATCCTTGGTGCAGGCCCCTGTCCCTTTAGAGCCATTGATTTGCTTGTTCGGGGTATGGGAGGAGGAGATTTGGGATCGCTATACTGGGGTCTTCCTGCGCGAGACGCTGTTTATGGCGCGGAAGGTGCTGGCACTGTGGTGGATGGGGGGTTCATGTCCTTCCCTTAGATTTTGGATCAAGTTGGTAAATTTGATTGTTCCATATGAGCGTACGTTATACCAAAATAGGGGTTGCCCGGGTAAGTTTGAAAAGATTTGGGAGAGGTGGAATTCCTCTCACCTCACTTTCCAAGACTGAAGCATTACATGCGACACAATACGATATAGGAAATCAGGCTGCGGAAATAGTAGTTACTAGTTGATGTAGTGGTAGTTGTAGTTTAGGAATTTTAGTTAGATTTTATTGCTGCATGATATGACAAGGTTTGTGAAAATGGATCGGTATATACGCTGGAAAATGCATAAGCAACTGTCCTTTACCTATGCTTGAAAGGAAATGTATATATTACCTTATCTATCTAGAAGAGTGTGCAATTTCTCTGTATTATATTTTACAATGGACGGAGACATATGTGCTATGTATAAGGTTTATTATCTTAAGCCATTGTGTATGTTATACATTCTTTGCGTCCTGATGTTTAATAAACGAATTAAAAAAAAAAAAAAGTTGCACGTGATCATTCAACCCGCCCCATTCTTCACACATGGGTGGATCTTGGGAATGAATGATTGGTCTAGTACGGAGAATTCTTGACTCCACTCTTCTTCAAGAAGGAGCAGCGAAGCTTACCCACGAAAGCCTAATCAACTTCATGGCAGAAGCCGCAGCTATAATCAATGCAAGACCCTTGGTTCCAGTCCCTAATGACCCCGAGGAGCCCTTGTTATTGACTCCAGCTACTCTCCTCACCCAGAAAACAGGACTGTTCAGTGCCTCTCCAGGAGGAATCGAAGCTAAGGACCTCTACAAGTGCCAATGGAGACAGGTACAAAGTCTTGCAAACACATTCTGGGACAGGTGGTGCAAGCAGTATTTGTCTACCCTGCAGCCACGGAAAAGTGGCAATCTACTAGGCCTAATCTGGGCATTGGTGACCTCATCCTTGTGATAGACTGCCAAGTCCACTGGAACAAGTGGCCACTTGGTCTAGTTACCGCAACATTCCCAAGCAAGGATGGTAACGTCCGCAAAGTTGAACTAAGAATGGCCAAAGGAAATTAACTTAAGACATTCTTCAGACCTGTAACTGAACTGGTCCTATTGTTGCCTTCAGAAAAAAGGGATAGTGACATCCGTTGATGCCAGATGGGGAGTGTTCTGTCTCCAAAATCTAATTTATAATCTCTGATTTTCTGTTTGTTAATATTTGCAATAATTTACTAGTTAGAATATGGAAAAATTTACATTTTTCATAGACTCTCCGCCAGTGTTTCAGCTCCCTCTAGTGACCAGTGTCATATTTGCAGTCTTCTCTTCATTGTGCTTTCTTTCACTTTCAATGCCATTATGGTAGCTTTGCAATGCATTATGATAGCTTTTGCAAAGCATTATGGCAGCTTCACTCTACTTTCCTCCATTTTCTTCAGCCTGCATCCAGGAAGCATCTCATCCTTTACTCTCCCCTTGTGATTGCATCGCCGGTATGTACTCATGCTTTCTGTATCTAATTCCTGTCCTAATATTAGCTTGGTTTAATCAGTCTTGCCCCTGGTCAGCTATTAGTGTGCAAATGTTCATTCGCAGTGTACTATGTATAATATGTATTCCTGTTGTACCCTGTACTGATTGATTGTATATTATGTTTGTATTATAGTTTCACCATACCAATATATCATGATGTTCAAAAAAAGCACAGACTCAACCTACAGTCTCCTTATTGGACCCCGGTATAGCGGTTTAGCTGTCTGTATAAGTCTGCTTCTTTCAGTGAGGACAGAACAGAAGTATTGAATCAGTGATCAAAAGAAAGGGGTATATAGAGTTAAATAGGACAAAAAATAATTGTGAGGTTAAAATACCTTTATTGATAAATGGGTGTAAATTTACACTGCATGCACAAGTAACCGCACCAGAATAAAATAATAATAAAACTATACCAATGTCTGAGCATATTAAAATTGGCCCATAAATAGCAAGAATTAAATATATATATACCCCTTTCTTTTGATCACTGATCCAGTACTTCTCTCTTCTTTGTAACACTAAGTCAGAGTCGTGGGAGATGCTCAAATGCCGGGTGGCGAGATTCTTCCGCCAGCTCTCTAACCTGTATCAGAGCCTGAAGAGGAAACTCTAGCAGCTTGTCTCGACTGGGGGTATCCGGGAGAACATCTCCAGAGTGAAAGCCTTGCTGAAGAGGTGTCAGCATGATAGGCACACATCTTTAGTTTTTGAGAGGGATTTCAGGAAATACCGCTTGCCTGAGCCCTACAGGAGCTGCAAGATGTCAGAGAATGGTAAGATTGTGGTGGGTCTGAAGGATGGTACAGGCTCTCTGATGAGGTCCAGATCAGGGATCCTGGAAATCGTCAGATCTTATTACTCGCACCTCTTGGGGAGGAAGGAACTGGATTTAGATAAGATGTCAGCTTTCCTGGCTGAGACTGTCCCCATGTCAGTGGTAGTCCTCTCGCTTGGTGTTTTGGAGGAAGAGCTCAAAGAAGCGGAAGTGAGACTGGCAATGAATGGGCTTCGGCTCAAGAAATCGCCAGGTCCAGATGGCTTAACATCCGAGTTCTATAAGACCTTTATTTTGATACAGGAAAGATGTATATCTTTGTACCGTGTTAGCGAGTGGATAGAAAAATATTTAGGATTGAGACTCCTCAGTAGTTGATACCTTTTAATGGCTAACTGAAAAGATGGTAATACATTGCAAGCTTTCGAGACTACTCAGGTCTCTTCATCAGGCTAGACTAATACAAAATCTGAAGTCACATATTTATGCACAATACAGCCTAGAAAAAATGCAATAGATAAGACAAGTGACGTGAAGCAGAACTATCAATATGGGAGAGGGAGAAACATAAATATAAATATAAACATTGGACCTGTTCATAGATAAGGAGTTTGGATGTTTTATGGTCCTCTGATTGGGGTCTAGTTCTGTGTTGCCCTGCAAGGTTTTAAAAGGAAATTCCTTAATTGATGTAAAAAGACATAAATCCATGCGACACATTCATTCCAGCACTGAGAGTGTCAAAGTTCGTCATAAATTTGTACTCCCAAACTCGTCTCTCTCTCTGAGAATTGAAGTTACCTTTCAATACCAGTAATTTCATATCCACGCTGCTGTGATCAGGGATACAGAAATGTTTTGCCACAGGTAGATCCATTCTTTTTTCTCTTATTGTGTGACGATGAGCATTCATCCTTGTTCTAAGCTTTTGCCCTGTCTCCCCCACATACAGACCCCCAGTTGGACATTTAGTACAAATAATTAAGTACACCACATTAGATGTAATGCAGGTGAAAGTACCTGGGATCTTGTAGTCCTGATGTGAGTTGGGGATCTTTATCTTGTCCGTGGTCATTATAAATGGACAGGTTTTACATTTTTTCTGGTTGCAAGGAAAGGTTCCTGCAGCTGTTGGAGAGGACAGGGAGCTTCTAACAATGATGCTTCTTAAATTTGGGGGGTGCCTAAAACACAGCAGTGGGGGGTCTGGAAAAATGGATTTTAATCGGGCATCTTTTTGTAGTAAAGGTTGTAATTTCCGTTCAGCTCCCCTTAGCACCTCCAGATTTGGGTTGTAGGTGACTACTAGAGGCACTCGGTTATTTTCTTCTTTAGCTTTGTAATGTAGCAGGTGATTCCTTGACAATCTGGTGGCTCTTGTAATTTGGTTTTCAATTGTTCTTTTTCTTTTTCTAGGCTGTATTGTGCATAAATATGTGACTTCAGATTTTGTATTAGTCTAGCCTGATGAAGAGACCTGAGTAGTCTCGAAAGCTTGCAATGTATTACCATCTTTTCAGATAGCCATTAAAAGGTATCAACTACTGAGGACTCTCAATCCTGAATATTTTTATAAGACCTTTAAGAACTCCTTAGTCCCCTTATTGACTTAGGTGTTTAATGAGTGTCTTTCCTCGGGCTCTCTGCCGAGATAAATGTTTAGGTCTGTTTTGATCCTTCTTTTGAAAGGCAAGGACCCGTCATGCATTGAGAATTGGTGCCCATAGCATTTCTCAATGTGGACAGGAAGGTTTTGGCTAAGGTGCTTTTCAACAGGTTGGTGAAATTTGCACCAAGGATAATTTCGAGGGCACTTTTAGTGCTGTTCTTGGTGTCCAAAAGGCCATGGAGCAGGTTAAGGCAGGCCTTTGGAAGGGGTTCAGGCTGTCCCTGAATCAGTCTAAGGCTTTTGACCGGGTGAATCGTGAGTATCTCTGGTCCACTCTTCTGAGGTATGGCCTACCGGGTGGGTTCGTGGACTGGCTCAGAACATTGTACAAAGGGGCTAAGAGTTTCCCACTGGTGAATGGGTGTATTGGGCAACCTTTTGAGGTCTGTTCTGGCGTTCCCCAGGGTTGCCCTCTCAGTCCTTTGCTTTATGCAGTCCCTTTGGGAGAAGAGTAGATCGTGGACCGTTAGCAGGGATAGAGATGGGTGGTCCTGGTGTGCAGGAGGCCGTCCTGAAGATTGTGGCGTACGCTGTCAATGTTACCATTTTTGTCTCCTCAGAAGGGGAGGTGGAGGAGTTGATGTTGGAGGTGGAGTGCTATTCGGAGGCATCCGGGTCCGTGATCAACCAGGACAAGTGTGAAATTCTGGCTGGGCATGGGGGGACCCTGGTTTTGGTCTCCAGGGCACCCGTCCAGAGCCCCAGGAGTATGCCATGGTCCTAGGCATCGAATTCAGCCAGAGTGATTACCCTACTACAAACTGGGAAGGTAGGCTTAAGTGTGCTGCCCAGATTGTGGACCAATGGAAGGGTTGGTCTTTGACTCTGAAGGAAAGGGTAAACTTGTGCAAAGCTTTCCTGCTCCCCTTGTTAATCTACCTGGGCAGCGTATGCATCTTGCCAGAACCTTTCTGAACACGGGTTTATAGCCTGTTCTTCGGCTGTTATGGGGAATAGGCCGAATCTAGTCAAACGGGAGGTTCTCACCGTACGAGGAGACTAGGGAGAGACTAGGGAGGGTTACGTATGGTCAACTGTGGCGCCGCTGAGGCTTCAGTCGCCACAGAGGTACTGCACCTTCTCCTAAGGTGTGGTACTCCACCATCCAGGTAGGGTGGGAACTCCCTTTCCACATTCCAACACCTGCACCCCACACACAGGAGAGTTCAGCAGGGACCCATCCATGCTTTATGCTGGAAAGGTCATAGGGTGCCTTTTGTGGTCCCTGGCTTCGTAACATGAGAGGTGCTGGGGAGGCGGGTGGAGTTGGATATAAAAGAGAGGGAAGGTGTAGGATTACAGGTCAGTCCGCAGAAGAAGGCAGGCGGAGTAGGGGTGGACAGCCACTCGGTGAGGAGTGGGAATCCCTGGAAGAGGGGATGGAGGAAGGAGTGCTGCAGCTGCCCCAGTGAACTGGGCCAGCTGGCACGGGAAGGAAGAGAAGGAGAAAGAGACATAGACTGGAGACTACAGATTCCATCAGAGAGATAGAACAGATCGGAACGAAGGAGAATAGAAGGACGGTAGGAAGCAGGTTGAGAAAGAGAGATAACCCTTCCAGTCCAGAGCGCAAAGGCCGGGGCCCGGTCCCCGAGGTTGATTGGATCTTTATGTCCGGCAACAGACACCGGAGGAGGAGTAGTGAGCCACTAACACCTTACTTCCATCATAGACTTGGGACACAACAGCACTTGGATAGAGAGCCGGGACGCAGAGAGGAGTCCCCGAAGCAGGCTACAGCTGTCTGTCATACAAGTAGAGACTAGGAACACCTAGAGAGAGGCATTCCAGGGTAACTAAGTACTGGAGTGCTTCGCACCTAAAGGCGCATTGGAGGAGTCGTTCAGTAAGGTACATATTAGCTGAGTGTGGAGGGGAGAATCCTATCCTGCCTGGAGGTTGGCTGGAGCCCTGACCTGGAAAACACAGTACGGAGGCAGGCGTGTGTGTGAACTGCAAACAGTGAGTAAAGCCTTGGAACCTCACACCCTGGTGTCCTCCAGTTATTCCGCACCGTTACACCTGAGTACCTGTACCTCCATCATCTACGCCTCCCCGCCATTACTTCATCTACACTGCCCTGGGACTACAGCTCCGCCTGTGGGGAGCTTTACCATCTAAGCTGCGCATACCATCAGTCCCAGAGGATCTGCCCGCAGCATCGGCCTAACATCACACTTGCCGAGCACCACAGGTGGCGTCACGAACTTTCCATATAAACTATATTACAAACATCACCGCCATTGATATTGTGTGCCCAGGGCCACGGACCGGGTCACCGCTGCTGTGACACATTCATCCCCCTGACACCGGCCCGGTTCCGAGTACCCCGCTGCCCTGAGTGTGAGGGGCGACCCAATTTTGGCGTCACGAACAGGATGACGAGACCCGATGCCATCGGGTTCTGTGTGCCTTGGATTTGCATCTTTTGAAAATGTGCAAAAGACCAAATTTAATAGACTGTAAAATGGACATTAGAAATGGCCGCTGGCGCGGAAAAGAAGGGCGTGAAGAGATGAGAGGTCCTAAGAAAAGACCGCGAAGAGTCTTGGGCCTTCCCTGCCTGAATTACTATGTGACAGATGCATGGCTCACCCCCCGAGGGGTTCGTATACTGGCTTGATATGGAGGCGCTGGAAGAAGACGCTGCCCCCGTAAGGAGGGGCAGAGGAAGCCATTGGCAAGCAGAAGGGCGGAGCAAGAAGAACGCCATTTTGGAGAGTGAGGGAAGGAGGCCTGCGGAGCGTGGGGAAACGGATCTCCCTGGCGCCATGGCTGAAGGCTCCAACCCGATCTATGAGATGAACCACCGGCATTTGGAAGAAGAGATAGTCAAGCTGACCACCCGGCTGCGGCTGAGGCTGGAGGCCTTAAAGAGACCGAGCCGGCAGTGCGCCCCGGAGGGGCCTACACCTGCGGTAACCGCGACACTGGTACCCGCCGCTGCTGCACCGGATCTTTTCCAGGCCGACCTTGCGGAGCTTGGAGCCGCTGCCATGCCACCAGCAGCGTACTCTGTTCTCTCTTTGCCGCTGATACCGGAGGAGTTGTACACAGCCCAGGGAGCTGAAGCGGAGGAAGAGAAGCTCCTGCCCAGACATGGCGTGGCCGCGCAGGTCCCGCCAGCGACCCCCGCGGAACCGGAGCTGTTATTGGCTCCCCCGCCATCCCCGGTGTCCCACCGGACCGCGCCTATTGCCACCACACCTGAACCGGAGCAGAGGCCGCACCGTTGTGAACTCCCAGGTATATACCCCGGCCTTCCTAATGGGTTGATGGAGAGGAGGACCCTGTTGTTAGGGGTACGATCGGAGCAGGCATGCCCTATTCGACATCTACAGGCCAGAGGAGAGTTTGGATCGTTTTGGGATGGTGATTTCGAGATTCCTTCACTGCCAAGTCCCCAGGTAGTTGCCTGTCAGAGCCGGCAAGCTGCAGAGGCCCAAGGAGCTAGACCGCGTACCAGAACAGTGGAACCACCTACTGAGGAAGAGCAGTTGATGGGCATTGAGATACATCATGGGTTCCATTTGCCACAGTTTCAAGGCCCTGTAGCAAGTAGTCAGCGGGACGAAGATACCACATCAGAGAACAGTTCCGGTTCAGCTTCCAGAACCCTAGGAGGGGATCACCAGTAGAAGAAAAATACTTTTCCAAATCTCGTTACCCAGGAGGGTTTGCTGCACCAGTTGTGCCTTTGCCTTTTTGTTCATCATGTTGCCCAGTTTTTGATTGGCAGCGTTGTTTTTGAAATGGAACTGTAGAGATCATAGACGCTGATTGATCCAAAACTTTTATTGTAAATAGTTGCGCCTCTTTAGGTGCCCTTTCTTGGTTTTACATATAGGACCCCTTTGTGAAGACAATGGTTAAACAAAGACACTTTGCGAAGATGATGTTTTTAAATGGACACTTTTCGAAGAATGATGTCTACCTCAAGGGACACTGCAAGAGATCCTGGCTGGGAGCAGTGTTCAGCACTTTGCAAGAATCTTTGAATGTTTTATGATAACGTATTTGATAATGTTGTGTCTTATGAATAGTAAATGTCTTTTATAGCATGTTTCATACAGAAAATTAGAAAAGTTTTGAGATAGAATGTGAGAATTGAATAAAGAATAAAGAATTGAAAGTGACAGGTGACAGGCCAAGTACAGATGGTCAGTGTCTTGCGTCCAGTAGAAAGAGAGATAAAGAATAATTGCACTTTGAACTAGGAATTGCACTTAAAGAACATTTTTGATACTAAGATAGGAAGTTAGCCTGTTTGTAACGTTTAAGAAATGTGCCTCCTACATTAGGAAGATTAGATAAGTATTGTTAAACAGCATTTAAACATTTTTGTGTGTTCCTGTATTGTACTTTTGTTGTCTTGCAGCCTGCGGACGTGCTGTGTTTAACGGGGGGGGGGGGTGGCACCCCTGAGGCTTCAGTCGCCACAGAGGTACTGCACCTTCTCCTAAGGTGTGGTACCCCACCATCCAGGTAGGGTGGGAACTCCCTTTCCACATTCAACACCTGCACCCCACACACAGGATAGTTCAGCAGGGACCCATCCATGCTTTATGCTGGAAAGGTCATAGGGTGCCTTTTGTGGTCCCTGGCTTCGTAACATGAGAGGTGCTGGGGAGGCGGGTGGAGTTGGATATAAAAGAGAGGGAAGGTGTAGGATTACAGGTCAGTCCGCAGAAGAAGGCAGGCGGAGTAGGGGTGGACAGCCACTCGGTGAGGAGTGGGGATCCCTGGAAGAGGGGATGGAGGAAGGAGTGCTGCAGCTGCCCCAGTGAACTGGGCCAGCTGGCACGGGAAGGAAGAGAAGGAGAAAGAGACATAGACTGGAGACTACAGATTCCATCAGAGAGATAGAACAGATCGGAACGAAGGAAAATAGAAGGACGGTGGGAAGCAGGTTGAGAAAGAGAGATAACCCTTCCAGTCCAGAGCGCAAAGGCCGGGGCCCGGTCCCCGAGGTTGATTGGATCTTTATGTCCAGCAACAGACACCGGAGGAGGAGTAGTGAGCCACTAACACCTTACTCCCATCATAGACTTGGGACACAACAGCACTTGGATAGAGAGCCGGGACGCAGAGAGGAGTCCCCAAAGCAGGCTACAGCTGTCTGTCATACAAGTAGAGACTAGGAACATCTACAGAGAGGCATTCCAGGGTAACTAAGCACTGGAGTGCTTCGCACCTAAAGGCGTATTGGAGGAGTCGTTCAGTAAGGTACATATTGGCGGAGTGTGGAGGGGAGAATCCTATCCTGCCTGGAGGTTGGCTGGAGCCCTGACCTGGAAAACACAGTACGGAGGCAGGCGTGTGTGTGAACTGCAAACAGTGAGTAAAGCCTTGGAACCTCACACCCTGGTGTCCTCCAGTTATTCCGCACCGTTACACCTGAGTACCTGTACCTCCATCATCTACGCCTCCCCGCCATTACTTCATCTACACTGCCCTGGGACTACAGCTCCGCCTGTGGGGAGCTTTACCATCTAAGCTGCGCATACCATCAGTTCCAGAGGATCTGCCCGCAGCGTCGGCCTAACATCACACTTGCCGAGCACCACAGGTGGCGTCACGAACTTTCCATATAAACTATATTACAAACATCACCGCCATTGATATTGGGCGCCCAGGGCCACGGACCGGGTCACCGCTGCTGTGACACATTCATCCCCCTGACACCGGCCCGGTTCTGAGTACCCCGCTGCCCTGGGTGTGAGGGGCGACCCACAACCCTGTGGTATTTTTAACACATACCTTTTTGAAAGCTAATGTCGTAATCATCTGGAAGGAGAGGGCTCCTCCATGGGTATTCTCCTGCAGGAGATGGTTTCAGCCTTTCTTCCTGGAATGGTAAATGGGAGGATGTGTGAAGGATCCTCGCTCACCGCACTGGCATCTCCCGGTTTATGTTACCCAGGTTGCGAAGGCAATCCGCCGGTGAGGCTTGGGGGTGTGGGAGGTAAGAACTCTGTCAAGGAAACTACTTGATGAGAGGTTCTTGTCAACACATTTCCAAAAATCTCTGGCCCTCAGGGACTGCCCAAGTTGGGTTCTGGAGGTAGAGTTTTGAATTCAAGTAGGATCCCCTCAAAGTTTTTTGACTGGACTTGGCATTGTTTCCATGGTAAGGTATATGTGAGGAACAACCTGAAGTACAGGAACTCTTAAGGACAGAAATTGCCCTCCAGAGAATTGTGCTGACATACTGGAAAGTATGGAGCACTTCCTGCTTCGGTGTCCCTTCAATATAGAGGTCAACAAGAGGGTGGGTGCTTCCTTGGGCTGGCCTCGGCTGGATTACCCCTCTTATGCTGAGTGGGTCTATGGGGCTTTCACAGACCTTGGTGGCAGGGACAGAACCACTTTATTTTTAGCTAGTGCAGTGGTTAGGTTTTTCACTTGGAATGCACGGTGTTTAGTGTCGATGAGTAGCAAAATCCTCCCGTTGGAAGAGGTTTGTAGTAACGTCCTAGGTGACCTGGTGAAGTTACGCTCCTTGGAGTATGAACGATTGGGGACTCGGAGAGCCTCTCGGCTTTGAAGAGTTTTCTCCTTTAGGGTTCCTTAATCCTGTAGTACTCCAAGTCTTCTTGGTGGAGGGCTGTTATCCTTTCCACTATTAGCTTTTTTGTTTTCAGCTGAATAAATGGTGGAAAGGGTTTGCAAGCACTGAACTTGAGCAAGCTGTGTTAATATAGTTAAGTCATGTATTATTATTATTGTTATAATGTAACTTGGTATAATGTTTCTGTGAATTGCAATGGCAGGGGTTTAGTTAGGTGAGGTGGGGGTTTTTGGGGTGGGAGGGGGTGTTTTGGGGTATTATAAGTACTGTTCTGCTCTGGCCTGGGCCCATCTGGGGAAAAACTTGTAGGGTCTGACTCAAGCTCGAAAAACTGTTCTTGAACTTGGTGGCCAGAGCTGGGTCGGGGGTGGTGGGTTTAGATTAGGATAGTATTGTTGTTGTTGTGTGTTTTATAAAAATAATAATCATAATAATATATATATATATTTTTTATATTTATTTATAACTGTCTGCAAACAAGATAAGAATCAGTAACATACATAGCATATAAAGACAAAGAAGGACATAACAATATCCAGAAAGTGTAGCTTGAAAGATTCAAAAGAAGACAGGGTTATTCAGTATAACAGTCAGTCCCAACCCAACTCCCCCAATAATAATTTTAAAAATTTAAAAAAAATGTATTTTTTACATGGTATATGGGATTTCTTTTGCTGTTTTTTTCCATACTGTGTGTGAGGTGTTTAATTAAGTGTGTGCTGTGGCAGTGGAACTAAGAGTGATAAGGGAAAATTGTAAATAGCTGAGGTTTGGTGCATGGAGGGTCAGGTAGGGCACTTGGTAATTTTGGCTGGTATCTATGCTTTTTATAATTTTTTTTTGTATAGCTTTGTTTTATGTTTCTAATTTGTAATGCTTTGTGTTCTGATTCTACGTTTATAATAAAATAGAGTTCCAGTTCTGTCTGCTGCCTATTACAGATATTTCTAGACATAGCCCCAAGTATTAGGGGCCGGGAATAATTTTTTCTTGGATCTTTATCCTGATTATTTGCTTAAAAAGCAACCCAGAGAACACCATTTATCTGCTCCATTTGCTTGTTGCCACTGCAGAATACAGCCTGATCCTTTCCATATTACAGCGCTAAAAAGACAGCTATTTTAAACTGTGATTTGTCCGTCACACGGATCACATATCAGTGCGCTCAAAATTGTGCCATTTCAGGCTTCCATTTAAATTTTGTTGCAGTGTCTTAGCCAAATTATTGACACCAGTTTGCTGAAAAAAATAGTTACCTACAGGCCAGGTACTTCAAACTGTGGTTTGTCCAACACACGGGTCACATATCAGTGCGCTCAAAATTGTGCCATTTCAGGCCTCCATTTAATTTTTTTGCAGAGTCTTAGTCAAGTTATTGACACCAATTTGCTTAAAAAAAATAGTTACCTACAGGCCAGATATTTTAACCCCTTTACCACCAATGGTGGTTTGCACGTTCATGACCGAGCCAATTTTTACAATTCTGACCACTGTCCCTTTATGAGGTTATAACTCTGGAATGCTTCAACAGATCTAGGTGATTCTGAGATTGTTTTCTCGTGACATATTGTACTTCACTTTAGTGGTAAAATTTTTTCGCTATAACTTGCGTTTATTTATGAAAAAAACAGAATATGGTGAAAATTTTGCAATTTTCAAACTTTGAATTTTTATGCCCTTAAAACAGAGAAATATGTGTCACAAAATAGTTAGTAAATAACATTTCCCACATGTCTACTTTACATCAGCACAATTTGGGAAACAACTTGTTTTGTTAGGAAGTTATAAGGGTTAAAAGTTGACCAGCAATTTCTCATTTTTACAGCAAAACTTACAAAACCATTTTTTTAGGGACCATCTCACATTTGAAGTCACTTTGAGGGGTCTATATGGTAGAAAATACCCAATAGTGACACCATTCTAAAAACTGCACCCCTGAAGCTACTCAAAACTACATTCAAGAAGATTATTAACCCTTCAGGTGCTTCACAGGAGCAGAAGCAATGTGGAAGGAAAAAATGAACATTTAACTTTTTAGTCACAAAAATGATATTTTAGCAACAATTTTTTTATTTTCCCAAGGGTAACAGGAGAAAATGGACCCCAAAAGTTGTTGTCCAATTTGTCCTGAGTATGCTGATACCCAATATGTGGGGGGGAACCACTGTTTGGGCACATGGCAGGGCTCAGAAGGAAGGAGCCCCGTTTTACTTTTTCAACCGAAAATTGGCTGGAATTGAGATCGGATGCCATGTCGCGTTTGACGAGCGTTTGAAGTGCCTAAACAGTGGAAACCCCCCACACGTGACCCCATTTTGGAAACTAGACCCCCTAAGGAACTTATCTAGATGTATGGTGAGCACTTTGAACCCCAAAGAGCTTCACAGAAGTTTACAACGCCCGGGCGTGAAAATAATCATATTTTTTCCACAAACATGATCATTTAGTCCCCAAAATTTCATTTTCCCAAGGGTAACAGGAGAAATTGGACCCCAAAAGTTGTTGTCCAATTTGTGCTGAGTACGCTGATACCCAATATGTGGGGGAGAACCACTGTTTGGGCACATGGCAGGGCTCAGAAGGGAAGGAGCGCCGTTTGACTTTTTCAACCTAAAATTGGCTGGAATTGAGATCGGACGCCATGTCGCGTTTGACGAGCGTCTGATCAGTGGCGGATTAAGTGGACTATGGGCCCGGGGCTGTTCATAAAACCTGGGCCCCTGTACCCCCCTTCCCACCTGAGCGCTGCGGTCCCCATGCGGGAATTGACAGCCGTACGGACCGCAGCACTTGGTTTGCTGCGGGTCCATACGGAAAACCCGCCACCATTCCACCACGTGTGGACATGGCCTAAAAAGAGGTTGCTCATAAGCTGTAGGCCTACGGCCAATACGCACAAAATCGCCCAACGTGATCCTGGCCATAGGGGATCCACTTTAATGTCCCCACTTTAATTTGAAGTCCCCTTACTTCATCCATTGCAGTCCCCTATCACCCACTCACTTCATCTGCAGTGCCGCTTCATCATTTGCAGCCCCTTATCCCCCCTTCCATTTTATCATGTGCAGTCCCCTTCCCCCCAACTTCATGTGCAGCCCCACTCCCCCATCATCATGTGCAGTTAATTTTACCCCCACATCATGTGCAGTCCCCTTACCCCCAATTCATCATGTGCAGTCCCCCTTACCCCCAATTCATCATGTGCAGTCCCCCTTACCCCCAATTCATCATGTGCAGTCCCTCTTACCCCCAATTCATCATGTTCAGTCCCACTTACCCCTTAATTCATCATGTGCAGTTCCCCTTACCCCAATTCATCATGTGCAGTCCCACTCACCCCTTAATTCATCATGTGCAGTCCCACTTACCCCTTAATTCATCATGTGCAGTCCCACTTACCCCTTAATTCATCATGTGCAGTCCCACTTACCCCTTAATTCATCATGTGCAGTCCCACTTACCCCTTAATTCATCATGTGCAGTCCCCCTTATCCCCCACTTCATCATGTGCAGCCCCACTTATCCCCCACTTCATCATGTGCAGCCCCACTCACCCCCCTTTCATCATATGCAGCCCCACTCACCCCCCCTTCATCATATACAGCCCCCAGTCACCCCCCCTTCATCATATACAGCCCCCAGTCACCCCCCTTCATCATATACAGGCCCCAGTCACCCCCCCTTCATCATATACAGGCCCCAGTCACCCCCCCTTCATCATATACAGCCCCCAGTCACCCCCCTTCATCATATACAGGCCCCAGTCACCCCCCCTTCATCATATACAGGCCCCAGTCACCCCCCCTTCATCATATACAGGCCCCAGTCACCCCCCCTTCATCATATACAGGCCCCAGTCACCCCCCCTTCATTGTGTACAGCCCCCACTCACCCCCTCCCCCATTTAATTCATTTTATAAATAAAAAAAAATAAAAAAAGTTCCCCATACTTACCTCACAGCCGGCTCGCTCCCCAGCAGCGCCTCTGCTTTCAGCATCCTCCGGGACATGTCGGCGCGTGCACGATGACGTCATCGCGCACGCCCGACATCTGACCCGGAAGTACAGCCGGAGCTGAGCAGCCGTCAAGGTGACGGCCGTGCACAGCTCCCGGCCCCTCATAGAATGTGATGCGGGCGGCTGTCTGCTGCCGGCGGCGTCACAGCACAGGGCACGGCCGGCCCTGTACTGGTGCTGGGGGAGCGGTCCGGGGGGCATTTGCCTCTCTGCTACCCGGCCCAGCCCGCCCCTGCCCCTGGGCCCCCAAAAAACCTTGGGCCCGGGGCTCGAAAGGGAAGTAGTGTCATTTTGGAATGCAGACTTTGATGGTCTTCTGGCGTCATGTTCCGTTTGCAGAGCCCCTAATGTGCCTAAACAGTAAAAAAAAACACATGTGACATCATTTTGGATACTAGACCCCCAAAGACCAAATCTAGATGTACCCCCAACTAATCTAATGTAAATTAGTAGCGCATGGAGGTGTGGTACAATTTGAAGCAATCCTTCATACACAGGCCAGGTTTTTTTCGGGGCAGGTGTCGCGTTGATAAATGGTGTCCTTGCATATTCCTTTTTTGCAACACACTCAACACCTTTTTTGCGGCTTACCTTTTCTTGGGGTTGGCGGGACCACCCCCGGAAAATGCTGACCTGGTACAATACGAGCACCTTCAGTTCCAGAAGTACTGGGGCCCGCTCCTTCCTGAGCGCCAAACATCAGGGCCTTAACCACTACCTCCTGGAAATGAAGGTACGACGTATCGGTGGGGCATGCACATTGTGACAGCAGGAATGCGATGAGCATTGCCATTTGGACGATGTACACGACCAGCTTTTTATACCACACCTTGGCCTTCCTCAATGCATTGTACGGTCGGAGAGATCAACGCCCCCCATGTTTTTGTTGTACCCCACTACACATGTCGGTTTGCGGACCTGTGTAGAGGTACCCCGTACAGTGCAGAGGGTACTGCCATCACCGTGTATGGTGGTCAACAGATGAACATCTCTCTTGTACTTGACCACCAGCAGGTGGTCGCTACATTGGGCTCTGCTCTCACCTTTTCGGAGCATCTGCCCAAGTAGCGTCTTCGGGAGGCCTCTCTGATTTTTGCAGACAGTACCAGAGAGGGATTTGTAGAGTGGAACACTGGTATAAAAGTTATCAGTGTAGAGGTGATAACCTTTATGCTGCAGTGGGTGCACCAAATCCAACACAATTTTCCCACTCACTCCCAGGAAAGGAGGACACTCAGGGAGTTCAATCTGGGTGTCCTTCCCTTTGTACACTCTAAACCTGTGGGTGTACCCTGAGGTACTCTCACACAGCTTCTAGAGTTTGATTCCATACCTGGCCCTCTTACTGGGCAGGTATTGACGGAATCGCAGCCTTCCCTTGAAGTGAACCAAGGACTCATCCACGCAGATGTCCCTTTGGAGCACGTACACCTCAGCAAAACTTTTTGTTGAAGTGTTCGATGACCGGCCGAACTTTGAAAAGACGGTCAAAGTTGGGGTCATCTCGTGCGGGACACTATGCATTATCAGTATAATGCAGAAATTTGTGGATGGCGTCAAAATGCGTCCGGGCCATGACCATTCGGAAAACTGGAGTGTTATATAAAATATCAACACTCCAATATTGCCGAAGTTCAGGCTTCTTAAGGATCCCCATATGGAGGACCAGGCCCCAAAACTGCGTCATTTCAACTGCGTCTACAGGAGTCCAATTTGAAAATGATGAACGTGGGTTTTGCTCCAAAAATTGACGAGCGTTCAAATTAGTTTGCTCCACCATAAGGTTAACAAAATCCTCAGAGAAAAAGACTTTGAAAAAGTCAATTTCTGTGAGGCCGGTGGTGTCAAACTTGATTCCTGATTCTGCCACAAAATCAGGAATCAGTGGCTCATAATTTTTTGGGGGCGAGGTCTATACGGGGAGCACTGGGTCAGCTGCGGGCATGGAGGGCGCTGCCTCATCTTCTGTCCTGGAGTGTCTGCGTGGCGGTTCCGCAGGACCTGAGGAGGAAGATGAGGAGGGGGAAGAGGATGAAGAATCCGAAAAATAAAGAAAAGTGGGATCGTCATCCTCACTATCAGTGTCGGAGTCAAGTATAGCATATGCCTTCTCCATTGAATAGTGCTATTGGCTGGGTCCTTCCCTGGAAGGAAGATCTGGCTAGTCCCGTGTTTGAGACTCTTAAATGAGGCTCCACGGACTTTATTTGCTTATTCGTATTTCCCAGGGAGCATTGCACCTAGGATTTCACTGATTGAGCGCCTTTGCCGGCTGCCGCACTGTTTTCTTTGACTGGTCTCCCTGAGGTCCGTGATTGTTTTGTGATGTTGGTCTACTAGGCATTGCTCCCACCTAGCCAGAATCCTACTCCACACTGATGAGGGGCAACACCCCGAAACAGCTGTCTGTGGATGGATACCTGGCATTGGTATTTCCCTTGTCATATCTTAAAGGGCCACTTAATATGGTGGTAATGGTGGTTTCCGAAAGGAGCCACCCCTTGGCTGGGTCCTTCCCTTGAGGAAGATCTCACTTATCAAAATTAGGCTGCTGGATTTGCGCACGGGGTGGCGCAAAGGGGGTGAAGAAAAAAAAAAGGAAAATGGCAGGCACAAACTCTGATAAGTGAACTGTGTCACTTATCAAAGTTTAGCAGCTGGGGGATGTGTGTGCGGAGTGGGGCTAAGGGGGCTGAGAAAAAAAAGGGTAAACTGCTTCACCAATCAACACTCGGCGGCAGCGCAAGGGTGGGTGGAGGGGGTAAAAAAAAGGGGGATGGGGGATTGGGGTGGATGAAGAGAGATTGGGCAGGGATCAACAGTTAGGGTTGTAGTTAGGTGGCACAAAGGGGGATGAAAAAAATGAAAAACGGCAGGCAGAAGCTTTGATTAGTGACGTGTGTAATTATCCAAGTTTTGCGGCTACGGGATGTGTGTACGGAGGTGGCACAAAGGGGGCTAAAGAAAAAAAAGCTAGCACGAGTGTTGATCGTGAACTGCGTCACCGATCAACGCTTGGCGGCTGTGCACGGAGGCGCAAAAGGGTGTTGAAGGGGGATGGGGGGGATGAAGATAGATGGGGTGAAGATAGATTGGGCAGGGGATCAGGAATCGGGTAACACTTACAGTTTGCGGTTTTCTCTTCTTTTTTCTGCAGGGATTGTGATGCTACAAGTTGTCGCACCACAATACCCAGCACAGGAGCTCTTGCTGCGTCTGACCTCTCTGCAGGAATCCTCAGCTAAGAGTGAGGACCCCTGCAGAGATGTCAGACAGGTCATCTGCAGGTCAGAGACAGGTCACAGAGCGGTCACATCGCTACTGTGACCTGTCATTGGTGTGATCGAATGATTACATCGATCCCACCAATCCCTGCTCTGCCTGGTGACCATGGCAACTGTCTAGGATCGCATTAAAGGGCTCAACGTACTATCCTGTCCACGGTCATACGGGCCCGGGTACCGTGGACGGGATAGTACATCGGATGTCAGAATGGGGTTAAACTGGGGTTTGTCCGTCTCACAGATCACATATCAGTGTGCTCAAAATTGTGCCATTTCAGGCCTCCATTTAAATTTTTTGCCAGTGTCTTAGCCAAGATATTGACACCAGTTTGCTGAAAAAAATAGTTACCTACAGGCCAAATATTTTAAACTGTGGTTTTCCATCACACAGATCACATATAAGTTCGCTCCAAGTTCAGCCATTTGTAGTGAACATGGAAAATATTGTCCTCCATTTAAAATGAGCAAGGGATAGGGAACTGGACATGATGGTGATGGTGCATGCAGAAGCCAAAGCTATGGGCAAGCTGAAATTGTGCCACAACAAATGCCCACATCTTCTCGTCCAACTTTCCTGTCCCAATTGCTGGGGGACCGCAGCAGCACACCACTATTGAACCCAGAGCAGTGTTGAAAGGTTGTTGATTGGATAGCAGATAAATGCTTCCAGTCATTTTTCCACCACCTCCACCCTGTCTTCCATACAGTCAAGTCTCAGTAGCCGTGAGTCTGGACCGCATATTCCTCACCCTGATCCTCCTTCCTCCCACCATGCCGAGTTCCCGGAGACAACAGATCCCACACTTGGACACGCCGAAGAGCTGTTCACTTTTCCATTTATAGATTTGGGCCTCTCGCCCGGTCCACTTGAAGCGGGACAAGAGAATATTGCATGTAGCGATGCCCAAATATTTGAACAGCCACAGTCACACAAAGGCGACGGTGAGAAAGTGTACAAGAGGTGGATGATAATGAGACACAATTGCCAGAAAGTCAAGAGGAGGACCAGGGTGCGGAAATGGAGGATGAGGTGGTGGATGATATAGTTACTGTCCCTAGCTGGCAGGAGGACTTGCAGAGCGGGGAAAGCTGCACACAGGGGGAGGGAGGCTTAGCACCCCAACAGGCAGGAAGAAGCAGTGTGATGGACGCAGACAGAAGGCGGGCAACCATTCCCCGTAACACCAATACGAGGGAAGTTGCCAGTCCAACTGTTAGGTCTTCCTGAGTGTTTTTAAAGACTTTGCCAATAACCACAAAAAGGCCATTTGCACCACCTGCCAGGCCAGCATCAGCAGAGGTAGCAAAACTACCAGCCTGACCACCACCAGCATGATCAGGAACATGGCAGCAAAGCATCTAACTTTGTGGGCCGAACCCCAGGGTCCAGGAACAGTGTCTGTAGGTGACACTACTGCTTCTGCCGCTGTTGTGCGTGCAGTCCAATCTCCTGTCCATGGTGCATGTGACAATGCCTCCTGCCCTGCACCTGTCGTTGCACACACTCAACTAGTACCATCAGCAACCATGTCCTTGTCCAAGCTCAGCGTTCAGTTGTTCATACCCCAGACCTTGGAACTCAAGCCCATATATGCAGTCAATGTCCCACAGACCACACTACTAAATTCCCACATTTCGCTACTGCTTGCGCTCTAAATGTTGCCTTTTAGGCTTGTGGAGATGGAAGCTTTCCGCAACCTGATGGCGGCTGTCCCTTGGTACTCGGTCGCCAGCCACCACTTTTTCTCCCGGTGTGCCTTCCCCGCATTACACAAGCACTTGTTCCAAAACATTAGCCATGGCCTCAACAATGCAGTTACTGGGAAAGTTCACCTAACCACGGACACGTGGACAAGTGCTTGTGGGTAGGGACGGTACATCTAGCTGACATCACACTGAGTTAACATAGTGGAAGCCGGGACTCAGTTGGACCTTGGGATGTTACACGTCCTTCCGACGCCGAGGATTGCGGGCCCTACGTCAATCAGGGTTGCCCCTACAGTCTACGGCTCCTGCACCTCATCCTCCTCCTCTTCAGCCTCCATCTCTGAAATGACCACATCAGTCACAAGCTTGAAGCACTGCAGCACTGCCTCAGCCAAGCGGCAAGAGGCTGTGCTGAAGCTAATATGCTTAGGTGACAAACCACACAATGCTGAAGAGTTGTGGACAGCTCTGAAGAAGCAGGCAGATCTGTGGCTGACACCGTTAAACCTACAGCCAGGTATGGTCATGTGTGACAATGGCCGGAACCTGGTGGTGGCTTTGAGGCGAGGCAAGCTCACACACGTACCATACCTGGCCCATGTGCTTAATCTTGTGGTTCAGCGGAGCTGCCGGATCTGCTTGTCAAAGTACGCCGTCTGTGTGCCCATTTTATAAAATCAGCTACAGCTTCCGCTGCCCTTGCCGTTCTTCAGCAGCATTTGCAGCTTCCAGCTCTCTGACTAGTGTGTAATTTCCCCACGCATTGGAACTCTACACTGCAGATGTTGGAAAGGATTTGTGAGCAGAAGAGGGCAATTGTTGACTACCAGCAAAAACAAGGCCATCGGTGGTTGTAACAGTGTGTCCCTTCCCTGGTCTGTGTTCCTGGATTGTAATGTAATCAGGCCTAGGTCCACCTCGCTTGTACTGCATCTAGTGGGGGATTCTGCCTTTGCTCTTCTCAGCATGGGACTCATCCAATACACAAACCTGTAAGACAGAACAGAGCCAGTAACTTCTGGAAACTTCTGAATGTAGCCACATGTTAAAAGTTGGTGTGAACCTCCCCATTGATGGGCTGATCCCAGGACACAGGACAATAGACTCATGTTTTTGGCCGAGTCAGTTATATGGTGACCCGTGAAGGGCCGGGATCTTATGCTGAGGTGAGATCCCAGTGACCACGCGTATTAGAAGCTGCCATGTGGGACTGTGTTGTATCTCTCATCTGCTGGATCCATTGTACTCATCCAAGGAATGTTTCTATATTTCCCTGGCGTCGGATTACTGGGAGGCGTCCCCGGATCGGCTCCCTTTGTGTGGACTAATTGTGGACTCATTGTGGACTCATTATGGATGATGCGGCATTACCTTCATTTGTGCTGCCCAGTTCCCTGTTCCAATAAATCTCGTTGGATTGCTTATCAGTCTGGTGTCTCTTCCTGCTCTGTCGCATACCCGTCACAAACTGGTGACAGAAGCGGTATCAGAGCAGAAGGAATGGAGGACAGCGGTCCATCAATGTCTGGAACCGGAACCTCAGGATACAGGAACTGGACTGTGGGGAGCTTACAAACATAGGCCCGTGAATTAGGAGTCTGCTACAAAGGAATGACCAAGGAGCAGCTAATTAAGACTTTGGAAGGAGCTTGCCTGCAATATGGCAATGAAAAAGGATTCCCACAGCAAAGGGAGGAAAGACAGGAGCTGCAGGTAAATACCCAAAAAAGTCAGTAGGTTGTGTGGTACGAGGAGGAGATGGCAGTGCTTGGAGATGAGGTCACCATAGAATATAAGATGGAGGCCATTTATAGAGCTCAAGAGAGGGCATTGCTGGAGAGAGAGAGCTTGCTGTGGAAGCAGCTGGAATCCCTAGACAGACTGTATCCACAGCGTCCACCATGAGAGAATTCCCCAGAGTGTCCCGCAAGGACTTTAAGCCATTTAATGAGGCTGCAGGCGACATTGAGGGCTTCTTCCAGGATTTCGAACATCAATTTCGATTAATGGAAGTCCCAGAAAGTGAGTGAGTCAAGTGTCTTTCAAGATGTATTCCCACAGGCTTAAACAAGTATGTCATCGCTGGCTGGAGGGAGAGGGGGCCTTAACTTGGGATACTTTTCTCCATGTCATACTAAAAGAGTATTTCTACACCAAATCCCCCCCTGAGATCCGGGAATGGGTGTGTGAGAGGAAACCAGCGACAGTGGAACGAGCTGCTGCTCTAGCTGATGAGGTTCTCGCCATCAAGCCTCAGTAGAAAAAACTACTAGCCGGTGAAAAAAAAACTACCAGCTTCCCAACACTGGTGGCCCCTTGTCCTTCGGCCTTCAATGTTCACTGTCTCACTATACTACCAACTCATGGCGAACCCCGTGTGAGTGTGCCTCCCTTTACTCCTGCCCTATCTTTGGGATTACGACGTGGAGGAAAAATCGTAAAACACAGGTGTTATGGATGTGGGCATCCCAGGCATCTGCAGTCCACATACCCAGCTATACAGTGGAGAAATCGGTCTCAACCCCAACAACCACCTCATGTACCTTCACAAGGATATCAGCCTGCAGGTCCCTTTACCTCCGTCCCCAGAGTGCACATGGGAAGGAGTGCGATACAGCTCAGCTGTTAACGATGTGGGCAGCCTGGGCATCTGCAAGACACCTGCCCTCAGGGTCAATTGAGGAATGGCCCTGCACCAAATTAGCCTATCAATTATTTACAGCCAAATACAATTGAGGAAGAGGTGCCACCCCTACAAATTGACTTGCCTAATGGCTCAGAAACCCCTGTTCGACCATTAGGGGTTTATGGGGGGGTGCAGGCCACAGCCATGAGTTACTTTAATCCTCAAAGAAAGCACTCACAGGAGGTCGTGGTGGACG
Organism: Dendrobates tinctorius; assembly: GCF_039654945.1. NCBI lineage: Eukaryota > Metazoa > Chordata > Amphibia > Anura > Dendrobatidae > Dendrobates > Dendrobates tinctorius. The sequence continues at coordinate 9,595,427 of NW_027361856.1, read as the reverse complement.
GTCAGAGACTTCTTGGGTTTTGTGACTCTAAAGCATTTCTCATCATAGTGATCCCAGAGAGGTTCGACCTGAGGCAATACAGCATGGACCTAGGATTACCATTGAATTAGCTGGAGGCCAATGAGGGCATATCCCAAAAGCAAGTGTAGAACTGGACTTTGGCTTTGGGGTCAAGCAATGCATGATTGAGGTGATGAGGAGCCTGCCTGCAGATATTGTCTTAGGAAATGATGCGAGAGCTACAATGTCAATTTGTGGGTGCAGGAAGCAAAGTTTAAGTCAAAGAGGATGTGAAATGGAGCTCGGCCTTCAACTCTACAACTTTCCCATACAATAAGGAAGAGGCAGTCAACACCAAAAAAAAGATGGATTGTCTAAACACGAAAAGCCATGATGTCACGCCGTTCTGTTTGTATTTGGTTGTCGGCGTGACAATGCATGTTTTTTGCTTTAACCCCTTACTCCTTTCCCCCTACTTAAGCTGGGATACTGCTGGCTTTTACCTGTATGGAGCCTGCTCAGTTCCCTGCTCTGCTGCGTAGCTGCACGTGTTGTTAGTTCTTTGCTCTGCTGCTTGACCATCCGCATGTGCGGTCCCTGGTTGCCGCTGTGGAAGCTGTCCGCGGGTTGTGAGGTCATTTGCAGCTGGTGCATGACTTTCCACGTGTGTCTAGGCTTGCAGATGATGCCAGGTGCTCTAAGCTGCAGTTCCTGCACTGATTGTGCTGCAATGGTTTCTGCGTGTGCTTAGGGTGTGTGCGGCCACACCTCCCCTGCTTTTATCAGGGTTAGTGTGTGTACTTGAGATGCTGTCCCCAGCCAATTGCTGAGGGGCAGCTCCTTTATAAACTTACCCTGCCCTATGGGCGGGGCCAGAGCTACTCATAAAGCTCCTGGACTTTGCCATGTGTGTCTCGTGTCTGTGTCTCTGGACCTCATCTGTCTCGGTTATGGTACCAAAGTCCCTGCCTTGATTCCTGCTTTGTCCTGTACCCTCGCCCTGCCCCGGAGGTGGTAAATCCGGGCCTGAATCCTTGATCCTGTACCTGTCCTGTACCTGACCCTGTCAAAATTCGCCCTGGCCTAGAGGCGGTGTATCCAGGCTTGAATCCTTGATCCTGTACCTATCCTGTACCTATCCTGTACCTGACCATGTCTGAACTGTCTGCTGTGTTATGTTCCTGGAATCCCTCTGTGTTTAGAGCCCTGCACCCAGTGACTCTGAGACTCTTGTAACCGGTGTTCCTGCTGAGCATCTACAATGCTGTGCTCTGACTACCATGCGGTGCTAGCGCCATGCAGGCCCAGCAATCCTGCGGTGTTAGCACCATCACGCTTGAGTTCCTTCCTAGGTCCGATGCCCGGAACCTGTCGACCGCAGTCTGAAACCTGATGACCGCTGCCTGGAGCTGGATGACTGCAGTGGTGCCTGTAGGTCGTGTTGGATGTCCGGAACCAAACGACTCCCGTCTGATGTCTGCCGGTGACTCTGATGTCCTGTGGGTGACCCTGTTGTCCTGATGACCTCGTGTACCCTGATGTCCTGATGACTTTGTGTGTCCTGATGACCTCATGTGTCCTGATGACCTCCTGTGTCCTGATGTCCTGATAACCTCATGTACCCTGATGTCCTGAAGACCTCGTGTGTCCTGATGTCCTGATGACCTCGTGTGTCCTGATGTCCTGCCTGTTTCCCGATGTCCCGCTTATGAGTGCCTTGGTGATCCGATGGTGCCTTGGGGTCCACTGGGTGGTACCCTTCTGGGAGGTGTGGAATCGGGAGCCTGGTTTAGCCCTGTTTTGTCTATGTACTATGACTTTACTTTAAGTAAACTTTACTTTATTTATACCTGAAGTTGTGCGGTGTTATCTAGTCCTATGTGTCTTTGTCCACATGCTCAGCTGCCACAGAATCCTGGTCGCTGCCCTTCCCTAGCTCGGGTAGGCCCGGGTCCCCCTCTGTGGTATAAAGGGTCCATATTGCGTCCCCGGGGGATGCCCGCCCCTCGCCATCGGCGTGGAGGCGCCTGCTGAGTCGCGTCTGCGGCTGCAGTCGTTACACATGAGTCATGTCAGCCATGTCTATTTGTACTTGACAAATGACCTGATGAGGTCACTAGTCTGTACACAAATTGAGGGGGGAAGAGGTTGTAACAGCGTGTCCCTCCCCCGACCTGTGTTCCTGGACGGTAATGTAATCAGGCCTAGGTCCATCTCACTTGTACTGCATCTGGTGGGGGATTCTGCCTTTGTTCTTCTCAGCATGGGACTCATCCAATACACAAACTTGTAAGACAGAACGGAGCTGATACCTTCTGGAAACTTCTCAATGTAGCCACATGTTAAAAGTTGGTGTGAATCTCCCCCATCAATGGGTTGATCCCAGGACAATAGACTCATGTTTTTGGCGGCGTCAGTTATGTGGTGACCTGCGAAAGGCTGGGATCTTATGCTGAGGTGACATCCCGGTGACCGTGCATATTAGAAGCTGCCACGTGGGACTGTGTTGTATCCCTCATCTGATGGATCCATTGAACTCATCGAAGGACTATTTCTATATTTCCCTGGTGTCCGATTACCAGGTGGCACCCTTGGATTGGCTCCCTTTGTGTGGACTCATTACGGATGCTGCAGCATTACCTTCATTTGTGCTGCCCAGTTCCCTGTTCCAATAAATCTTGTTGGATTGTTTATCAGCCTGGTGTCTCTTCCTGCTCTGTCGCATGTCCCGTCACAGTATTCAGTTCAGACTCCACACATAAGACCTCAGGAGTGGAAATGGATGTCAGACATATGTACCATCCTCCAAAACTTTGAGGACTCCACCAAGATGGTGAGCGGCGATGATGCCATAATTAGCGTAAAAAATTTAGACCGACCCCCAGAAAACACATCAGGAGTAAGGATTTTTGGTTTAACAGCAGATGATTGAGCGAGATAGGCAGAAATTCCCCGCACTTCAGCAGCGAGCTGCTCAACACGATCATACAATTGCTTAGTTTCCATTTAGAGGGAAAAAAAAATTCTGACTTTTTTTTTTATTCTTTCCTTCTTTAGAGTACCCTAGAGTCTACAGTTAGGCTGGTGATTCGGTTATGAATGGGTCACCGAGGAGGATAGCAGGCCCAGGCTAAGCCACAGAAAACCAGAGAGGTTGGTAACTAAGCGGATTGCAGACCCCTGATCCTATCCACACAACTAGCAGTAGCCGTGGAACGTACCCACGATGATCTTAGATGCCTCGGCACAGCCGGAGTGCTAACTAAGCCTAAAGCAAGAAAGGGGAAATCTAAACTGTCCCGGAGCAGACCCCAAAGAATAGATAGCCCCCAAACATATATTGTCAGTGAGACAAGATGCAAACACAAACGCAGGCAGAAAAATAGACTGAGCAAATGATGGGGCCCACACTGACTAGACAGAACAGGAAAGGAAAGACACTGTCTGCAATCACACAAAAAACCCTGCAAAAAGTCCAACACGTCTGATGCACAAAAAACACTGAAGTCGCACGACTTCGCCCCCACTATATCAGCACTCTGGTTTATTCTGAAAGCAAAGAAAAAAGAGACCAATATAACAGGGGACAAAACAAACTGGCACAAGCAGTAACATATGGGCGGTGATTCAGCACAGCCCCAGCCGGAGCTAGCTGGCCCGCACAAAGCAGAAATAGACCAAACCAGATCAAATGCAAACAGAATAGCAAATGAACCACTTAGCTGAACCATGCAGGGAAAGAGCAGGAGACATCAGACCTCAGAAGGCACAGGAAGAAAATCACCAGCAGGGATAGAGGGAGTCAGCTGTCTTAAATCCCAATCAGAAACCCCAGATCTCCAATCGTCTTCCTCATTATCAGGTGGCAAGCCTCTGTCAATCAGATCAGCTCCACTACCTCCAGTAACCACCAGAGGGATCCCATAAAGAGAACTCACAACCCCTCCATCAATCTGACCAGCTCCACTACCTTCTGTAATCACCAGAGGGAAGCCATAGAGAGAATTCACAACACATCCCGCTTCTCTGTGTTCTGAAACGCTCTCTGCTCACAATCAAAGAGGATGCATTGCAGGCAGAGCATGATGAGCTGGAGCAAGGAACCATACAGGGTGATTACACACAGCTCTGCCTCATCTAATTCCAAAGTGGATTGGGTGACAATGAGGAAGAGGAGGAAGAACAGGAGCTAGTTTCATGCACTATAGACAGTACTACCTGCACAACTGTCATACCGTCCGTTCAGCGTGGATGGCCTGAGGACAGGGAGGAGGAGGAGGAGAGCATGGTCAATCATCCTCTTGGTAAGGACACGGATGTCTTGCCTGTTAGCAGTCTGGCGCGCAAGGCTGAGTTTGTTACGCTGCCTTTCCCGTGACCCTCGCGTTCTCCAAATTTTGGGTTACAGTCATTACTGGTTGGTGACACTTCTAGACCCACGCTACAAGGAGAACTTTCCATTTCTTATTCCCAAGGTGGACAGGTCTACTAAAATGGGGTAGTACCAGAGCACCCTTGTTGCGGAATTATTAAAAAAATTCCCATCTTAAAACGCTGGCAGTAGAGGTCACAGTTCGTTGGACAACAAAGGAGTACAGGCTGAGAAAGGCACAACTCCAATCCAGCAAAGGCAGGGAAACACTGGCAAAGTTCTGGGATAGTTTTCTCAGACCCTCCCATCGCACAGGCCCTGAGGCGTGGGGTACTTTTGTAAGGGGTGTACCAAGACCAATTTGTGCCCCACTCCCTTGCCCGTGTCTGTGTTATAATGTAATCTAATGTATATCTTGCAATGCCATTGTGTAGTGAAATGTATATATATATGTATATTGTATTAATGGGTAGGGAAAGTGTAGTGATAAACTTAGCCCACTAGTGGGAGGCATTGTAGGAAGAGCAATAAGAGTAGGATAAGATATAGTTAATTTAGGAGGGGTCAACTGGGGTTTGCTAGAAGGTTTTCCTGTTTTCAGTCAGTAGGGTCTGCGAGCCCGGACAGGGCAGTTGAGCCACGTAACATTTCTTTAAGTAAAGGAGCCCAGCTCGTCCAGGGCCTAGGAGTAACAATTGCTGGTGAAGCAAAGGAATATAGGGCAGCTTTGTCATGGTGTCAGTCAGCTACATAGGAAGAGGCCTGCATGTCTGGGGCGAAACGGATCAAGAACTCCTAAAGATAATCAGACTGGCCAGACAGAATGCTGTGGTACCAGGGACAACGGTGTGACCCTGCGATATTCCTGAAGAAGTGAGAGACAGCACAGGGGAAGAAAATGTCGTGTCTTGTGAAGTAACTTGTGCCGTACCTAAATGTGAACTGGACGAGCTGAGAAAGGAACTGAGTAAAATCGTTTGTTTTAAGTTGGAATTTGACTCTGTCTCTATTTGTGTGGAACCCCCAAGGAGAAGAACCTCAGTGGACCTGAGAGGATCCAGACGGATGGGAAAGCAAACAAAAAGGTACGCTACCACTGGGACATTGTGTGTATGTGGTGGGAGACCAGGGTGTGACAGAGCAACTACCATCAGCCACGACTATCTCCCTGGTCCCCGTTACACTCTCACAAGGAGTGCAAAGTTTTGGACGATGCTGAGGGAGTACCTTGCTGACCGTACCAACATCCTCCGTGATTCCTCTGTGCCTTATAATTATTGGGTATCCAAGCTAAACACATGGCATGAACTGGCTCTCTTTGCCTTGGAGGTCCTGGCCTGCCCTGCTGCTAGCGTTTTGTCAAAACGGGTTTTTAGTGCCGCTGGTGGAATTATAACTGATAAGTGCATCCGCCTGTCAACTGAAAATGCTGACAGGCTCACTCTTATAAAAATGAACAAGGGCTGGTTTTGGCCAGACTTGTCTACACCACCGAATAATAACAGCGAAACATACCCTCCAATCCAGTGTCTTTTTTTTGGGTGGTCTATTCCCATGCACCTCTTCATACCCACACATGGGTATACACTTCCTGATTTTGGCTATTTGCTGTTGTCCTCCTCCTTCTCCTCATCCTCCACCACCATATAACCAGGGTGACTGTGGCCCGTGATGCAACACCCACATAATTTTTTTTAGGGTATTTATGAGGCCCATAAAAACAATTTGTTAGACAGTGTGTCATGTATACCCCCCAGGGGTAAATGTTTGTCATCCCATACACTTAGTGCATGGGAATTACAAGTATAGGAGACCCGCTCCTTTCTAATGGGAGCATTTTTTTATGAGGCCCTCCTCCATGTCTCTTAAAAGGGGCATTGGAGTGCCTCCAAATTTTTGACAGCCCTTGCATTCACTGCATAGGCAAACACTATGGGAGACCCACTTCCTAATAATGGGAACATTTTTTCATGAGGCACTCCTGTACGTTTCTTCAAAGGGGTATTGGGGTGCGTCTAAATTTTGGGCAGCCCTGCCACTCACTGCATAGACAAACAGTATGGGAGAACCACTTCCTAATAATGGGAACATTGTTTTCATGAGGCCCTCCTGTACGTTTCTTCAAAGGAGTATTATCGTGCATCCAAATTTTTGGCAGCTCATGAATTTACTGCATAGGCAAACAGTATGGAAGACCCACTTCCTAATAATGAGAACATTGTTTTCAGGAGGCCCTCCCATACATCTGTTCAGAGGGGTATTGGGGTGCGTCTAAACTTTGGCCTGGCCTTGCAATCACTGCATAGGCAAACAGTATGGGAGAGCCACTTCATAATAATGGGAACATTGTTTTCAGGAAGCCCTCCTGTAAGTCTTTTCAAAGGGGTATTGGGGTACTCTTCAGGCACCAGGATTTTTCCGCAGCACAGGATAGATCCCAGCGCTTGTCTGGTTCAGTGGTCTCTCATTCAGGATCAGCCACTGGGATGACTGCTCAGCACAGATGCTGCATGCTAATTGCTGCTGACTCTCCAGCTAAGCCTATGGTGAGTACTGGTTTACACATGCAGTGTTGTGCGTTGGTGTCCAAGTCCAAATTTCATCCTACTGAGCATGTCCGGGATGTGGTGCCTTCTCATTGGTGCTCGGGCATCACTTGCTCTGGTTATGTGGCAGCTTCTGATTGGTCCACAGGCAAGGTCCTGTTTGTCTGGACTTGAGCTGTATGTATAAAAGGTCCTCTGGAGCGCAACCACCAGCTTAGTCTTCTCTGGGGGGGTTAAATTATAGGGACCCCAATTAGTATTTTATTTTCTAAATGCCTGTGCAGTCTAACAAGGTATAGTCCTTTGTGCATTGCTTCATAGTACAGCTCTGTGGTGTAACAGAGCTTGGTACTTTGCGTTCTGTGCACACTGAGTGACATTTAACTCAGTGTGCTTAAAGTGTTTTCTCGCAGCCTTACTCTGCCATTGTGCTAGTGTAGGAGGGTGGACTGACCTATGGACCGGTCTGATGCAGAAGGAACATGTAAAATATGTTGTATACACTGTTTGCTGAGAATTCATATACATGTCTAAGGAAACAGCTAGAATTAGTAAAAGACGGTGTAGTACCGGGTTTTGGCCACAAGATGGAGACATAGGGTAGTGAGAAAAGGACTTAACAGCAGCTTTAGTCTAGAGAAACGCAGAGTCATGGTGGGCGGAGTTACGGGACTGAGAAGGGGATTTCCAGATTAAGGAGATAAAAGGAAAAGAGAGTCCCAGGGGCAGGCCAGACACCCAGGAGGCGACAGACGGGAGAAGAGCTCAGGAGAAGACGGAGGGAAAAAGAGCTCAGGAAAGAGAGAGGAGAGAGACGGAGACTCGGAGGGGGGGTGACCCTGACAGGACAGCTACTGACTAAAGGAGGCCTGGTGTATCGGACGGCTGGACACTGAAGGAGCAGTAAGTGTCGCAGCGGGTGGACTCGGGGGGGGAAGCGCTGTGGCCGTGGGCCTAATGGCAGCCACGGTGAAAGAACCCAGAGGGTCATCGCCAACAGGAGTAGGAGGAGATGACAGGTACCTGGGCCAATGTGCAGAAGCTATCATGTGTGCTGTGGATGTCAAGGGGACACCCAATAAAGCTGGACCTGATTGAACGTGCTTCTGCGTCTGTCATCAGTCTCTCATGGCCGAAAGGAACCACCCCCCAGTCGGCACATGTACTACACTAGCTGCAGTTTCTCCATCACCGCATGGTGGACCCGGGTTGCAAACACACCTTATTATTATTTCTTATTTGGTGCGTTCCACCAATCCTAACAGTATACTAGCACCAAGTTCTGGCTAGCAATGGCGGACGATCAGTGTATTTAGCGGTTCATCCAGCAGCTTGAGAGTAGTAGGTTGACCACTCTTGAGCGGGCTACCTCAGCTGTGGACCTTGCCGCGATGTGAGCACAAGCAGCCTGCCGAAGCCGCTACTAAGGTTGCTGCTGCGGCTCCTGTTTCCTCAGTGCTGCGTTTTTCGCTGCCCGAAAATTTTTCCAGGGAACATCAAGGCTTGTAGAGGGTTTGTGAACTGGTGCTCAATCCACCTGGAGTTACTGGCTTCACAATATCCAACAGAGCGTACTGTTTATTATTTCCCTATTATCTGGCAGGGCTTTGGAGTGAGCTACGCCATTGTGGGAACGTGATGATCATATGATCCTTAGCGCCTCTCGTTTTTTGGCTGCCCTGAAAGAGGTTTTTTTGGGCCACAGGTAACTCACAATACCGAACTCCAACTCTTGGCTTTAACTCAGGATTCGTCTTTGGTTAGACAGTTTGCCATCCGTTTCTGTACTCTGGCTATCAAGCTGGAGTGGCCTGATAAGGTTTTGATACCTATCTTCTGGAAACAATTAGCAGATCATGTCAGGGATGCTTTGGCCACTAGGGAGATTCCAACTTCCCTGGAGGAGCTAATATCTGTGGCCAGCCGCATAAATCTGCGGCATGTTGAGCGTGGTTTGGAGCGAGCTCATACTAAATCTAGGGTTCTGTTGGCTCCAAACTTCGCCAATCCCATGTGTTCCCCAACTCTGGTTGCAGACCCTGTAGAGCCCATTGGACGTCTCTCGAGCAGAGCCAGTTTCCCGCTCTGTACTTTCGCAGCCGACTTGTTTTGCCTGCGGGCAAGTCGGACACTTCACCAATAAGTGCACCATGCGTCAGAAAGAGTCACAGCCTCAGGTGGCCTTGGGGAGAGGTTCACTAGTTCCTGTTGAGGTGTCACCCAAGTTGGCTTTTGGGGTTACTCTGACATGTGGGTCGGCTGCTCTCACCGTGCACGCTTGCGTGGATTCCGGGGCAGAGGGCAATTTCATGTCCGCTACCTTTGTCCAATGGCACACTATCCCATTGGTAATGCTACCTAAGCCAATGTCTTTTCGGGTAGCTAACAGGGCTGTTTTGCCAACCTCAATTTCCAATCAGACAGTACCCCTTAGCTTACCCTCACTGTGTCTCCGAACCATCAGGAGATAATTTCTTTTCTGGTTATTTTGGAGGCTATGGATGAAATACTTTTGGGGATACTGTGGCTGTGCCTCCATTCTCCCCAGATTGATTGGGCAATGGTGAGCATACAAAAATGGGGTAGCTTTTGTGAGAGCCTGTGTTTTAAAGCCCAGGTTCCCCTGGCCAAGCTCTATATACCACCGGGAGCTTCAGCCGACCAGCAAAAGCACATCCATGCCTCCCAGCGTATGGCAGTTTTCAAGTGTGGCAAACGTCGCCGGGGAGGGGGTTTTAGCAGGGGGGTAATGTTAGGCACCTGGATTTTTCCGCTGCATGGGATAGATCCCAGGCCTTGTCTGTTGTTGTGTTCTCCCATTCAGACTCAGCTGCTGGGATGAATGCTCAGCACAGACTCTGTTCCCAGCACCTTGCCCAGGCTCATGCTGCATGTGTTGTTGCTGCTGGCTCTCCAGCTAAGCCTATGGTGACTACTGGTTTACACATGCAGCATTGTACTCTGGAGCCTAAGTCCAGATTTCATCCTACTGAGCATTTCCGGGATGTGGAGCCTTCTCATTGGTGCTCGGATGTCAGCTGCTCTGGTAATGTGGCAGCTTCTGATTGGTCCACATGCATGGTCCTGTCTGTCTGGAATTGAGCTGTGTGTATAAATGGCTCTCTATGGCTCACGCCTGTGTACTAGTATCATGTGTGTTTGGTGTGTTGGTGGCTACTTTACAACCCTGTGTGCACGTGTGCCGCCAATAGCCGCTAATAGCACTGCGAGTGTTTGTCTAGACAGGCAGTGTAGGTTGAGAACTCCTGCTTGAGCTTTGCATCTGCACCGGGTGTCCGCAGGCGCATCTGCAGAAAGTACAACCGTGTGTAAGAGCAGGCTCAACCACCACCAGCTTAGTCTTCCCTGGGGGTTAAGTTATAGGGACCCCAGTTAGTATTTTATTTTCTATACACCTGTGCAGTCTAACAGGGTATAGTACTTTGTGCGTTGCTTCATAGTACTGCTCTGTGGTGTAACAGAGCTTGGTACTTTGCGCTCTGTGCACACTGAGTGACATTTAACTCAGTGTGTTTAACCCCTTCCCGACCTTTGACGCCACACAGTCAGTGCCAATCTGACCTATGATGCCTATGTGGCGTCATGAATTGATTGCCCTCCTGTGGGTCAGGTAACCGGGGTTAATGAAAGGTCACTCGACCCTCAGGTACAGGTGGCTTTGTACTTCACCCCGGATGGGGTGGCTTAGCCCCCCCATGGCTACGATCACTCTGATTGGCTGTTAAAAGAGAAACAGCCAATTAGAGCAATTATAATATTTCACCAATGGAATTTTGTGAAATATTACAATCCAGCCATGGCCGATGCTGCAATATCATCGGCCATGGCTGGAGACCGCGACCTGACCCCCCCACCGACTGACAGGGGCGATCGGCCCCCACCACCGACTGATGGCGGCGATCGGCCACCGCCATCAGTGTTTGCTACCCCTCCCGTTCCGATCCCCCCTTCCCCCCAGTACCCCCTAAGTCCCGGTGTCCCTGCTTCCTCCTCTATGGGCGCCGCCATCTTCCAAAATGGCGGGCGTATGCGCAGTGCACCTGCCGAATCTGCCGCTGGCACCTGGAGGAATCATTCATTTTGATCACTGTGATAGACCCTATCACAGTGATCAAAATAAAAAACAAGTAAATAAACCCCCTGTTTATCACCCCCATAGGTAGGGACAAATAATAAAATAAAGAAAATATTTTTATTTTTCCATTAGGGTTAGGGTTAGAATTAGGGTTATAGTTGGAATTAGGGTTAGGGTTGAAATTAGGGTTGGGATCAGGGTTAGGGTTGGAATTAGGGTTAATGTTAGGGGTGGGTTGGGATTAGGGTTAGGCTTGTGGTTAGGGTTAGAGTTGGGATTAGGGATAGGGGTGTGTTGGGGTTAAAGTTGTGGCTATGGTTAGGGGTAAGTTAGAATTGAGGGGTTTGCACTATTTAGGCACATCAAGGGGTCTCCAAACGCGACATGGCGCCACCATTGATTCCAGCCAATTTTGCGTTCAAAAAAGTCAAACAGTGCTCCCTCCATTCCAAGCCCTGACATATATAGGGTATCAGCGTACTCAGGAAAAATTGCACAACTTTGGGGGTCTAATTTCTTCTGTTACCCTTGGAAAAATAAAAAATTGAGGGATAAAAAAATTATTTTTGTGGATAAAAAAAGATTTTTTATTTTCACGGCTCTGCGTTATATACTTGTATGAAGCACTTTTGGATTCAAAGTGCTCACCACACATCTAGATGAGTTCCTTGGGGGGGTCTAGTTTCCAAAATATGGTCATTTGCTGGGGGTTTCTACTGTTTAGGCACATCAGGGGCTCTGCAAACGTAACGTGACGCCCGCTGACCATTCCATCAAGTCGGCATTTCAAAACGTTATTACTTCCCTTCTGAGCCCCGACATGTGCCCAAACAGTGGTCCCCCCACACATATGGGGTTCCAGCGTACTCAGGACAAACTGAAAAACAACTTTTGGGGTCCAATTTCTGCTGTTACCCTTGTGAAAATAAAAAATTGCGGGCTAAAAAATCATTTTTTGAGGAAAAAAATGATTTTTTATTTTCATGGCTCTGCGTTATAAACTTCTGTGAAGCACTTGGGGGTTCAGAGTGCTCACCACAAATCTAGATAAGTTCCTTGGGGGGTCTAGTTTCAAAAATGGGGTCACTGATGGGGGAGCTCCAATGGTTAGGCACACAGGGGCTCTCCATACACGACATGGTATCCGTTAACGATTGGAGCTACTGTATATACTCGTGTATAAGCCGACCCGTGTATAAGCTGACCCCCCCTAATTTTGTCACAAAAACTGGGAAAACTTATTGACTCGCGTATAAGCCGAGGGTGCACAGTGAGTGGCCCCAGATAATGCTGCTAGTGAGTGGCCCCAGATAATGCTGCACAGTGAGTGGCCCCAGTTATGCTGCACAGTGAGTGGCCCCAGTTATGCTGCACAGTGAGTGGCCCCAGTTATCTGCACAGTGTGTGGCCCCAGATAATGCTGCACAGTGTGTGGCCCCAGATAATGCTGCACAGTGTGTGGCCCCAGATAATGCTGCACAGCGAGTGGCCCCAGTTATCTGCACAGTGAATGGCCCAGTTATGCTGCACAGTGAGTGGCCCCCAGATAATGCTTCACAGTGTGTGGCCCCAGATAATGAGGTCAGTGAGTGGCCCCAGATAATGCTGCACAGTGAGTGGCCCCAGTTATGCTGCTGGGTCGCCCTCGCACACCCAGGGCAGCGGGGTACTCAGTACCGGGCCGGTGTCAAGGCGGGAATGTGTCACAGCAGCGGTGACACGGGCCGTGGCCCTGGGCACCCAATATCAATGGCGGTGATGTTAATGGTGTTAGAGTTTGTTAGAATAGTTCGTGACGCCACCCGTGGTGTTTGGCAAGTAAGATGGTAAGCCAACGCTGAGCCAACGCTGCATACAGATCCGCTGGGATTGATGGTGTGGTGCAGCAGAGATGGTATAGCTCCCCACAGGTGGAGCTGTAGTCCCAGGGCAGTGTAGGTGCAATGGATGAGGAGAGGCGCAGAATGGTATGGAGGCTGGTACCCAGGTGTAGTGGTGCGGGAATAACTGGAGGACACCAGAGTATGCGGTTCCAAAGCTTTACTCACTGTTTGCAGTTCACACAACTGCCTGCCTCCGTACTGTGTTCTCCAAATCAGGGCTCCAGCCAACCTCCAGGCAGGATAGAATTCTCCCCTCCACACTCCGCCAACATGTACCTTCCTGAACGACGCCTCCAATGCGCCTTTAGGTGCGAAGCACTCCAGTACTTAGTTACCCTGGAATGCCTCTCTCTAGGTGTTCCTAGTCTTTACTTGTATGACAGACAGCTGTAGCCTGCTTTGGGGACTCCTCACTGCGTCCCGGCTCTCTATTCGGTTGCTGTTGTGTCCCAAGTCTATGATGGGAGCAAGGCGTTAGTGGCTCACTACTCCTCCGGTGTCTGTTGCCGGACATAAAGATCCAATCAACCTCGGGGACCGGGCCCTGGCCTTTGCGCTCTCTGGACTGGAAGGGTTCTCTCTCTTTCTCAACCTGCTTCCCACCATCCTTCTCTTCTCCTTCGTTCCGATCTGTTCTATCTCTCTTATGGAATCTGTAGTCTTCAGTCTATGTCTCTTTCTCCTCTTCCTTCCCTGAGGAGCTCGTTCCACTAAGACCAGTCCTCAGCCTCTCCTGACTGAATGCCTTCCTCCGCCTTGAGCTCCTCTCAGGCTGACCTGCTGTCAGCCTGCTCTCTCTCTCAGACCCTGTCTGACTGACCAGAAATCCTACACCTTCCCTCTCCTTTATATCTAACTCCACCCGCCTCCCCAGCACCTCTCGTGTTACGAACCCCAGATAATGCTGCACAGTTTGTGGCCCCAGATAATGCTGCACAGTGAGTGGCCCCAGATAGTGCTGCACAGTGAGTGGCCCCAGTTATGCTGCACAGTGTGTGGCCCCAGCTTTGCTGCACAGTGAGTGGCCCCAGTTATGCTGCACAGTGAGTGGTCCCAGCTTTGCTGCACAGTGAGTGGCCCCAGTTATCTGCACAGTGAGTGGCCCCAGCTTTGCTGCACAGTGAGTGGCCCCAGTTATCTGCACAGTGAGTGGCCCCAGTTATGCTGCACAGTGAGTGGTCCCAGCTTTGCTGCACAGTGAGTGGCCCCAGTTATCTGCACAGTGTGTGGCCCCAGCTTTGCTGCACAGTGAGTGGCCTCAGTTATGCTGCACAGTGAATGGTCCCAGCTTTGCTGCACAGTGAGTGGCCCCAGTTATCTGCACAGTGAGTGGCCCCAGCTTTGCTGCACAGTGAGTGGCCCCAGTTATCTGCACAGTGAGTGGCCCCAGTTATGCTGCACAGTGAGTGGTCCCAGCTTTGCTGCACAGTGAGTGGCCCCAGTTATCTGCACAGTGAGTGGCCCCAGTTATCTGCACAGTGAGTGACCCCAGCTTTGCTGCACAGTGAGTGGCCCCAGTTATCTGCACAGTGAGTGGCCCCAGTTATCTGCACAGTGAGTGACCCCAGCTTTGCTGCACAGTGTGTGGCCCCATCATATTGCTGCTGCTGCTGCTGCCGCTGCCTCCTTTACAAAAAAAACAAAACTGTATACTCACCTCCGTCACTGCCCCCAGATCATCAGCGTTGCCAGGTCTGCAGTGACTGTGCAGGCAGAGGGCACAATCGCGCCCTCTGAACTGAATGTCACTGCAGAGGACGCAAGACAGCAGAGCGTAGGGACAGGTGAATATGCCTCCCCCCTGGTCACGTGGTACCGCTCATTAAATATGTGCATATTTAATGAGCGGTTACACTTGACAGCTGAAGCAGGAAGGAAGAGCAGCGCCGACAACATGGAACAAGCAGGGGGGCTGCAGAGGGGTGAGTATGATCTCTGACACCCCCGCTCCCCCTCCCCCGCTGATCCCCCCTCGGTATATGACTCGTGTATAAGCTAAGAGGGGGACTTTCAGCCCAAAAAAATGGGCTGAAAATCTCGGCTTATACACGAGTATATACCGTAATTTTCCATTTAAAAAGTCAAATGGCGTTCCTTTCCTTCCAAGCCCTGCCATGCGCCCAAACAGTGGTTTATGACCACGTATGAGGTATCGTTGTACTCAGGAGAATTTGCACAACAAATATTAGGATCCATTTTATCCTGTTGCCCATGTGAAAATGAAAAAATTGAGGCTAAAACAAATTTTGTGTTTCCTTCCACGTTGCTTTAGTTCCTGTGAAGCACCTGAAGCGTTAATAATCTTCTTGAATGTAGTTTTGAGTAGCTTGAGGGGTGCAGTTTTTAAAATGGTGTAAATTTTGGGTATTTTCTGCCATATAGACCCCTCAAAGTGACTTCAAATGTGAGGTGGTCCCTAAAAAAAATGGTTTTGTAAATTTTGTGGTAAAAATGAGAAATCGCTGGTCAACTTTTAACCCTTATAACTTCCTAAGAAAAAAAAAATTTGTTTCCAATATTGTGCTGATGTAAATTAGACATGTGGGAAATGTTATTTACTAACTATTTTGTGTCACATAGCTCTCTGATTTAACAGAATAAAAATTCAAAATTTGAAAATTGCGAAATTTTCGCCAAATTTCCAATTTTTTCACAAATAAATGCAAATATTATCGACCTAAGTTTACCACTAACATGAAGCCCAATATGTCACGAAAAAACAATCAGAATTGCTAGGATGCGTTGAAGCTTTCCTGAGTTATTACCTCATAAAGGGACACTGGGCAGAATTGCAAAAAATGGCCAGGTCATTAAGGTCAAAATAGGCTGGGTCATGAAGGGGTTAAAGTGTTTTTTCGCAGCCTTGCTCCGCTATTGTGCTAGCTGCAGTTTCTCCATCACTGCACGGTGGACCCTGGGTTGTGAATGCACCTTATTATTATTTCTTATTTGGTGCATTCTGCCAATCCTAACAGTGCATCCAAATTGTGGGCATCCCTGCCACTCACTACATAGGCAAAACACTGAAAGACCCACTTCCTAATAATGAGAACATTTTTTCATGAGGCCCTCCTGTATGTCTCGTCAAATGGGTATTGGGGTGCATCCTAATTTTTGGCAGCCCACTGTTTAATAATGGTAACTTAATGCATAGCCGGCTAATGGATCTCTAATAGTGAGGTCCGACTGCTGGCTTTTTAAGAATAGTAAAGGCCGCCTGCTGGCCCTATAAAAATAGACTTTGTGACTTTCAGAGTCCCTCCTTCATAAATGAAACAGGATGTGTCTGATGATGTGTCACATACAGCATGGGCAGATAAGGTTGTAAAATGTTAAAATGACATTTCCCAGTGAACGCATTTGTCTTGGTTGAACGCAATGCTAAAAGTTCAAAAATGTATCAAAAACACTACGTGTGAACATAGCCCAATGTGTGGAGGAGTATTTTTGTTTTTGGTTATTTATTTTGCCTTATATACAAGTCATTACCCTGGAAAGGATGTTCCTTAACATATTACCCAGGGAAATCCATTTTGGTTTTGTTTTATTGTGCGCCAGTAAAAGTGGCGTAAGACTCTGATCACATTGTTGACAGCAGTGACCTGGGAGTCAGAAATGCCTCCAGGGGTCATCCCCATGCTGTTCCCATGTCATTTGAGCACTGTTCCCATTGATTTCCGCAATTTCTAGTCCCTCTAAAGACCTCCGGGTGGGGGGGGCGGAAAAATGCTCGGGTTTCCCATAGACTTACATTGGGCTCATTGATCGGGTTGAGTACCCGAGTATTCCAATTTGTTCGACCCGAGCAACAAGCACCCGAGCATTTTAGTGCTCACCCATCACTACTTGTGCTAATTCCTACATACATTAGGCAGGCTGTGTGAATCTTTGTATGTATGTTTACGGGAACCTCTGAGCGACATGAGTGATGAGTAACTGAGTATAAGGGACAAGTAAATAAGTCCCTGATTGATGGGTTCCGTTAGGTGTGGTCCTCTGTATGTGACAGAGGACATTATTCAACTCACTTTGAGCTGAATCAGGCAGAGTGATTGAGATAAGGGATTCTGTTCCTTTTTTGTAAAATCAGCTTATTTCATATAATAATAATAATAATAATAATAATAATAATCCCTGAATGAGCAAGTATAAATGAATCGTTACAGACCATTCTGTGAAAGGTGCACAGGTAACCTGGGTGTAGTGGCTGACGGTCCACGGTTTCATGGGGAGTGTTTGTGACATGTTGAATATAGAAACTGCCGAGAACTGAGTATTTTTTTCTGTTCCATGTGAGAGATACTGTAAGTTCTTATCTCTGCTAGTTTGCCTTGGGAGGGGTAATGAAGCTGCGTGCAAGTTTTTCTTTTCTGTACTGCAGACATTGTGCAATGGGAGATTTGTGGTTTTATAGAAACAGTGCTATATAGAAGTGGACAGTTATATTGGAAGTTGAAGTTGGAAGTTGAAAGTAAAATATTGTGCCTATTTTAGAAGAAAACTTGAAAGTGATTGTTTGGTCATTAGTGTCACTTTCTTCTAGTTGTGTGATTGATGTACAGCTAGTTGAGGATCAGCAAAAGGGGGTAGCCAACTGCATGGCTGATCTAGTAGGGGAGAGACCTATCACACCTGGGCCTTCCTACTTTAGTGAGTGGGTTTTTTTGTGGGTTAGAGAGCCACATGAGCCTTCCCACTGTTCATGGAGCTGGTCTAGTAGGTGAGAGGCCTATCACACCAGGGCCTTCCTACTTTAGTCAGCTGGTCTAATGGGTGAGAGAGCTGAAAGAGCCTTCCCATTACACCGTGCAGGTCTACTGAGTGAGAGAGCCACGAGAGCCTTCCCGCTGCACCATGATAAGCTCATTCTGATTTGCTAGAGTATGGCCTATGTACAAGATTCAGGCACACTGAGAGGGCATTTGAAGAAAGGTGAGCTGTCTGAAGAATAAGTTGAAGTCATGGACAACTTGTTCTGTGTGCAGTTAGGGCCCCCAATGGGATCCAAAATAGCTATATGTGGTGCCCCTGAGGGTTCAGTCGCCACAGAGGTACTGCACCTCCTCTTGAGGTGTGGTACCCCACCATCCAAGTAAGGTGGGGACACCTGTCCACCCTGCAACACCTGCACCCCACACCACAAAGTAGTGTAGCAAAACACCTTCGGCGGCTCCCTGCTTGGAGTGTAGCATAGCACCGCTTGGTGGCTCCCTGCTTGGAACACAAAACGTGCTGGAAGGTGGGTGGAGTTTTAGTTCACACAAAAGAGCGGGAAGAGTTGAGTCAGTCAGTCTTTCATTCTGTCAATGAGTGAGGATGTAGAAGGACAGAGTGTGAGAAAGAGAAGATCCCCAGGAGAGGGATGGAAGAAGGAAGTGCTGCAGCAGGCCACAGTGATCTGGGTCTGCTGGCACAGGAAAGAGACAGAGAAAGGAAGCTTGATTCTCGACTGGGAAGAAGGATTAGCACGGAACGTGAGGAGAATAAGAGAACAAGGACCAGGTGTAACGGGGTCTTCCAAGGTGGGGTACCTCTTTCAGTACCACCCCGTGTTTTCGGAGGTCCGCTCTGCGTTGGCTGGAGTCTGAATGAAGGACGCTGGCTGGAATTCCTCTGAGTGCATGGGCGCATATAAAAGATCACTGCTTCTCCATGTATTTCCAGTCTGACCACACTTTACTCACAGGACACAAAATATATCACACAGATACAGAAGGCCGGCCAATAGACAAGCGTCAGGCCAGACTTGCATTACAAAAGCAGCAGGTGGCCGGAGCCTGCGTATGTTTACTGTGGGAATTACAAAGGAAGGGGGAGGGCGGACACTGCTGATACATTAGGGACATGCATCTCACATGGAACCTATTATATATACATATAACTGCACAACATATTCTGGGTGCTGAGTGGTTCTGTAACACGGCTCCCCCTTTTCAGCGACGCGATCGGCATACACAGTCTGATCCTCAACGGATCGGTTTGGGGATGACCGAAGTTTATGGGGTTGGTACAAGTTCCGTTTGTCAACTTAGTCCATCGGCGTTACCGTTTTGTTTGCCGGGTCTGTAGTGGATGGTGAAGTCCAGAGGTTGTAGGGCTAAACTCCACCGCAGCAATCTGGCGTTATCTCCGGAGACCCGATTAAGCCAGACTAGGGGATTATGGTCCGTTAGGAGGGAAAACTGTCGTCCATACAAATATGGTTGCAACTTCTTGAGTGCCCATACTACCGCCAAGCACTCCTTCTCGATTGCCGCATAGCTTACTTCACGGGGCAGTAGTTTCCGACTCAGGTAAGCTACCGGGTGTTCTTGGCCGTCCGGCTCGACTTGGCTCAGTACTGCCCCCAATCCAAACATAGAAGCGTCTGGGCCTCTGAGTGTGATTCCGCCTTTGTTTTGTTGCTGGCGATCAACCCTTGGGCTTCCACCAGGTCTTTTAATGTAGTCCTCTTTAACTTCTGGAAATTATTTTCCATTCATTCCTTTCCTCCTGTAGAAGGGGTATCAAAGCCTGCTGGCTGCCACCAGTGTAACGGGGTCTTCCAAGCTGGGGTACCTCTTTCGGTACCACCCCGTGTTTTCGGAGGTCCGCTCTGCGTTGGCTGGAGTCTGAATGAAGGATGCTGACTGGAATTCCTCTGAGTGCATGGGCGCATATAAAAGATCACTGCTTCTCCATGTATTTCCAGTCTGACCACACTTTACTCACAGGACACAGAATATATCACACAGATACAGAGGGCCGGCCGATAGACAAGCTTCAGGCCAGACATGCATTACAAAAGCAGCAGGTGGCCAGAGCCTGCGTATGTTTACTGTGGAAATTACAAAGGTAATGCTGATACATTAGGGACATGCATCTCACATGGAACCTATTATATATACATATAACTGCACAACATGAGGAGGAGGAGTGCCGAGAGATAGCTGCTCTGGCATGAGGCTCCTGAGTTTTTTTAGTTTTTTACCCCGTTTAATTGTTAATTCTCCCTTTGGTTCACTCACCATTGCGTAGCTACAGGATTCGGCAGAGATGGGAGTAGTGTGGAGACTGCGATCAGCTGGGACCGGTGTCTTTCTGTCCTCGTGGAGCTCCGTGCCTGGATTCAGCAGGGAGAGAGTGAAGCTGCTGGCTGCCTGCCAACTTTCCTACAGCTTGTACCCATTTCCAGCAAGCAGATGATCCCAGGATAGGAAACCTGGTGGAGTGTGCGGTGCTGGAGTTGTTCTGGAGATCTTGTGGTCCACGTGGAGCTGTAGGGCTACAGGATTCGGCAGAGCTGGGAGTAGTGTGGAGACTGCGACCAGCTGGGACCGGTGTCTTTCTGTCCTCGTGGAGCTCCGTGCCTGGTTTCAGCTGGGAGAGAGTGAAGCTGCTGGCTGCCTGCCAACTTTCCTACAACTTCTACCCATTTCCAGCATGCAGATGATCCCGGGATAGGAAAGCTGGTGGAGTGTGCGGTGCTGGAGATGTTCTGGAGATCTTGTGGTCCTGGTGGAGCTGAAGGGGTGAGCTGGGCAGGTTTGGACTGACTGTTGGCGTGTCCCCTGACGTCCCTGTCTTGTTGCACCCATGCCCTCCCCCCCAGCAGTGCTGGGAGCACCCTTTATGGAAAGTTGTACATTTAACTATGCTAAGCTGTGACTGTTCAGTCTTTATAGCTACAAGCTGAGTGTAATCATGGCCACTGCACTCTGTAAACCTACTCTTATGATTTCAAGGGACGATTTATTATTCTGGAATCATCTGCAATTTCTCATGGACTCCCCTTCTTGGAGCATGATTGCTAATTCAACAATTGAGTACATAAAATCCATTACTTCTGAAACCTGTGGAGGTGTACTGCAAGAGAGGTAGGAGAGGAGGCGTCCTGGCATGCCTTCGGAGGAGAGGGTTCAGAACAGCTCTTCCTTCACTCCACTTGGCTAATGTCCGTTCCTTATCTAACAAAATGGAGGATCTGAGCTTACTTTGTAACATGAGATCTGATATGGCCAATTCAGCTGCTCTTTGTTTTACTGAGACCTGGTTGAATGAGACTATCCCTGATTGTAGTCTGGATCTACCTGGTTTTGTTATCTACAGAGCTGACCGTGATTGTGTAGCTTCAGGTAAACAAAGGAGGGGTGGGGTATGTCTCTACATCAACACTAGCTGGTGCTGTGATGTTAACATACTGGGAAAAGGTTGCTCTCCAGATCTAGAGTACCTTGCACTCAATTGTAGACCATTTTACTCTCCAAGAGTTTTCATCTATGGTTCTGGATGCAGTATATATTCCCCCTCAAGCATCTGTTAAAGCTGCTATTGGTGAATTAGCTTGCAAAATATCAGAATGGGAGAAAGGATCTCCAGAAGCATTTGTGATCGTAATGGGGGACTTTAACAAAGGAAAACTCAACCTGGATCTCCCCAAATTTACTCAACATATAAACTGCTTCACGAGAGAGAACAATACGCTTGATCACTGCTATACAGTCATAAAAGGGGCCTACAGGGCAGTGAGGAGAGCAGCAGTGGGCTTTTCAGATCATTGTCTAATTCATTTAATTCCAGCCTACAGGCAAAGGTTGAAAACATCCAAACCTACAGTTTATACAAAGAAGACATGGTCTGAGGAGGCAAAATTGCAACTACAAGTATGCTTTGAATGCACGGACTGGGAGGTATTCCAGGAAACATGCTCGGGTCTGGATGAATGGGTTGATGCAGTGTCCTCATATATCCGTTTTTGTGAAGACACATTTATTCCATCCAAATCTGTCCACTTTCGGGGAAACAACAAGCCGTGGTTTACAAATAAAGTCAGGTTGATCCGTAAGAGAAAAGAGGAGGCTTATAAAGCAGGCGATATTACTGAATTCAAGAAACTTAGGAACTCGCTATCTAAAGAGATCAAGTTAGCCAAACACGAGTATGCAAAGATTCTGGAGGAAAGGTTCTCATCAAAAGATACTAGATCTGCATGGAGAGGATTAAGAGAGGTCACCAATTATAAAAGCCACCACACTATAGTGAACCCCAGCAGAAGTCTGGCAGCAGAGTTAAATGAATTCTACTGCAGATTTGAGGCAAGCTCTACACACAGTGGCTATTCATCTCTAAGCTCCTCAGTCTGTTCATATAAAGATCATTCATTGTGCAACACCCAAGTAGTGATCTCCGAGGCAGAGGCATCCTGAAGGGACTTAAGGTCAAAAAGGCACCTGGCCCTGATGGTTGTGATGTTGTCACATCTCCTGTTGTTTGTGGGCTGTTGCCCTTGTTTGCATTCTTTGCCTAGTAACAGTGATGTAGGGGAGAGGAGGAGTCGGGGGAGGGACGTGCAGAGGAAGGAGGAAGTAAGGAATAAAGAAAAGCACGGCCTGGCAGCCAAGCACTAGCACATCAGTGTACGTCTCTGAATTCTTTATCGCCGACATCACGACACTACAACTGGCGATGAGGAAGCGTTCATTCATCAGCCACAGGTATTTCAGTCCCACGAACAGTCTACAAGGCTATCAGCACTCACTATGGCTTGTCTACCCGCATTTCCTGCTTTTGATGTGCATCAGTCCCAAGCAAACCTGGCAGTATCTTGGGATAAATGGCTAAAGCGATTCGAGATATTTCTGCAAGCCATGAATGTCTCTGATGATACCCGGAAAAAAGCCATGCTGTTACACTACGCAGGGGAGCAGGTTTACGATATATTCACTACTCTGCCGAATACAGGGGAGGACAAGGACTATGAGCTCAGCAAAGCTGCGTTAAGCAAGCACTTCTCCCCTCACAGAAATCCAGCATTTGAAATTTTTAAGTTCAGGCAGTCAAAGCAGTCGCCAACAGAAAGCATGGCTTAGTATCATGTCCGGCTACGACACCTTGCAGCGCACTGTGAATTTGCGGAAGTAGACAAAGAAATCCAAATGCAGATCGTACAAGGATGTATTTCCTCCAAGTTAAGGAGACAAGCACTCAGAGACCCCACCATGACGTTAGCGAAGTTGCTAGATACAGCGCGTATAAATGATGCTGCAGACAAACAAGCTAAACTGATAGAGAACATCGAGCATGAGCCAGACGCGACATCTTCTATAGCAAAGCTTACACAGAAACCAAATGTGCCTCGCACGCAGGCAGCCACATGTTACAACTGCGGTGGATCGTATCTTCACCAGAATGTCTGCCCAGCAAAGGGAGGAACTTGTCATAATTGCGGAAAGCAAAATCATTTTGCAAAGGTGTGTAGATCCAAGCCACAATCTCCTCATACCACCGCACAACCTAGGCCACCGAAGATCCAAACACTGCAGATTAATGACGAGTCCCACAGCACCTATTTATTCTCCGTGACGGAAGAGGGATCTAATACTGTGCACGCAGTTACTAATCCAAAACGAGTAATCCTAGTGAATGGCAATCCAATAGAAGCCCTGGTGGACACGGGGGCATCAGTCAACGTCATCAGTCATACAGTCTACAACCAGCTCCTAAACAAACCTACTCTACAAAGTACTAATATAAAGATTTTTCCTTATGGCTCAGCAGCTGCACTGCCCCTGTGCGGAAAATTTCAGTCAGAAGTTGCAGCTGAAGGAAAGTCCATCACTGACACCTTTTATGTGGTAGAATGCTCTGCGGACACACTTCTCAGCTGTACCAGTGCAATATCTCTGGGCCTTGTGAACCTTGTCAACAGCATTACAGGTCCTTCGGCCCACCACATTATGCAGAAGTACCCAAATCTCTTTAAAGGCCTAGGTAAGCTAAAGGATGTTCAAATAAAATTGCATATAGATCCGTCAGTACAGCCCTCTATTCAGCCCCACAGGCGCATTCCATTCGATGTCCGCAAGCTTGTGGAGCAAGAACTGCAAGACCTGGAGGCGTCCGATGTCGTCAAACGCGTTGAAGGCCCGACCCCCTGGGTTTCACCAATCGTTGTTGCACCTAACCCGAAGCAGCCAGGTAAAATCCGACTATGTGTGGATATGCGCCACGCCAATCGGGCGATCCAAAGAGAAAGGCACATCACGCCCACTATTGATGACATTCTCGCAGACCTGAATGGTGCGAAGGTATTTTCAAAAATTGACCTAAACTCAGGCTATCATCAACTTGAATTGCATCCAGACTCCAAGTACATTACAACTTTTAGCACGCATGTGGGCCTGCGCAGATTTAAGAGATTGAACTTTGGCATCTCATCGGCCGCAGAAATTTTTCAGAATATCGTCAGCCAGGTTCTGTCTGGCATTGCAGGAGTCCTCAACGTCAGTGATGACATTCTCATTTATGGCACAACCCAAGAGGAACATGACGATCGCCTAGAACAAGTGTTTCAAAGACTCCAAGCCTGCAATCTCACTGTCAATCCGTCAAAATGTGAATTTAACCAAAAATCATTAACTTTTTTTGGATATATCTTTTCTGAACAAGGAGTTTCAGCTGACCCACAGAAAGTGGCTGCCATAAAATCGGCTAGCCCACCGCAAAATGTGTCAGATGTTCGCAGCTTCCTAGGACTGGTCACATACTGTGGGCGATTTATACCTGACCTAGCCACTGTTTCTGAACCTCTGCGAAAGCTCACAAAGAAAGACTCTCCATGGACATGGGGTACTGAGCAGCAAGCAGCTTTTGACGCATTGAAAACCAACCTAACCAGCGACACTGTCATGGCCTATTTTGACCCGTCAAAACCCACACAGCTACTGGTGGATGCTAGTCCAGTAGGCCTAGGGGCAATTCTCACACAAGTGTCTAGCGCAGGCGACATATCTACAATCTCATATGCCAGCAAGACACTAACGGATACAGAGCAGCGATATTCACAAACTGAGAGAGAAGCCCTGGCAGTTGTGTGGGGGTGCCTTCATTTCCATTTATACCTTTTTGGACATCAATTCACAGTGATAACTGACCACAAGCCACTCGTTCCAATTTTCAATAAGCCCTCGTCAAAACCTCCCCCGCGTCTTGAACGCTGGTTGCTCCGCCTACAGAACTATCATCTCCAGTTGAGATACGAGGCGGGAGCTAGAAATCCCGCAGACTATTTCTCGAGACACCCAGCACCACAGCCCACCACAGATGACATCCCCGCGACGATTCTGGCGGAGGAATATGTCAACTTTGTCGTCGCCCATTCGGTACCGAAAGCTATGACCATACAGGAAATTAAGCAAGCGCTGGATGCCGATCACCAACTTCAATTTGTGATAGAGACGGTTCGGTCCAAGAACTGGAGCAGTTTTCTCGCTGAGGCCCGCCTTCACCCTCCTGATCAGGCTGGGTACCTGGAGGTTTTCTTTAACGCGAGACATTCACTATCAGTATCAGACTCAAATATGCTCTTAAGAGATAATCGCCTGGTGATACCTCAGACACTTCAGAGCAGGGTACTGGATCTGGTGCATGAAGCTCATCAAGGGGTCGTGAAAACGAAGCAGCTACTTCGGGAGAAAGTGTGGTTTCCCGGACTTGACAAAAAGGTAGAGGCACTCGTTGAAACATGCATACCGTGCCAAGCCACTACAGTTGCCCATAGACGTGCACCATTACAAATGACACCCCTGCCAGCCGGCCCATGGATAGCTGTTAGCATCGATTTCTGCAGTCTACCAGATAGCTCCTATCTGCTGGTGATCATGGATGACTTTTCAAGGTTTCCAGTCATCGAACATGTTTCTACAACCTCGGCCAAGGCTGTTTTACCAAAATTAGACAAGATCTTCTCGGCATATGGCATACCTGAGATCGTGAAATCTGACAATGGACCGCCTTTTAATAGCACAGACTTTCAGTCCTTCGCAACCTACCTGGGTTTCACACACCGGAAAATAACTCCTTGCTGGCCTCAGGCCAACGGTGAAGTCGAACGATTCATGCAATCGCTCAACAAGACCCTAAGGATTGCTACCATGGAGCACAAGGACTTACAGCAAGAGTTGAACGCATTCCTCAGACAGTACAGGGCTACACCCCACTCTACAACGGGAATACCACCTGCAACGGCACTGTTCAACAGGCCCTTACGGGTCAAACTTCCAAGCATTCCAGCAATCTCCGTCCAGACCCCGATTTCTATTAATGACTCCATATCAAAGGAAAAGATGAAACGGTATGCAGATAAGCGCAACCATCGAGGCAGACAGCCGGCAATACAGGTGGGCGATTGGGTCCTGGCACAAAGGTTAAAAGCGACTAGCAAGTTTGTGTCACCGTACTATCCGGAACCCTTTCAAGTTATAGACGTTAAGGGCACCATGGTTACTGCCCGGAATCAAAGTCATCAGGTCACACGGAATGTGTTCCACTTTAAAAAACTCTGGGGCCACGTCCCAAAAACCACGCCTATTGAGGAAGCGGAGAGCGACGACTCCCTGCCAGAGACTGGAGATGCCGTAAGCCTAACAGGGGATGTCTCCGGGGATACTCAGGGCTCATCTGGTGATGGGCTGTCTCACCGCTATCCGACTAGGACCTATCGAAGACCACCTGCCCACCTTACAGACTATGTTCTGCAGTGAGACTTAATGTTTGAACGACAATATTCTTCAAATGTTTCAGTTTTTTTTTTGTTGTGAGAAAAGAAGAGGTGTGATGTTGTCACATCTCCTGTTGTTTGTGGGCTGTTGCCCTTGTTTGCATTCTTTGCCTAGTAACAGTGATGTAGGGGAGAGGAGGAGTCGGGGGAGGGACGTGCAGAGGAAGGAGGAAGTAAGGAATAAAGAAAAGCACGGCCTGGCAGCCAAGCACTAGCACATCAGTGTACGTCTCTGAATTCTTTATCGCCGACATCACGACACTACAATGGTGTATCTCCAATGTGTCTGAAAGTATGTGCTACCCAGCTTGCCCCTATACTGACAAATATATACAATGTGTCACTGAAAGAGTGCGTTGTACCTCAGTGTTGGAAAAATTCCACAATTATCCCTGTCCCCAAGAAAGTGGGATCCTCTGAGTTGAACGACTATAGACCAGTAGCACTCACATCTGTAGCTATGAAAGTCTTCGAAAGAATTATGATGTCCCACCAGATAAAATTCACGCATAAGCTATGGGACCCGCTTCAGTTTGCCTATAAGGAGAATCGTTCGGCAAACGACACTGTCAATCTGGCACTGAAGTACATTTTGGATCATACAGATGAACTGCACTCATATGTCCGGATTCTTTTCATGGACTTTAGCTCAGCGTTCAATACCATTGATCCGAATTTACTTCATAAGAAAATGGTAGCTCTTGGAGTCCCTCTCAACTTATGCTTGTGGATTTATAACTTCCTGACAGCCAGGATACAGAGTGTAAAAGTTGGACCATTCACTTCGGACACCTTGGTCACAAACATCGGAGCACCTCAGGGGTGTGTTTTGTCCCCGTTACTGTTTTCTCTCTATACGAATGATTGCATCTCTTCAGCAGACTCAGCAAAAATCTTGAAATTTGCTGATGATATGACACTGATTGGTCTCATCAGGGGAAATGCTGAAGACTTGTATCGGAGTGAGGTGGAAAGAATATGTGACTGGTGTAAAGCCAATAATCTTGTACTCAACACTAAAAAAAACTGCTGAGATGGTTGTGGATTTTAGGAAAGATCAACATGAGATACTTCCAATCTACATCCATGACGAAGTGGTTCTTAGGGTCACAGAGACCAAATTCCTTGGTGTTATCATCTCTCATGATCTTAAATGGGGGAAAAACATGGATGCTGTTATAAGAAAAGCACAACAGAGGATGTTCTTCCTGCGTCAGCTGAAAAGATATGGTTTGTCTAAGAATCTGCTGATCTTATTCTTTAATGCTGTCATCAGATCTGTGATTTGTTCCTCTCTGATAGTCTGGTATGGGGGAGCCACTGCGCATGACAAACTCCGCTTACAAAGGACTTTCAGAACAGCAGAGAGAATTATAGGTTCCCCCTGCCTAAAATCCAGGATCTTTATGATAAGAGTATTCGATCCCACGCATTGAAAATTTCATCCGATCCCTCTCACCCGGGACACTCCTCATTCCAACTACTCCCTTCAGGACGTCGCTTCAGAGTCCCCAAATGCAGCACCAACCGCCATATGAACAGCTTCTATCCACTCTCTGTTCAACAATTAAATCGTCATGTGTAGACTATATACTGTATCTGTCTTGTTAGATGTTACTTGTTGTATCTGTTGTTATATATTATGTTGCCTCTTTGCCACAAAGAATTCCTTGTATATATGTAATATGTACTTGGCGATAATAAATTTGATTGATTGATAACATATTCTGGGTGCTGAGTGGTTCTGTGACACCAGGGTTAGAGGAGAACCCTTTTCAAGTTCTAAGCGCAAGGCCGGGGTCCGGTCCCCGAGGTTGTACGGATACTAATGGTCCTGCAGCAGACACCGGAGGAATAGAAGTAGTGACCACTTTATTCCCACACAAGACTTGGGGGCACAACAGCAACATATTAGTGAGCCGGGACTTAGTAGCAAGGAGTCCCCGAAGCAGGCTACAGCTGTCTGCCGTACAAGTAGAGTTCATAGGAACATCTGACAGGAGGAACTCCAGTGTAACTCAGTACTAGGAGTACTTCATTCAAAGGCGCTATAAGAGGAGACGTTCAGAAAAGGCACATACATTGGCGGAGTGTTGGAAAGGAGTACTTCATCTTGCCTGGAAGTTGGCTGAGCTCCTAACCCGGAGGACACGGCACGGATGCAGGCACCTGTACCTGCAACAGACTGTGAGTAAAGCTTTGGAGCTACATGCCCTGGTGTCCTCCACTTATTCCTGCGCCAACCTGCCCAGCACTGCTACATCCCTTGCGCCTGACACTACACCATCTAAGTGTCACTTCACCTACATTGCCCTGGGACTACAGCCATGCCTGTGGAGGGCTATAACATCACTGCTGCACCACACCATCTGTCCCAGAGGATCTGTCTGCAGCGTCGGCTTACATCTCCATTGCCGAACACCACAGGTGGCGTCACAAATCACTTATAAACTTTCACCACCATAAGCACACTGAAACAACCCCTTTTGTAATGGAGCCCCAGGGCCATGGACCAGGTCACTACTGCCGTGACAACCCCCGTTGAGAAGATCAACCGGCCCAGTACCGAGTACCCCACGGCCCTGGTGAGTGAGGGCGCTCCAACTACATATACTAAAAGATAGAGAAGGAAAATAAGCAGTGAAGAATGTGGGACCAATATTGAAAAAGGCAAACATACCAGAGTGTGGATGCTTGGATGTACAAAAATGGCACAGACAAGGGAAGAAAATAACAAGTGAATAAATGGTGTTGTATACCTGAGAAAGTGCAGTAGTACAGAAGTAAGGTGTATTATGAATGTTTTGATGCAGAAAAGTTTAAGACTATGACCGCCACATGACTGCTACAGTCCCACCTCTGGATAAACAGAGACCCAGACAAGATAAATGGACTTTTAAACACTGTGGTCAGACAAACCCAGACTGGAGAGATACTTGTGTGACCAGTGCTACCACCCGACATAAGCGAGTTATCCTGAATCCTGTCCGGACATGTAGTGACAGAAGAAGCTGACACAGAAGTGAGGAGTTTAAATTTTGGGGAGGAAGCTGACAGTAGCTCTGAGAGGGAGGAAGGTGTAGGACATCAGCTCAGCCTCACCAAACATCTGGGTATCTTCACCACCCAGACAACCATCCACATCAGGACCAAGAAGGGTGACTAGAGTAAGACATTATCCCTGGAGCCCCTCTTACCTACTTGCTATGTTGAAACAGTTGCCTGACACTGAGAATCAACCTTTACCATGTTACAGAAAGGAAAAAAAGACAATACAACAGACGTATAAGTGCACCTGGGCAGACCTAGAGAGTTTGGTGACTGCGAAGGCAGGGGACGTACTAGCACACATAATTAAGATTCCTACAGATGTGACAAACGACACTACACAGACTGATTTTTCCACCTCCTTTGGCTTCAGACTAGGAAACTGGCAACACTGTGACAAATGAGTACCCTGTTCTTGTCAGCTCAGGACCTGGTCCTACATTAATAATTACCATAACAATGCCAAGGGGGGGAAGAGGCAGAATTTTTGATTGACACTGGGGCAGCCGGGACTGTGGTGCACAAAGACTTGATAATGCCAGACATGATTACTAACAAGCTGGTGGAATGTCTGGGTGTAGAGCAGGGGTGGGTAACCTTATTCGAGCCGGGGGCCATTTGGAAATTTCGACCATTATTCGGGGGCCAAACAAAAATGATCACCTTGAAAATTACCTCAGTATATTTAATTAAACAATCAATTATGGTAACTCACTCTTAATGTGACGGCTGGAGCTGCTTCTCTTTGGTGCAGCTGTGATGTTAGGTGATACTGATCATGTTGCTTCTGACAGCTTCTTTTCCAGGTTTGTGTTGGTCAGGAGAGCAGTCAACTTTTTGTCATGATAAGTTTTGTTAATCATATACATCACCATAGGAGACGCTGGGACAGCTGTACATACATCACCTTGGGAGATGCTGGGACTGCTGTATATACATCAATTAGGAGATGCAGGGACTGCTATATATACATCACACAGTAGGTACTGGGACTGCTGAATATGCATCACATAGGAGAAGCTGGGACTGCTGTATATACATCACATATGAGATGCTGGGACTGCTGTACATACATAAAATAGGACAGTGCTGAATATGCATCACAAGAGACTCTGGGGTCATATAAGTTACAGGAGGGGCTGGGAGGGCATAGACATCACAGGATAGGCAGGGACATATTCATCACCGGGGAGGCTGGGGGGAATAGACATCACTGAGGGGTTATATATAGATGCATGCGTGGGGTCACACGCATTCAGCAAAGCATCGCATTAGCTAAGCATTAAACAAAAGGCAGTTATTCCATGGCAAGGAATTAACATCCATCTTCTCTCTTTACAAAGGTAATCAGATCATACAACTTCTGAACTGATACACCCTGCATGTATTTCACTCCATTCAACGTTAGCAATCAGCCTGAATGATAATCAGATAATTCAACTTCTGAACTGATCCACCCTGCACATATTTCACTCCATTCAATGTTAGCAAGCAACCTGAATGGATAATCAGATCATTCAACTTCTGAACTGATCCACTCTGCATGTATTTCACTCCATTCAATGTTAGCAAGCAGCCTGAATGGTACAATTCCCCACCTCTGCTGGCTGTCTTTTCTGCTGCAATATATCCTAATTGTAACCATTTCATTCAACTCCTTTGCTATAATTCATCTGTTACATTGTTCTCAGTACTTACTGTTGTATATTCATGAGGGGATCACTGTAGATGTTATCATAGGAGAGGTGCTATAGCTAAAGCCCCCGTCACACACAGCGATCTCACTAGCGAGATCGCTGCTGAGTCACAAGTTTTGTGACTGAACAGCGATCTCACCAGCGAGATCGCTGTGTGTGACAGGTATCAGCAACTGGCCCCCCTGCTGGGTATCGCTGATCTTCTTGAAAGCTCTGGACTTTTTTTGGGTCGTTGATCTCCCGCTGGCCAGCACGCATCGTTGCGTGTGGCAGGCGGGAGAGCAACGACCAGCGAGCAGGAGCTGGTAACCAAGGTAAACAGCAGGTTTCTAAGTGCCGCGCAGCGCTTAGGCACCCTCTGTGTACCTTAGTTACCAGCGCGCTGGTGCAGGGAGCTGGTAACCAAGGTAAACAGCGGGTTTCTAAGTGCCGCGCGGCGCTTAGAAACCCACTGTTTACCTTGGTTACCAGCTCCCTGCATCAGTGCACTGGTAAATAAGGTACACAGCGATGCGCCCGCTCGTCTTCACTGGTGCTGATCGCTGGTGAAACTGCCTGTTTGGCAGCTCACCAGCAATCATGTAGTGACACACCAGCGATCCTGACAAGTTCATATCGTTGTCGGGATCGCTGGTGAGTCGCTATGTGTGACGGGGCCCTTAGAGATGGAATCAGGACTAGCGTCTTTGATCATCTATTTCACACCAGGATGTGTTGAGCAGCTGTTGCTAATTTATAGCAAAGAGCTCCCACAATCCCTCTCTCTTGTCCCTGTATTGGGGCCTATAAATTAAGAAACATTCTAAGGGATACACGCGTGTGTGGTCGCACGCATTCAGCAAAGCATCGCATTAGCTAAGCATCAAGCAAAAGGCAGTTATTCCATGGCAGTTAGTCAGGGCAGGAGTCAGGTAACCCACACTTTGATCTCTATCTTATCCATGTGCTTTATTTTTATCCTCCGGTGTTCCCTTGCATCCACATTCACCGACTGATCCCTTCTCCATCACGACTCATAAACATCAGCCTCTCTATACTTCCCTCTCCCATGTACAGCTCCCATGCACTTCTCACCTTCCTGAAAAGTTTCAGCTCATCTTGCCCATACACATCGCAGAAAAAACTTCTTACTATTCCAATAACTACTTGCTCTTTATCTTCCTACTCCTACTGATTTTGGGGGGACATATCCCCCAACCCCAGTCCACCATCCCCCAACCTCAACCCCTACCCTACCTCATATCAAAGCCATAAAAATCTTATTAATATTACTGCACTCCTTATCTCCTTCTTTTAATTGTGCCCTCTGGAATCCATGGTTTGTATGTAACAAACTTCCTTTCCTGCACAATTACTTTCTGAACAACTCTCTGAATCTGTTGGCCCTCACTGAAACCTGGATTCAGGATTCTGACACGTCTCCCCTGCTGCCATTTCCCATGGTGGCATACAATTCTCCCATTCCCCAAGACCCACAAACAGACTTGGTGGTGGAGTTGGCATATTCTTGTCCCCACAATGCACTTTCCAGGTCATCTCCCCAGTTCCATCACTTTCATTCCACACCATCAGGCTCTTCCATCCCCTCGCCCTCAGAGTAACGGTCATATACCAGCCCCCAGGCTCACCCACCCACTTCCTTGACCACTTCTCAGTCATGCTGCCGCAATTCATTTCCTCAGAACTACCAACCCCTTTCCTGGGAGACTTCAACATACCCATTAACAGCCCTACTTTCACATCTGCATCTCAGCTTCTATCACTAACCACTTCTCTAGGCCTTTCACAGCTTTCAACCTCTGAGACACACAAGGATGGTAACACTCTTGACCTTGTCTTTGTCCTGCTCTGTTCAATCTCCTACCTAAATAACTCACCGGTTCCTCTCTCTGACCACCCCAGCACACTCCTACCTACCATACATTCAGAAATCTACAAGCCATTAACACTAAGACACTTTCAGACTCCCTACACTCATCACTGTCTCCAACTCCTCTTTTTCCTGTCCTGATCTAGCTGTTCATCACTACAATGACACTCTTAGAAGCACCCTTGACTAAGTAGCTCCCCTCACCCTCAGAACCTCCAAACACAGAGTAAAACAGCCCTGGCTCACATCGCAATCTCAACTTCTCCAGCGATGCTCTAGGAGTGCTGAACGCCTATGGAGAAAAGCCTGCACACCAGAAGACTTCAAATTTATGTTAAGAACCTATAACTCTGCCATTCGCCTTGCCAAACAGACCTACTTCACCACCCTGATCTCACTAGCCAACAACCCCAAGAAACTTTTTGACGCCTTTCACTCCCTCCTCTGGCCAAAAGCACAAGCCCCTATCTCAGACATTTGTGCTGATGACCTGGCCTCCTACTTTATAGAAAAAATAGACAATATCCGTCAGGATATCCGCTACCAACCACCAAGTGCTGTGACTCCCATCCTTCCCTGCATTTCCCCTGGCTCACTTTCCACATTTGATCCCATCACAGAAGAAGAAGTCTCCAGACTCCTCTCTTCTGGTCCGACAACATGCACTTGTGGCACCCCCAGGAGTATGGCCGCCACAGTGGCTTGCCTTCCTGCAGGGGAGGGTAATGCCAGGCTTGGAGGCAATGATGGGTCTCTCTCGCAGTCAATCTATGCATGCAACACAGTTCCACTCCAGGCCAGCAGGGGGAACTCTGAACCGGGATTAAGGGGAGGAGTGCTCTCTGAGGGTCAAGAGGAAGGAGTAGTGAGTTAGTCTGCAGAGGGTGAAGTGTGCAGACGTAAAGAAGGAGCGCTGAGATAGAGCAGAGAGGACGAGCTCATCTCGGGAGAGAGCGCATGAACTGGAGCTTGGTCTCCACGGTTGTACGGATACTAACGGTCCTGCAACAGACACCAGAGGAGTAGGAAGCTGTAAATGCCCTGCTCCCATCTAAGACTTGAGGGGACAACAGCAGCTTGGATAATGAGCCGGGACTCAGGAGAGAGGAGTCCCCGAGAGAGGCTACAGCTGTCTGCCGTGCAAGTGAGGTTCTTGAGAACATCTGTCCGGAGGAACTCCAGTGTAACTCAGTACTGGGAGTACTTCATTTGAATAAGCGCTTGTAAGGAGACTGCACAGCCCATCTGCTGAGAGAGAATCCCTGAGTTGCTTCCAGGCTAGCCTGCTCCAATACCATCTGTAATCAGGACCCTGGACTACATTTACCAAGTAAAGGTACAGAAATTGCACCCCGCTGTGTCTTGTCTGCTTCCTACCTTTCCGGCATCGCTACACCCCCGTGCCGATCACCTCTACACTGCCCTGGGACTATAGCTTCACCTGTGGGGAGCTTTTACATCTTTGCTGCACCATACCATCAGTCCCAGAGGATCTGTCCGCAGCGTCGGCTTAACACCTACATTGCCAAACACCACAGGTGGCGTCACGAACTATTCATCTAAATACATTCCACCATTCACATCTCCCTATTACTTCGGCACCCAGGGCCACGGTCCGGGTCACTGCTGCTGTGACACATCCCACTGACACCGGCCCAGTACCGAGTACCCCACAGCCCTGGGAGGGCGACCCACACTTCCAATCCCATTCCCTCACATCTCCTCCAGTCTCTCCAGTCGTCACAACTCACCTAACTACAATCTTTAATCTCTCCCTCTCCTTGGGCATTTTCCCATCCTCCTTCAAACACTCTCTTGTTACTCCATTACTAAAGAAACCCGCTCCTGACCCATCCTGCACAAACATCTACAGACCAGTCTCCAACCTCCCCTTCATCTCTAAACTTTTGGACTAGTCTAGTCCTGCCTTACCCATTACCTCTCCACTCATTCCCTCCTAGAACCTTCACAGTCCAGCTTCTGCCCCCTACATTAGACTGAAACTGCCCTTATCAAAGTTACCAATGACGTTCTGACAGCAAAATGTAACGGTGACCGCTCTCTGCTCATTCTTCTCGACCTTTCTGCAGCTTTCAACACTGTTGACCACCATCTCCTACTGTCTAGGCTCCAGTCACTAGGCATTAAGGACACTGCTCTCTCCTGGTTCTCTTCCTATCTTTCTGACCGCTCTTTCAGTGTTTTGTTCGCTGGCTCCATGTCATCTCCGCTTCCTCTCGCTGTCGGGATACCTCAGGGCTCAGTCCTTGGCCCCCTTCTGTTCTCTCTCTACACGGCTCCAATTGGACAATCAGCAGATTTGGCTTTCATTACCATCTTTATGCTGATGACACACAACTATTCATGTCATCCTCTGACTTTACTTCCGCCGTACTACAGAACGCCTGTGACTGTCTGTCCACAGTCTCCAATATCATGTCCTCTGTCTATCTGAAACTCAACCTCTCAAAAACTGAACTTTCTCTGCTACCACCGTCTACTAACCTCCCTAAATCTCACATTTCCCTCTCCGTGGGTGGCACTATAATAACACCCCAGCAGCAGGCACACTGTCTGGGTGTTATGTTTGACACCAATCTCTCCACATCCCATGTACAATCTCTTGCCCGCTCTTGCCGCTTACACCCAAAGAACATCTCTAGAATCTGCCCTTTTCTCATCATGGAAACAACAAAAACCCTCACTGTTGCATTGATCCACTCTCGCCTGGACTACTGCAATGCTCTATTAATTGGCCTCCCCATTACTCGATTTTCCCCTCTCCAGTCCATACTTAAGGCAGCAGCCAGGGTCATCCATCTGGCTAATCGGTACTCGGACGCGTCCGCTCTTCACCAGTCCTTACATTGGTTGCCTATTCATTATAGGATCCAATTCAAAGTACTTGTTGTCACCCACAAAGCTCTTCACAGTGCAGTAGCTCCCTACATCTCCTTCATTTCTGTCTGCCGGCCTAACCCACCACTCCGCTCTGCAAATGACTTTCGACTAACCTCTGCACCAATCCGTACCTCCCTCTCCTGACTCCAACACTTCTCCTGCGCTGCGCCAATCCTCTGGAATGCTCTACCCCAAGAAATTAGGATTATCCTCAATTTGCATAGTTTTAGGTACTCCCTCAAAACGCATTTGTTCAGTGCGGCCTATCACGTTCACTAATCAAAGTCATTTTATGTATAAGTGTGCGTGTAGCCCATTCACTATCTCCATCTATCCCTCACTCCATCAAGATGGCTGGACCATCATTGTAAATACACCATTCTAAATACATACCTGTACTTTGTATCTCCCCCACCTCATTGTAGATTGTAAGCTCTCACGAGCAGGGTCATCTTTTTTTTGCTTTAATTATTGTATTGTTAACATTGTTACCTATAACTTGTGTTTTGAAACTGGTAAACTGTAAAGTGCTGTGAAATATGTTGGTGCTATATAAATAAAGATTATTATTATTATTATTATTATTATTATTATTACTAGGAAGCACAGACAGCACTGGGGGTATATATGTCCCTGGGTTAATATACATCACTGGTGGGGTCACATACATCACTGGGGGCTATATACATCACAGGTGGGGGGATATACATCACTGGGGGCGATATACAGTACTCAGTGGGATATACAGCACTTCTGTGGCAAATGCAGCACTGGGGAATATACATATCACTTGGGGCATATACAGCCCTGGGGGGTGGGATATACAGCACTTGGGGAGGGGAGATATACAGCACTGGGGGGGACAGGCATTGCCGGGGAGGCACATAGATCACCGGGGGGGGCACAGAGATCACCGGGGGTGGCACGAAGATCACAGGTGGAGCACAAAGATCACAGGGGGAGCACAAAGATCACAGGGGGCACATAGCTGGGGGGCACAGAGATCACCAGGGGTCACACGAAGATCACAGGGGGGGCACAGAAATCAAAGAATGACACATAGCTAGGGGGCACAGAGATTACGGAGGGACACATAGCTGGAGGGGACAAAGATCACAGGGGAGCACAAATTTGACAGGGGGTACATAGCAGGGGCACAGGGATCACAGGGGGGCAGAAAGCTGGTAGCCACAGAGATCACAGGGGTGCATATAGCTGGGGGCACAGAGATCACAGGGGGCATATAGCTGTTGGGCACAGAAATCACAGGCGGCACATAGCTGGGGGGGCACAGGGACCACAGGGGATGTATAGCTATGGGGCACAGAGATCACAGGGGCACAAAGCAGGGGCACAGAATTCACATGGGGGCACATAGCTGGGAGGTACAGAGATCACAGAGGGGCATATAGTTGGGGGGCACAGATATCACATGGGGGCACAGAGATTATATTGGGGCACATAGCTGAGGGGCACAGATCACCAGCAGAAAGTCACAGAAATCACCAGGCACAGAAATCACCAGCAGACAGGCACTGAGCTGCTGGCACATAGATCACTCTGGACTCTCTCTGGAAGCAGCACCTATTCCGGGACAGGAGAGCATTGGGCGCTAACCCTTCCCACACTGGCGCTAACCCCGCCCACCCCGGCGACGTCATCATTCATGTGCAGGCAGCTTTCAGTAATGAATGCTGCGTGCACTTGGGGGTTAAAGGGCCGGCAGCTGGCAGAATACGGCTGCTGCCCGAGCATTGCGGACTCCGGGGACATGCCCGCGGGCTGCATGAAAAGTCACCGCGGCCCGGAGGTTCCCCCCCTGGTATAGAGGAACAAGTGACTGAAGCTCCTCTGACTAAACAAATAAAATTAAAATTATGAGATAACCAAGATGTGCTTACAAAGCTTATTGTTAGTGAGAATACTTAAATCAGCAAATAGAGAAATAATAAAACATAACTTTTAATAGTGTATATAAAAAAGCTACCAAAAGATAAAGTGAAGTTAAAAAACACTGAATCATTTGCCACAGACTATAACACAGAGTGTCTGTATATATTTCCACACCAGATCACCCAGAGTATATACATGTGACTTATTCTATGTCCAAAAGTAGAAAAAACTAGACAGACAGATATACTGTATAAAAGACAATGTAAATAACAACCATAGTCTAATCATGAATGGTTACCTTACCTGGGGCACAAACAGCCCCTACCCTGTTTAGGTTTATGCAAGGATTTTACCCATTCATGTGCAAGGAGGAGACATCAAGAAAACAATAAATCCATAAACACTCTGAGTATAAGAAAGATATCACCCAAGCGTCTGGAAGATGCCCAAAAATCAGATGTCCATCAGAGTCAGGTCAGGTCAGGAAACAAGGCATTACCCTAATCAAACCTTATAGGGACTAGCGAACCTGACACCCATGACTCCTGCCCTAACAAGGGCAGTCCACATCTGACCCTAACAAAATTAGCCCTACAATGTCCCTATGCATCCAACGCGTTTCGTCATTTGCTGATCAGGGGATGCACATATTGGACGCAAAAACACCATAACTAGGCTGCCTCCTAGGTGACAATGGAGTGAGGCAGATTGAAACAAGGGACTAGATATAGCCTGCCAATCAGGATAAATTCACTCACCTGAGATTCACTGGAACGCACGCAACAAGTCCTCAATTAACTTTAAAGCGCCACTTATAATGAATGATGCTAGACGCCATGAACGTTATGCCTCCTATATTCCTGGCGTGTATATTGACAAAACCCCGAGATCCGGGCTGCCATACTTCCGGTTTATTCACCAAGCCCAAAACCAACATGGCCGCAGAACTTCCGGTCATGCGCAATTATGTTAACATAAGACCACTCCGCAAATTCCGCGGAAACGATCGCGATACTCCGGGCATTAGTACAACCCTGTATTCACGTACATACTGCGATCAAAGTCAACAGACATAAGGCCACCCGGTGTGCATATAAACATATACGTCACGGTCTCCACTGCCATACTTCCGGTTAATTCACTATACCCGAAATACCCAAAATATTTTGGTTGAAGGTCTATCTTTGAGGGTCATTGACAAATCAGAATTTGACTTTTTAATGCCAAAAGATACAATAATGGTGACGTTTTACTGCTTACCGAAGTTACACAAGGGCTTATCACCCTTAAAGGGTAGGCCAATTGTATCGGGTATTGGCAGTGTAAGCCATAATATCGGCATTTATCTGGATCGTGTCTTGAAACCTTTTGTTGCCTCACTACAATCTTTTGTACAGGATAACTGTCATGAACTCATTTTCTGCTCCATCAGTTGAGAGTTCCCCTTTCGTTCTCCCTCTGGTGGTGACAGGAGGTAGTGCGGTTGGTTTAAGTGGTAGTGATCTGCCACCTGATGAGGAAGATAACAATTGGATCTCTGGAGTATCAGACTGGATATAAGACAGCCGACGCCCTATCCGGGTGCTGGTGATTCAGTCTGCTTCTCAGGTCCTGGACTTCAGCTCTCTTCCAGTCTTCTCAAGTTAAGTTTGTTTTTTGCTATTGTTCACACTTGCGCTTGTTGGTCAATTCAGTTTTTTGGTGTAATCAGCCTGCCCCTGCTGGGGCTATGCTGAAATTCCACTCCTATTAATCAGTATTTGCCAATCTGCTTTTTGTCCCTTATTAGATTGGCCTCTTTTTTGCTCTGTCTCAGAATATTTCAGAGTGCTGATATAGGTTTAGAAGTCTAGTGACTTCAGGGTTAATTTTGCTATCAGAAGTGTTGGACAATATTTTTGTAGTTTTTTTTGGCAGATTGCAGACAGTGTCTTTCCTTTCCTGTCCTTTTTAGTTAGCCGGGCCCCATCGTTTGCTCAGCCTATTTTCCTGCCTTTGTTTGTATTTTCATCTTGTTCACCGTCAATACATGTGGGGGGCTGTCTTTCCTTTGGGGTCTGCTCTGGGGCAGTTAGTTTTCCTCTTTTCCTGCTTTAGGCTTATGTAGTTCTCCGGTTGTGACGAGGCGTCTAGGACCAATGTAGGAACGCTCCACGACTGCTGCTAGTTGTGCGGTTAAGATCAGGGATCTGCAATCTGCATAGTTACCAACTTCTCTGATTTTCTGAGACTTAGCTTGTTGTCTTTTTTTCCTTCTCGGTTTCCCATTCATAACAGATAACCCTGATCACCTTCGGAGAATTGACGGACTATGTATTGATCCTGAGGTGAATTTGGGTAGTATTGATGTCGAGGCTTTGTATACTTCCATACCTCATGACAAAGGGTTGGTAGCTGTTATGTACTTTTTAAACACCAGAGGGTGTCAATATCGGACTCATAGTGAATTTGTCATTAAATTACTTTGATTTTGTCTTACTAGGAACTTCTTTATATTTGACCATAAGATCTACCACCAGCTCAGGGGCACCGCTATGGGGAGCCCATGTGCCCTGGCGTATGCTAATCTGTTCCTGGGCTGGTGGGAGGAGACTCAGATCTTTAGGAGTGGCCTGGATGTTATGGGATGTATTGAACTATGGGTCCGATATATAGACGACATTCTTATACTATGGAGGGGTTCCACTGAAAGCTTTTTGGAATTTGTCTGTCTATTGAACTATAATGATTGTGGTCTCTTTTTTACCTCGGTGATTGATTTATGTTCATTATCCTTTTTGGACATTTTGATTGAGAGGGGGGAGTGACAGCATTATTTCCACATGTACCTATAGTAAGCCCACGGCTACAAATGCTTTTTTGAAGTGGGACAGTAGTCACCCGGTCCATTTAAAACATGGTGTACCTAAAGGTCAATACCTCAGAATACGCAGAAACTGTTCTACAGAGGACTCTTTTGAGAGGCAGGCGAAGGAACTTAGAGACAGATTTTTGGATAGAGGCTATCCCCTTGACGTTTTGAAACGGGCCTATAAAAATGCAAAACGCAAAAATAGATTGGAACTCCTTAAACCCAGATCTAGAGCTGAGAATAAGGGTGAAATGAGAATCATCATTACTTTTGACAATGGATCTAAAGATGTACAGGCTGTCTTTACGAAACATTGGCCTATTTTATTGATGGACAGGGACATTGGAAGGGAGCTTTTCACAAGACCCTTAATCACATATAGAAAAGGCCGTTCATTAAAAGATCATTTGGTCAATAGTTATTTCACCAGACCATCTAACTCCACTTGGTTGCCTACTAACATTAAAGGTTGCTTTAGATGTGGCCATTGTGTTGTCTGTTCCCACATTGTTTCTAGCAGTGATTTCGTTAGTAATGTTACAGGACAACAATTTCAAATTAGAGAGTTTATTAACTCTGTAGCAGCAAAGGAGTGATTTATAAAGCCACTTGCCTATGTGGCAAGGAATATGTGGGCAAAACTATTAGGGAGTTCAAACGTAGGGTGGGGGAACATATTGGGGACATTGCCCATAAAAGAGAGACCCCCATTTCACGCCACATTAATCAGTGCCAGGGTGGAAATATTAATTCCATCCATTTTCTGGGGATTGAGAGAGTGAAAAAACCACCAAGAGGTGGTAATTGGGACCGTATTATCCTGCAAAAGGAGACCAAATGGATTTTCTGTTTAGACAATATGACCCCTAGGGGGTTAAATGACCAACTTAACTATAGCTGCTATATTTAGGATGTACATTTGTGTGTGAACCTCTATATGATTTTATCTTCTTTGTATATACTGTAAAATATCCACTTAATCATCATTTGGCTACCGCATTATTCTATGTTTGAGGGTTTGATTCAATTTCTCTCACGTTGAGTTCACTTTATTATTTTTATTTTTATATAGCCCTTATGTTGTGCTGGTTCTGAATAACAGATATGCGCATGATCGTTGGCTCCATGGCTATGATGCTTTGGGATATATCTGAGAGACCGTAAGCTTGTTGGCCTGGATTACGGCACGGACATAGGGTTGTATTAGTATTGTCATGATTTCTATGGCATTTGCGGAGGAGTCCTGTGTTTCGGTTATAGTGAATTAACCGGAAGTATGGCAGTGGAGACCGCGACGTATATATGTTTATATGCACACCGGGTGGCCTTATGTCTGTTGACTTTGATCGCAGTATGTACGTGAATACAGGGTTGTATTAATGCCCAGAGTATCGCGATCGTTTCCGCGGTATTTGCGGAGTGGTCTTATCTTAACATAATTGCGCATGACTGGAAGTTCCGCGGCCATGTTGGTTTTGGGCTTAGTGAATAAACCGGAAGTATAGCAGCCCGGATCGCGGGGTTTTGTCAATATACACACCAGGAATAGAGGAGGTGTAGCGTTCATGGCGTCTAGCGTCATTCATTATAGGTGGCGCTTTAAAGTTAATTGAGAACTTGTGGCGTGCGTTCCAGTGAATCTCAGGTGAGTGAATTTATCCTGATTGGCAGGCTATATCTAGCCCCTTGTTTCAATCTGCCTCACTCCATTGTCACCTAGGAGGCAGCCAAGTTATTGTGTTTTTGCGTCCAATATGTGCAATTAGATCCCCTGAAGAGTCAGCAAATGACGAAACGCGTTGGGATGCATAGGGACATTGTAGGGCTAATTTTGTGAGGGTCAGATGTGGACTGCCCTTGTTAGGGCAGAAGTCATGGGTGTCAGGTCCGCTAGTCCCTATAGGGTCTGATTAGGGTAATGCCTTGTTTCCTGACCTGACCTGACTCTGATGGACATCTGATTTTTGGGCATCTTCCAGACACTTGGGTGAGATCTTTCTTATACTCAGAGTGTCTATGGATTTATTGTTTTCTTGATGTCTCCTCCTTGCACATGAATGGATAAAATCCTTGCGTAAACCTAAACAGGGTAGGGGCTGCTTGTGCCCCAGGTAAGGTAACCATTCATGATTAGACTATGGTTGTTATTTACATTGTCTTTTATATAGTAAATCTGTCTGTCCAGTTTTTTCTACTTTTGGACATAGAATAAGTAACATGTATATACTCTGGGTGATCTGGTGTGGAAATATATACAGACACTCTGTGTTATAGTCTGTGGCAAATGATTCAGTGTTTTTTAACTTCACTTTATCTTTTGGTAGCTTTTTTATATACACTATTAAAAGTTATGTTTTATTATTTCTCTATTTGCTGATTTATCAATCTATATTGTGAGAAATTGTGGATTTTTATTCCACTTAGTGCTGTATTTCTTAGTGAGAATACTTCCTGAGGGTATTACAGTCACAAGTCCCCTCTCAGATAAGCACTTGTGGTGTATATGACAAAGCTGTGAAAGTAACACCTGACACCAGAATGTCTGAGGACAGGCAAGTGAGTCAGGTACCAGACACCGTTTAGGCAAAGGGAAAAATTGATGTGGAGAGGCTGCCCATTCCCCCGGTCATGATTAAAATAAAAGGGGGAACCACTACTCCTTGTTTAAAACAATAACCCTTTAAGCCTAGCCAAATCCATGGCCCTTACCAGGGATATAAAAGAGTATGTCAAGCCTTGGGCTCTGGTGCAAAAATCTTCCCCGTGACACCACTTTGTATCCCATTAAGGGAAAAAAAAAAGGACCCAAAGGTTCCCCTGACACTCAGGCTTGGTTCACATTACGTTATAGCAGTTCGCTAGACAGACTGCGTTACACCGCGGTGTAACGCAGTCCGTTAATGCTGCCATTCATCCCCATTGTCGGGCATATTGCGTTATGCTATAGCATTAACGCAGCCCGTCAACACTAGGCGTGTAGAGCTACTGCAGGTAAAGTCGCTAACATTTACACAGATTCAAGTTATGGATGGGGAATATACCATGATTATGGCCCTATCTGGAAAAGCAGAGCTTTTCTTAAATCAGCTGGTAAGCCCATTAAAAATGCAGAGCTGGTGAAGCAAATAATGGAGGCATTGATGTTACCAGTCCAGGTTGGCATAATCAAGGTGAAAGCACACACAAAAGGTGGCTTCCTGGAGGTAGAGGACAATAAAAGTGCAGACGAGGCTGCTAAAGTAGCAGCAAGGAGGCCTAGGGAGCAGAGGACGGTGGCGAGGAGTCAGCAAATTCCAGTCACGATGAGCCTAAATGTACTGAAATCCCTCCAGCGACAGGCTGCCCAAACAGAGAAGGAACACTGGGGGAGAATGGGAGCTGAGCTGAACTCAAATGGAGTATGGGAGAATAGGAGTAAATTGTGTTTTACCGAGGTCCCTGTTCCCAGTGATGACGCAAGCAACACACGACCCCACTCATGCCTCAAAGGGTCACATGTGTACCATGGTAAATGCCTTCTGGATCGCTTCTGGTTTCAGTTACGTGGCCGCGAAACTCATGCAGTTCTGCATCATCAGTGCACAGCACAACCCAGGTAAAACTGTCCCTAACAAAGTGACACCAAGGTGTCTCTACCCGTTTCAGAGACTGCATATTGGCTACATACAACTACCCAAGGTAGGAGTGTATGAATATGTCCTAGTATATGTAGATCTCTTCTCTGGTTGGCCAGAAT
Organism: Dendrobates tinctorius; assembly: GCF_039654945.1. Lineage (NCBI taxonomy): Eukaryota > Metazoa > Chordata > Amphibia > Anura > Dendrobatidae > Dendrobates > Dendrobates tinctorius. The sequence goes on along the minus strand of NW_027361856.1, from coordinate 9,550,997 downwards.
CGTATTTGGTAAAATTTTCTAGCGCTAAAACGACACTTAAACTTAAAAATTCAAAAGGCCATGACAGAGACAGGAAAGAATTGAGTAGAGTACTTGTCTCTTGCACTCTCTTCAGTCAAACACACTCCAAATAGAAAGACAGGCTTGTCTCCTTTTGAAGTCTTGTTTGGTAGTGCCCCAAAGACTGGTCTGTACTTCCCACAGGTGCTACAAATGCAACACGGTTCTATGACAGCCTATGTCCTTGCAGAAAAGACTTAATGTGGTGCATAAACATGTGTTATCATCCATTCCAGAGCCTAATGCCAGTCTAGACGTGCATCAGCTGAATCCAGGTGATTGGGTGGTTATACGCAGACACATGAGAAGGAGCCTAGATCCACGATTTGATGGCCTGTTACAAGTCCAGCTGACCACATCCACCTCAGTGAAACTTGAGGGAAAGTCCACCTAGATCCACACAAGTCACTGCAAAAATGTCACTTCATCGGCAGAATGACTGTTCTACTAAACATCTTGCTGGCAGTAGCAGGATTATTGCACTCTACAGAGGCACTGGATAAACTTTTAAATATAGACTGGGACAACAAACTTATTATCATGCTTTTCTTATAAAGGACATGGAAAGAGAAAAGCCAAAGGACTGTTGGATCTGTACACACAGCCCAGTATCTGTGAGGACTATGCCGTACTTAGCCTTACCTCTGGAGCCATGCAAGGTATTAACCCCACACTGCATACACAAAGAAACCTAGACTCAATCTAAGTTTTGGGGAAAAGATGTGCCCCATGATTTATCTGCCTCATTGACTATAGTCGGATATGTCACTAATTTCTGATTCCAGTTAAACGTAACGTGATCTAAGGTACAAATGTGGTGGCGGGAGTATGATTCAGAATTTGGAAATGTGGTCACCAAGCGGAGGACTGAGATCCCTCACTCAGACCTCATTCCCAACGACGGACTGTGGTTCAGTCTTCAACACACTGGAGGAAATACCTATGGTGAGGACAATAATTGCTTTCGTATATACACTCATGATCAAACACAGGTTAATGAGACGGTGTACCAAGATGGTGTTGAAGGCTGTAAAACATTTATCAGTAAATTAGTAAGGAAAGAAAGGGGTATATGTACATTTGGTATAAATGGAAAACAAATGAATAATACTTGGTGCGCCCATAAGGCCATGTTGGGACTTTTGAGTTTATACCAATGTATACAGACCCCTGGTCACGTTTGTGTCCTCCCCAAAGGAGTTTTCTTGGTTTGCGGACATCGTGCCTACAGGCGGGTGAGCCCGGACATAAGAGGGGTCTGCACTCTTGCCAAACTAACACCAGCCACTTTCATAGTTCCTCATAGTAAAATAGACACTGCAGCAGTCCAAATTCACACCTTGTATAGAAGGTCTGCAAACAATAAGCCCCATCCAAAAAGTAGGCCGCATCTAGTTGAAATGGGGATAACAAATAAAATATTCAGTAGTATGCTAATATACCCCTTCATAACACAAATGTGGGATAAATTCGTGGAAGCTACCGACTACCTGGACGATCAGATTTTCCAGGTTCTTGAGGTTCTTAATGAGACTAATACAATACAGAGACAAATAATCATAGTTACTAACCAACATACTATAGTACTAGATTACCTGACAGCAAAAGGAGGAGGAATGTGTCAAATGGTCCCACCTGTGGCAGTCATATTGACCCCGCTGGTAATCTCCAGGTCAAGGCCAGTATAGACAAAATAAGTGAACTTAGGGTACCGTTACACTTAGCGATACACCAGCGATCGCGACAACGATATGGATCGCTGGTGCATCACTAAGTGGTCGCTAGTGAGCTGCCAAATAGGCAGATCTCACCAGCGACATAGCAGGGGTCGGGGGCCACTACTTACCTGTCAGACGCGGCGATCCTGACGTCCTCTCGCCCGGCTCCACGCGTCGCTCGTTGGCGCCACAGGAAGCCCAGCAGGAAGTGGCCGACGCGAAACAGCCCAGGACATTCTCGCAATAGGACAGCCTCAGGACATTCTGCAATAGGCAGATCTCACCAGCGACATAGCAGGGGTCGGGGGCCACTACTTACCTGTCAGACGCAGCGATTCTGACGTCCTCTCGCCCGGCTCCACGCGTCGCTCGTCGGCGCCACAGGAAGCCCAGCAGGAAGTGGCCGACGCGAAACAGCCCAGGACATTCTCGCGCGATCAGCAATGGACAGCGGGGGAGCCGGTTGGAGGTAAGTATCACACATAGCGATATCGCTAGCAATATCGCTATAACGTCACAAAACCAGTGACGCTATAGCGATATTGCTAGCGATATTGCTATGTGTCACGGGCCCTTTAGAGACCATTGGTATTATACAGACTTGCATGCAGATTTTATTGTTTTGTTTATTGCTCTATGTAGCCGTAAAAACACTGATATATATATATATTACCTAAGCTATTGAATAATGTATGTGTAAAAAAAATAATGTATGGGCGAAGCAGGTAGAAAACCCCCTTAAGGGTACTAGACCCATGAGAGAGTAGCTCTTTTGTAGACATCAGCTGACCCTGTAGCAAAGGTTATACCATTTACAAGAGGGGGACATTGATATAGAAGGGTTAATGTTTTTGCTTCTATTGCTAGAATTTGTTCTATATATTGTTGTAGCCTTATAGTCTCCATTCAAGGATTTTATACTTCTTATCTCGTATGTAATGTTTTCAAGAGTCTGCAAAAAAAACATGTTTTGGGTACATGGTAAATAAAAGTCATCATGACCTGGGTAACGAGTGAGTTACATTGCTGTAAATGGTATAAAATACTGCCTCTTGTGTGAATAAACTAGAAAAGTGATTTGCTCACAATCCAGGTTGTCTAACTTTTTGCATCTGAAAAATTATACCTTTTTTTAATGTGCTGCCTTAGGTCTGCAGACAGTTTTAGGCCATGTGCACACGATGCATTTTTCCTGCGGATCCGCAGCGGATTTTACCGCGCAGAAACGCTGCAGATCCGCAAAGTGATTTACAGTACAATGTAAATCAATGCAAAAAAAAAACCGCTGTGCAGACTCTGCGTTTTTTTCCGCGCGGTACAAAAAATGCAGCATGTCACTTCTTTTGTGCGGTTTTCCACCTGCTCCATTCTCCAAATCCACAGGGGGAAAACCACAGTGGAAAACCGCACAAAAAACGCAAGAAAACCGCACAAAAACAGGAAGAAATCCGCAGGAAAAATGCAGGTCATTTGGCTGGCGGATTTCTTCAAATCTGCGCGGAAAAATCCGCAGGAGGAAAATCCACGTGTGCACTTAGCCTTGTATCACCACAGCACTAAATGGCAAGGTGGGATACAGCAGGCTGTTTAATATTTTTTCACTAGCTACATGTGAATTAGAATGCCACACTCGTGCATGGAGCACAATAGAAGCATTGTACAACACGTGGCCTGCTGGCTTTCTTTGTGGACCTCAGTAATGTCTAAAAAAAAAAAGAAAAAAAATGCTGGAAGGTAAATTTATCTGCCACACAGTAGACTGATAAACAACCGCCTAATTAAGTAGCTAAAATCTTGCTGTTAACAGTGGCAGTGTCAGGAGCAGCCTCTCTGCGCTGTTACAGAGTCAAAATGGCGCTAAAACAAGATGTCCGCTATTTATATGGAGAGGGACATGTGATTTCAGCAGCCAATGACACAAGCCATTGTGTCAGGACATTGTGGGTGTTCCCTACACCCTGATTGGCTAGCCGCAATGTGCACACAAGAGCGCTGCGCCTCTGAGCTCTGAAACCCACTTCCCTCATCAAACACGTGCCAAACGCTCATGATACACCACCATTATCGTTGCTAAAGTGCTGAAAATATTTTTGTGGCAACGCAAATATTTTCCCACACTTTCACTGAATGTTACCATTTTATAAAATTTTCCGATCACAAATCCAAATGTGCAACATTTGTGCCGAATTTATGTTTGGCGATCGTTTTCCAAAAAAATTCACCCATCACTACTCCTAAGTACTGGGCCCACACGGGTCATTAGCACCCACTAATGATTTGGGACCAAAACAAATAGTGACCCTGGGAATCTAGTGCCTTGGAGAGTTCAGTTACAATCCACCAATAGTAACTCAGAGGAACCCAGTGTCATGATCCTGCGGTTAGGTTTGAGGAGCTGGAGCCTCAGGGGTTAACTCTGTGGCCTCCCTTTGGGTTTGGGGAGGGTTTTTATAGCCACTGCGGACCTTCATCATCTTATACTTTTGCCCTTGGCTTAGTTTAGTGACCACTGTGCGCTTGTGCTTTGTGCCTGCCCTTTTATTTGATCTCTGGCTTTTGACCCGGTCTGCCTGTGGCGCCCCTGAGGCTCAGTCGCCACAGAGGTACTGCACCTTGCTCTCTCTCCAAGGTGTGGTACCCCACCATCCGGATAAGTTGGGAACTCCTTTCCACACTCCAACACCCGCACCCCACACAACAGGGTAGTTCTGCACAACCACATTGCGGCTCCTTGCTTGGAGGGTAGCAGAGCACCTTTGGTGGTTCCCTGCTTGGAACACTGGACGTGCTGGGAGGTGGGTGGAGTTGAGATTAGATACAAGAGCGGGAAGGTTTGGAATTTCAGGGGCTCAGTCTGAGTCAGGAAGGGCTGATGGGAGGTCGGTCAGGAAAGAAGCCACTCGGATAGGAGTGGGGATCCCTGGAAGAAGGGATGGAGGAAGGAGTGCTGCAGCTGCCTCAGTGACCTGAGCCAGCTGGCACGGGAAAAGAGAAGGAGAAAGACATAGAACTGTAACCTAAGCTTCCATGGGAAAGAGACAAGTACGGAACGAAGGAGTAGAGAGAACAGAGAGGACGTGGGTTGGATGAGGAACCCTGCCTATAGGTTCTCAGCGCAAGGCCGGGGCCCAGTCCCCGAGGTTGTATGGACACTTATGGTTCTGCAGCAGACACCGGTGGAGTAGTTGGCTGTAAATGCACTACTCCCATCTAAGACTTGGGGCACAACAGCAATCGGATAGAGAGCCGGGACTCAGGTGAAGGGAGTCCCCGAAGCAGGCTACAGCTGTCTGCCGTACAAGTAAAATTCTTAGGAACATCTGTCAGGAGGAACTCCAAAGTACCACGGTACTGGAGATCTTCACACTACAAGGCGCTATAGGAGACGTTCAGAAAAGGCACATTAGTTGGCAGTGTTGGAGGGGAGTTTTCCATCTTGCCTGAGGTTGGCTGAGTCTCTGACCCGGAGGACACGGCACAGATGCAGGCACTACTAACTGTGAGTAAAACGTTGGAACTACATGCCCTGGTGTCCTCCATTCCTTCCTGCGTCCGTCCGCCTTGTACTGCTACATCTCCTGCGCTGGACACTACACCATCTAAGTGTCTCACCATCTACACTGCCCTGGGACAACAGCCCTGCCTGTGGAGGGCTATACCACCATTGCTGCACCACACCATCTGTCCCAGAGGATCTGTCTGCAGCGTCGGCTTAACACCTCCCTTGCCGAACACCACAGGTGGCGCCACGAACTATTCCATTCCATTACACCATTCACATCCCCGCCATTGACTTTGGCGCCCAGGGCCACGGTCCGGGTCACAGCTGCTGTGACACGTTCCCCCCCTGATACCGGCCCGGTACCGAGTACCCCGCGGCCCTGGGAGGGCGACCCAACTTGGCGTCACGAACAGGATGATGAGACCCGATGCCATCGGGTTCTGTGTGCCTGAGATTTGTTGGACTTTGAACTTTTGAAAATGTGCAGAAGACCCAATTTAATAGATGGTGACATGACTACTAAAAATGGCAGCTGGCGCGGAGAAGGGTGTGAAGAGATGGGAGGTCCTAGGAAAAGACCGTGAAGAGTCTTGGGCCTCCCCTGCCTGAATTACTATGTAACAGCAACATGGCCCACCCCCCAAGGGGTTCATATACTGGCTTGGTATGGAGGCGCTGGAAGAAGACGCCGCCCCCGGAAGGAGGGGCAGAAGAAGCCAGTGGATGGAAAGGGGCCGAGGCAGGAAGAGGAACGCCAGAACGCCATGATGAAAAGAGAGAAGTCAGAAGAACAGGGGGAGGAGAGGCCACTCACCTCCAGGCCGCCCCTGCGGAGGCTGCGACCGCTGATACATCCCCAGCAGCATCCGCCACCACCTCACAACAGATATTGTCATTGGGTGAGCCCCGTCCGGAGGAGATATATGAGGGCTCTGGAACAGAATGGAGGACCAGGACCACGACTCCGCCTGGACCGGGCGCAGCTGTACCGCCCTCCACCGACGACCCCGGCCGAGACCGGCCTGGCCCCGGCACAGGTCCAATTGCGGTCCATCCCATCAGTCACTCCGGGAGTTGCGGCTGCAGCCATCTACCACCAGGTACCGGAGCCGGAACCGCGGCTGGAAACGCCAGGTACGATTACTGCCCCTGGGTTGACCCTAGCTTTGGGAGCGGAACCCATGGATAGGAATGGCCCAGTTGACCTCCGCCGACGATCCCCGCCTGCGGTACCACTGACTGAAGTCCCGATGGACACTGAAGAATCAGACCCTGAGGAATTAGCGACAACACTGGCTGAATCACCGACCGCAGCCGAAGTACCATTGTGGTAGTGGATATACCGTCCCCGCAAGCAGTTGATGTCTCCATGGCTCTTTCCATCACCCCAACCAGTCCCTATCTCACCCTTTGGGAGGCAGAGTATATGCACTTAGCAAGCAACCAGCAACAGAATCAAGATGAAGATATCACATCTGGTAGCAGTTCCCAAGCTTCCAGAACCCCAGGAGGGGACCAGCACTAAAAGTTTACCAGTAACTCTCATGACCCAGGAGGGTTTATTTGCACCAGTTGTGCTTCTTGTTTTATGTTTGACCATCATGGTTAGTTGTTTTCCCCGTGTTGCCCTGTTTGTTGGCAGCCTTCATATGGAACTAGCGATCATGAACTTGGAGTGATCCACAAACTCTTACTTGTAAATAGTTGCACCTCTTTAGGTGCCCTCTCTTGGTTTTACATAAGGACACTTTGCGAAGATGATGTCTACCTCAAAAGACACTTTGCGAAGATGATGTCTACCTCAAAGGACACTGCAAGAAATCCCGGCTGGGAGCGGTGTCCAGCACTTACAAGAATTACTGTTGAAAGTTTTAATGTGAAGTATTTGATAATGTGTCTTATGATAGCTTTTATATAGAATTAGGAATGCTTTTGATACGGAGATGAGAGATTTGAATAAAGAGTTGAAAATGTAAATGGTGAGCCAGGTATCACGGACGTCACTTGAAAATGTATAAGTAAATGTGCACTAGAAAGAGAAGAAATGTGTACTAGAGAAAGAAAGATGAAGAATACTGAAGTGATAGTGAGTCACGGTTAATAGCACTTAGGATTACGTAGAGTATGAAAAAGTGCACTTTTTGACTTAGAATTTTAGGTAGTTAATTGATAACTGTTTGCAACTTTCAAGAATGCGTGCCTCTCATATTGGGAAGTATAGTATAAGAAATGTTTATTCAGCATTGCAAAAATTTGTATGTTCCTGTACTGTCAACTTTGTTTATCTTGCAGCCCGCGGATGTGCTGTGTTTAACGGGGGGGTATGTGGCGCCCCTGAGGCTCAGTCGCCACAGAGGTACTGCACCTTGCTCTCTCTCCAAGGTGTGGTACCCCACCATCCGGGTAAGTTGGGAACTCCTTTCCACACTCCAACACCCGCACCCCACACAACAGGGTAGTTCTGCACAACCACATTGCGGCTCCTTGCTCGGAGGGTAGCAGAGCACCTTTGGTGGTTCCCTGCTTGGAACACTGGACGTGCTTGGAGGTGGGTGGAGTTGAGATTAGTCAGGAAGGGCTGACGGGAGATCGGTCAGGAAAGAAGCCACTCGGATATGAGTGGGGATCCCTGGAAGAAGGGATGGAGGAAGGAGTGCTGCAGCTGCCTCAGTGACCTGAGCCAGCTGGCACGGGAAAGGAGGAGAGAGACATAGAACTGTAACCTAAGCTTCCATGGGAAAGAGAGACAAGTACGGAACGAAGGAGAGAACAGAGAGGACGTGGGTTAGATGAGGAACCCTGCCTATAGGTTCTCAGCGCAAGGCCGGGGCCCAGTCCCCGAGGTTGTATGGACACTTATGGTTCTGCAGCAGACACTGGTGGAGTAGTTGGCTGTAAATGCACTACTCCATCTAAGACTTGGAGCACAGCAGCAATCGGATAGAGAGCCGGGACTCAGGTGAAGGGAGTCCCCGAAGCAGGCTACAGCTGTCTGCCGTACAAGTAGAATCTTAGGAACATCTGTCAGGAGGAACTCCAGAGTACCACGGTACTGGAGATCTTCACACTACAAGGCGCTATAGAGGAAACGTTCAGAAAAGGCACATAAGTTGGCAGAGTGTTGGAGGGGAGCTTTCCATCTTGCTTGGCTGTCTCTGACCCGGAGGACACGGCACAGAAGCGGGCACTACTGACTGTGAGTAAAGCGTTGGAACTACATGCCCTGGTGTCCTCCATTCCTTCCTGCGTCCGTCCTCCTGGCACTGCTACATCCCCTGCGCTGGACACTACACCATCTAAGTGTCTCACCATCTACACTGCCCTGGGACAACACCCCTGCCTGTGGAGGGCTATACCACCATTGCTGAACCACACCATCTGTCCCAGAGGACCTGTCTGCAGAGTCGGCTTAACACCTCCCTTGCCGAACACCACAGGTGGCATCACAAACTATTCCATTCCATTACACCAATCACATCCCCGCCATTGACTTGGGTGCCCAGGGCCACGGTCCGGGTCACCGCTGCTGTGACACGTTCCCCCCCCGATACCGGCCTGGTACCTAGTACCTCGCGGCCCTGGGAGGGCGACCCATGCCCCCATTGTGAGTTTGCCTGCCGATTTGGCTCCAACTGATTGTCTTTTAGGTGCTTGACTCCTGCTTGGTTCCCGGCTATGCTACTATTATTCCCTCTGGTGTATGTTTTGGATCTCTCGGTTTTCTGACTCTTGGCTGTTTGGACTCCCCTTCTACTCGGCGCTCATTGGCGCCCTTGCCCATTCGGGTTACCTGCCGGTTTTGCCCCGGCTCCCGGTCGTCAGTTCCCCCAGCTGCTGCTCCCTCTGGGAGACCCGCGGCTGGCTCCGTCCCCAGCTGTCACTTGCCGCAGGTCCTGCTCGCCGACTGCCACGCCAGGACATTCTAACTCCCCCACAGACCTGGTAAGCTCATGTATCACCACATAATAATCGGGACCCGGGTGCTGACTGATAAATCAGTCTTGGGGATCCCAACACCCAGCACTCAGGGGGAGGGGAGGCACTAAACAGAAATTGGGAACCTTGTGGGCAGCACCTTAGCTGAGTGATCAAGCTAAGTGTTTGGAGTAGAGTTGTTATAGAAGTGTTCTGTGGTTTGCTATAGTACATGTGTGTTTATTTCTTGGTCCCTGTTCCCATTTAGTTTATTTCTCCTTGTCCCTATCCTCCTCCCTATTGTTGGTTTGTGCTTCTGTATGATAGTTTTCTGTTATCCATGTTTTGTCTTGTTTACATTATATTTCTGTCCCTTGCCTTATGGAGTGGGGGAGGAAATAGATCAGGGTTTAACAGGTGCATAGGAACGTCAGAGACTCGGGCCTCTCTACCTTCAAGAGTACCCCCGGGATGGGAATAATTGGGGTCCCAGTTCCAGGGACAGTTTGAGGCCCCTCTCCCTTACCGAAGACCATCACAATGTGACAATATGTTGACTATTGAATTTATGTTTTTCTTTGGTTGGTCAAGAATCATAGAATACTTTGTTGTTTCTGAATCGATGAATGGCTGCTGTTGCCTCTTTGTTGACTTCAGCAAAGCATTTGATAAAGTATCTCATACTATCCTTATTGTAAAAATGACCAAGTATGGGATTGACAGGGCTACGGTTAGGTGGATTCATAACTGGCTCAGTGATCGTACTCAAAGAGTGGTAATAAATGGTTGCACATCCAATTGGAAGAGTATTTCAAGTGAGGTACCACAAGGTTTTGTCTTGGCCCCAGTGTTGTTCAACATTTTTATAAATGATCTAGACAAGGGAACTGAAGGTAAACTGATAAAATCTGCAGACAATGCAAAGCTAGTAGGGATAGAACACTAGAGAAGATAAAGGATTCAGAAGGATTTAGATAAGCGTGGACAATGGACTAACAGAATGGTATTAAACAGGGAGAAATGAAAGATTCTACATCTGGGCAAGAAAAATGAAAATTACATCTACAGAATGGAATAGAACTAATTAACAGCACGTGTAAAAAAGACTTGGGTTTACTAAAAGGTCACAGACTGCACCATGAGTCAACAGTGTGATGCAGCAGCAAAAAAGGCAAACACAATTCTAGGATATATTAAGAGATTTTTAGAGTCTAGATCATGTGGAATAATTCTCCCTCTCTACTCTTCCTTGGCCAGGCCTCTGGAATACTGTGTCCAGTTCTGGGCTCCACATTGTAAAAAAAAAAAAATTCAAAAACTGGAGCAAGTTCAGAGAAGAGCTACCAGGATTGTGAGCGGACTGCAAAGTATGTCCTACGAGGAAAGGTTAAAGGATTTGGGAATGTTTAGCCTGCAAAAAAGAAGGGTAAGAGGAGACTTAATAGCTGTCTACAAATACCTGAACGGCTGTCACAGTCTCAAGAGCCGCAAACAGGTCATGTTTTCAAGATTTCCTTAGCATTGCACAAGGTGCTGGAATTATTATCTGTGCAGGAGATTAAATTATCACCTGTGCAATACAACGAAATCCTGAAAACATGACCTGTTAGCGGCCCTTGAGGAATGCAGTTTGAGACCTCTGGTCTAGAGGGATCATAATTATTCTCATTTGCACATGGAAAGATAAGAATAAAAGGAATGAAACTGAAAGGGAGAAGAGAGAGATTAGATATTAGAAAAAACTTTGTGACAGTGAGGGTGATCAATGAGTGGAACAGGCTGCCACAAGAGGTGGTGAGTTCTCCTTCAATGGAAGTCTTTACGCAGAGGCTGGACAGACATCTGTCTGAGATGGTTTAGTGAATCCTGTATTGAGCAGGGGGGTTTGGACACGATGACCCTGGAGGTCCCTTCCAACTCTACCATTCTAGGATTCTATATCGGTTCCTACAGGTTATTGTTTGCTATCTTTGCAAGACAGTGATGCAGGGTCAGTGAAAAATCGATGTTTCATAATATGTTGTCATCTATTGTATAAATCCATGTACTGTAGCTTGTTGACCCACAAACAGTGAAGGACATACTATGCAGATTGATTAAAGGGACCCTGTCACCAGGAATAATGCTGTTAACCTGCAGTTATGGAGTTAATCTGCAGATTACCAGTGTTATTATGCTGCCCGGGGCCTGCACTCAGCCCTATGCAGCGTGTAGAAACCGATCTTTATTCTTCCCGCCAGCATTTGGTTTCAGTCATGAGGAGCGGCGTTGGTTCAGTCACGCTCCGAGTATACAGAGTGGCCGCTGTAACCGCGCGCCCCCAGTCCTGACTGCTAGCTGGCTGCAATGTATAGCCAGTGTCAGTCAGGGCTGGGGAAGTGGTTACAGTGGCCGCTCTGTATACTCACCGTCTCCATGACTGAATATCGAATGCTGGCAGAGAGAATAAAGATAATTTTCTAACCGCTGCATTTGGCTGCGTGCAGGCGCCGGGCAGCATAACACTGTAGCCTGCAGATTAACCGCATATCTGCAGGCTAACATCATTATTCCTGGTGACCGGTTCCCAAACTCAAACAATGAGTTATTCTCATCCCACCTCCCCCTGCCCTGCGGATGATGCCTGAAGGACAGTTGTGAACTATAAAAGGAGGATATGCCTCTGTTCCCAGCTCGATTATTCAGGACGTCAGCTTAAGGGACCACTTCACTGGCTGGAGGAATCCACTGACCATCATTGAGCCCTCAAAGACGTTTGGAGAATCCAGGTTGGGACAATGAGGTCACCATGCCACGTGCCACAATGGACTGTCAGCTACCTAAGCTTCAAGTAAACTCTGAAGAATAAGGAGGTGCAGGCTGAACTTGGAAAAAATCCAAAATAGTAAACAGGGAAGAATACTGCCGCACTCAAGAACTGATATTTGCAAAAAGCGTCTATATTTATTATATGTACAAACAAAATCACCACAGAGCATCACTCTTCTTGAGTGCGGCTGTATTCTTCCCTAGCTACCTAAGCTTGTTACCTTCTGTCTGTGGTTGCTCAGCAAAAGTGGGGAGCAACAGTTGGGGGTGGTCTACCCTGGAAGCCCCGAAGTAACAGCTGCTCTAATCCCAGCGAGTCAGGGGAAGAATGAGACTCTAATTTGCACCATCTTGTGTATTTGCTGGGACTGTACTATGTGTTATTGTGTGTTGGTGATTCAATAAATTCTTGCCACAGTTTTACCCTCACCCTGTGTTGCCTGAGTTGTATGGGAAAGGAGAGCAGGCGTTCAGTGGGATGAGCCCTGGTCCATGTGGTCTCGGGCCAGTGGACGAGAGCACTCACTGACCCTCTGTACACACCAAGGACTTCAAATGCCTAATTAGTGGGTGTTGGAGCCTCAGGTGCTTGCTTCACCAGGGTGACTATTGGTGGGTCTTAGAGGATGTTGGGTCCTATGGGGTCACTAACACCTACTAATAGTGACCCCTGGGGACCCAATACTTCAGAGATCCCATTAGTGGATGTTGGGGGCCTCAAATGCTTGTTCCTCAGAGGTCTCTGTTTCTGGGTGTTAGGGACCCATTGGGGACTAGCACCTCAGTGGGCCCAAAGAAAATCCACCAATAGTGACCACTAGAAAACCATCATTTCAGGGGGTTGTGGGGTGTAAAAAAACAAAAATGGCGACTCTTGGGGACAGCACTTCCGAAAGCTTTACACCCACAAATAGTAATCCATGCGAAGCTAGCACAAGAGGGGGCTCAACAACCACAAATAGTGACCTCAGGCTCCAACGAACTTTTTCTCTTTGTGTTTCTTGGCCCCCTTGAGATGCTGGGGCCCCTATATTTTTGAGAGGCTATGGCCACCATAGAGTGTTTATTGTGGTCTCTAAGGCCACTAATAATGAGTCCTGGGAATTCAGCACCTCAGAGGACCCAACACCCATTAAATTACTTTTGAGGATTCCTTCAAGGGTCACAGTTGCAGACAACCACGGTGGACGGTGCAGTCCAAGGTCACAAGACGTCACTGGAGCATATATGATGCATACAGAGTGGAAACCGGGATGGATGTCGGAGGCCCCCCAGTGTACAGTGGGTGACTTTTTGTACTTGTCCTGGGCAGGGGTGGCTATCGCTATGCTCCAGTTGGGAGGATTTACATACAATAGTGATTACTCACAGAGGTGGAAAATTGTTTCCTGGTGTTGGATTATCCCTCTTTATTACACCGTCATCGCCCTAATCCTAGGAGTGGCTGATGACACATAACCCACTGCATGCCTAAAATGCCTAGCTGAAAGTGTGACACTGCCTGCCCCATGCCCAAGGGCTCCAAACTGGTGCAGGGAATAACCAGGATGCTGCAGAACCTCTTTATTAAATATTTAGTGAATGTTGTGCCTCTCTGACATTCAGTGAGTGTGCCATCAGCGGGAACATCACTCCCCAATCAGCGGATGCACCACTCCTCCCCATCAGTGGGTGGATGCGCCATCACTCCCCACCAATCAGCAGGTAGACCATTACACCCCTCTGAATCAGCGGGTGCGTCATCCTCCCCCCTTTCAATCAGCAGGTGTGCCAACACTCCCCACCAATCAGCAGGTGCTAACTCCCAATCAGCGGGTGGGCCACCGCCCCCCGATCAGCGGGTGCGCCTTGCCCCCCTCCGATCAGCGAGTGCGCCATCCCCGCCATCAGTGGGTGCAACATCCCCTCCGATCAGTGAGTGCATCATCATCCCCCCCAATCAGCGGGTACACTACCACCCTCCCAGTCAGCAAGTGCGCTATCACACACCCGCGATCAGTCGATGCGCCATCATCACCACGATCAGCAGGTGTACCATCACTTCCCCGATCAGCGGGTGCTCCATCACCCCCCACGTTCAGCGAGTGCTCCATCACTCCCTCAATCAACGAGTGTGCCATCACCCCTCTGTATTAGTGGGTGCGCCATCAGCGGGTGCACCATCTCCTTCGAACACTTTCATTTGCTTGTGAAGGGTTAACCTGGGGGATGGAGGGCTGGTTAACCCGTTCGCAGACAGGAGCATGCAGGGGCCCCGCTGTTTCTATGTACATGCACGTGTTCATGCTTGTTCTGTGCACATCAAGATTTGTTTTCTGAGGTCCATCCACGTGTAGAAAAAGGTAAGACGGGAGATCAGCCTCCACAGACAGAAAAGTGCATAAAAAGTGGCATGTGTGCATGGACAGGAGGGTGCGGGGAAGACGGTGGGTCCAGCCCGAATGGAAAAAGAATGAAGAGACAAGGACACTGGCCACAGGGGCCACATATTTGTCCAATCCAGGCCATAGCTTCTGTGGTGTGCACCCTTGTTCCGCAATGTCCCAGCTCCACTACAGCCGACCTGTGGTGCGCACACTCATTCTGACATGTCCAGGCCCGGCTACAGCAGTAGTGGTGCGCTCACTCGTTCTGACATGTCCAGCACTGTGGTCCCCACCCTCAGTCCACCATGTCCAAGCCCGGCTACAGCTGAATTGTGGTGCGCACCCTTGTTCCGCTATACCCCAGCCCAGCTATAGCGTCACTGTAGTGTGCACCCTCGTTCCGCTCTGTCCAGGCCTGGCCACAGACACAATGTTGTGCACCCCTTCATTCTGCTTTGGTGAACCCTCCGATAGTCACCCTGCGCTCGTGTTTAATGGACACCAGCTCCTGTAACTGAAGAGCGCCCCCTCCAATAAAACAGAATGCTGGACACACGGGGTTGGAGCAATCCACGCTGCCCTCCCACAGACTACGGTGAGAAACAGCATCAAAGAACCCCACGCAGCCCTTCTCATAGTCCAAGCAGACACCTAGCCGCGGGGGTAGAGGAACGGTGCAGCCTGATGGGTCTCGGGATGTAGGGGTGGTGCCATGAGACTGCAGGATTTTCCCCATCCCAATGGTCAGGAAACAGAAGGACGGAGAAGTGTCCATGGTCGCATCTTCTGCCCCTGAGTCATGGCCACTGTCCGGATCATACCTACTGGAGACAGAAGAGAGGAAAGCTGAACACTAATTGGTATCAATGCAGCACAACATGCACACTCACAGTCCCCACCACCGCAGCACAGGATGCCCAGAAACATCCCCCACCTCAGTAACACAGGACGACCACAGACAGCCCCCACCGCAGCAACACAGGATGCCAACACAATGAACACAGGACACCCACAAATACTCTACTGGAGACAGAAGAGAGGAGAGCTGAACACTAACCGGTATTAACGCAGCACAACATGCACACTGACAGCCCCCACCACCGCAGCAACACAGAACGCCCTCAGACAGCCCTCACCGCAGCAGCACAGGACATCTACAGACAGCCCTCACTGCAGCAGAAAAGAACATCCACAGACAGACCTCACGGCAATAGCATTGGACGCCCACAGACAGCCCCCACAGCAACAGCACAGGATGCCCACAGACAACTCACACTGCAGCAGCACAGGATGCCCACAGACGTCCTCACCGCAGCAGTACAGGAAGCTCACAGACAGTCCTCACCGCAGCAGTACAGGAAGCTCACAGACAGTCCTCACCGCAGCAGTACAGGAAGCTCACAGATAGTCCTCACCGCAGCAGTACAGGAAGCTCACAGACAGTCCTCACCACAGCAGTACAGGAAGCTCACAGACAGTCCTCACCGCAGCAGTACAGGAAGCTCACAGACAGGCCTCACCGCAGCAGTACAGGAAGCTCACAGACAGCCCTCACCGCAGCAGTACAGGAAGCTCACAGACAGCCCTCACCGCAGCAGTACAGGAAGCTCACAGACAGCCCTCACCGCAGCAGTACAGGAAGCTCACAGACAGTCCTCACCGCAGCAGTACAGGAAGCTCACAGACAGTCCTCACCGCAGCAGTACAGGAAGCTCACAGACAGTCCTCACCACAGCAGTACAGGAAGCTCACAGACAGTCCTCACCGCAGCAGTACAGGAAGATCACAGACAGCCCTCACCGCAGCAGTACAGGAAGATCACAGACAGCCCTCACCGCAGCAGTACAGGAAGCTCACAGACAGCCCTCACCACAGCAGTACAGGAAGCTCACAGACTGTCCTCACCGCAGCAGTACAGGAAGCTCACAGACAGTCCTCACCGCAGCAGTACAGGAAGCTCACAGACTGTCCTCACCGCAGCAGTACAGGAAGCTCACAGACAGCCCTCACCGCAGCAGTACAGGAAGATCACAGACAGCCCTCACCACAGCAGTACAGGAAGCTCACAGATAGCTCACACTGCAGCAGTACATGAAGCTCACAGACAGCCCTCAACACAGCAGTACAGGAAGCTAACAGACAGTCCTCACCGCAGCAGTACAGGAAGCTCACAGACAGTCCTCACCGCAGCAGTACAGGAAGCTCACAGACAGTCCTCACCGCAGCAGTACAGGAAGCTCACAGACAGCTCACACCGCAGCAGTACAGGAAGCTCACAGACAGCCCTCACCACAGCAGTACAGGAAGCTCACAGACAGCCCTCACCGCAGCAGTACAGGAAGCTCACAGACAGCCCTCACCACAGCAGTACAGGAAGCTCACAGACAGCCCTCACCGCAGCAGTACAGGAAGCTCACAGACAGCCCTCACCGCAGCAGTACAAGAAGCTCACAGACAGCCCTCACCGCAGCAGTACAGGAAGCTCACAGACAGTCCTCACCGCAGCAGTACAAGAAGCTCACAGACAGCCCTCACCGCAGCAGTACAGGAAGCTCACAGACAGTCCTCACCGCAGCAGTACAGGAAGCTCACAGACAGCCCTCACCGCAGCAGTACAGGAAGCTCACAGACAGTCCTCACCGCAGCAGTACAGGAAGCTCACAGACAGCCCTCACCGCAGCAGTACAGGAAGCTCACAGACAGTCCTCACCGCAGCAGCAGAGGATGCACACAGACAACCCCCACTACAGCAGCACAGTACACCCACAGATGCCACCACTGCAGAAAAACGTCCACAGACAGCCCACACCACAGTAGCACAGCACGCCCACAGATACCCCTCCCCGCAGCAGCACAGGACGCTCACAAACATTTCCCACCGCAACGGCACAGGACACACACAGACAGCTTTCACCGTAACAGCACAGGACGCCCACAGACAGCCCCCCACTGCAGCAACACAGGACGTCCACAGACAGCCCCCCACTGCAGCAACACAGGACGCCCACAGACAGCCCCCCACTGCAGCAACACAGGACGCCCATAGACAGCCACTCACTGTAGCAACACAGGACGCCCATAGACAGCCCCCCACTGCAGCAACACAGGACGTCCACAGACAGCCCCCCACTGCTGCAACACAGGACGCCCACAGACAGCCCCACACTGCTGCAACACAGGACGCGCACAGACAGCCCCCCACTGCAGCAACACAGGACGCCCACAGACAGCCCCCCACTGCTGCAACACAGGACGCCCACAGACAGCCCCCCACTGCTGCAACACAGGATGCCCACAGACAGCCCCCCCCACTGCTGCAACACAGGACGTCCAGTCGTCCACAGACAGCCCCCCACTGCAGCAACACAGGACCTCCACAGACAGCCCTCACCGCAGCAGCACAGGATGCACAACAACAGGTCCCACCACAGGTAGGACACAAATCAGGGTTCCCTTCCCCCAGACCTGTCTTACCTGGGACTGACCACATCCTGGGGCATCTGGAATAGCTCTTGCAGTTTACTCTCTTGTCCCACGCCTACTTTGACCACGTAAGAGCTGGGGTCCACAGAACATTCCCAGTAATATCGCCCCTGTGTGACGGCCACATCTCCGAGAACCAGCTCCATGGACACGTGGCAGCTTGTCATTAATCGCTCTGCAGCAAATAGCATGGGCACCCCCGGTACACTGCGCACTGCCCTGCGATCCTTACTGACAACCAGCCGATCACGTGGAAATCCACAACTACTGTCCAGGTAGAAGTTCAGCACTAGGGAGAGAAAACGACAATCCATGAGATAATGACAACAAGTGATCGTACACTGGATGAGGCGCGCTTCCTGGGGCCGCACACCGGACGAGGAACGCTCCCTAAGGCCGCATGCTTGACGAGGAACGCTCCCTGGGGCCACACACTGGACGAGGAACGTTCCCTGGGGCCACTCACCAGACGGGGAGCGCTGTCTGAGGTCACACACCGAATAAGGCGCACTCCCTTGGGTCACACTCTGAACAGGGCGTTCTCACTGGGGCTGCACACTGGATAGGGCTTTGTCCCTGGGGCCGCTCACTGGATAAGGCGGGCTCCCTGAAACTGCTCACCAGACAAGGCACACTCTCTGAGGCCGCACACCGGATGAGGCACGCTTTCTAGGGCCGCAAGCTCCCTGGGGCCGCACACTGCACTGGACGAGGCATGCTCCCTAGGATCGCACACTGCACTGGACGAGACACGATCTCTAGAGCCTCATATCGAACGAGGCGTGCTTCTTGGGAACACACACTGGACGAGGCAAACTTTCTAGCCTCACACCGGACGAACAGCGCTGTCTAGGGCCACGCGCCGGACAAGACACGCTTCCTGGGGCCGCACACTGGACGAGGCGCTCTCCCTGGGGCCGTACACTGGTTGAGGCGCTCTTCCTGGAGCCACACACTGGACGAGGAATGCTCTCTAGAGCCTCATACCAGATGAGGAGTGATCCCTGCGAGTGCACACTGGATGAAGAATGCTCACTGGGGCCACACACACCGGACGAGGTGCGCTCTCTAGAGCCTCACAGCAGAAGAGGAGTGATCCCTGCAACTGCACACTGGGCGAGGAACACTCACTGGGGCCATACACTGGACAAGGCATGCTCTCTGCAGCAGCACTCTGGACAGGGCGCGCTCTCTAGGGCCACACACCAGACAGGGCACACTCTCTGAAGCTGCATACTGGATGAGATGCACTCCCTGGGGTCGCACTCTGGACAGGACACTAACTGGGGCCGCACACTGGACAGGGCATGGTCTCTGGTGCCACTCACTGGATAAAGTGCGCTCCCTGAAGCCGCTCACCGCTCAGGGGGCGAGGCGTGCTCCCAGGGGCAGCACACAGGGTGAGGCACCCTCTCTGTAGCCACACACCAGACGAGGCGCACTCTCTGAGGCCACACACCGGATGAGGCACACTCTCTAGGGCTACACACTCCTTGGGGCCACACAGCGCACTGGACAAGGCATGTTCCCTAGGGTCGCAAACTGCACTGGACGAGGCACGCTCTATAGAGCATCATGCCAGACAAGGCGTGCTCTCTGGGAACGCACAGTGGACGAGGTGAGCTGTCTAGCCTCACACCGGATGAAGTGTCGAGGGCCACATGCCGGAAGAGGTGCGCTCCCTTGGGCCACACACTGGACGAGGAGTGCTCCCTGGAGCCGCACAGTGGACGAGGAATGCTCCCTGGGGCCGCACATTAGACAAGGCACGTTCTATAGAGCCTCACACCAGACAGGGCGCGCTCTCTGAAGCTGCTCACCGGATGAGGCGCACTCCGTGGGGCCGCACACTGGACATGGCATGGTCTCTGGTGCCACTCAATGGATAAGGCGCGCTCCCTGGAGCCACTCATCGCTCAGTGGACGAGGCGTGCTCCCTGGGGCCGCACAGAGGGTGAGGCTCACTCTCTGAAGCCACACACGGAACAAGGCGCGCTCTCTGAGGTTGCACACTGGACAAGGCACTCCATGAGGCCGCATACCGGACGAGGCACTCCCTGGAGCTGCATGATGGATGAGACACGCTTTCTGGAGTTGCACACCAGACGAGGCGCACTCCTTGGGGCTGAACATCGGGCGAGGCGTGCTCCCATGTGCTGCATACTGGACAAGAAGTGCTCCCTGAGGCCGCACACCAGATTAGGCGCTCCCTGGGGCCGAACAATGGAAAAGACACGCTTCCTGGGGCCGCATACTGGACGAGACGCACTGTCTGGAGTCGTATACTGGAAGAGGCGTGCTCCCTGGCGCTGCACACTGTATGACACATGCTCCCTGTGGCCGCATACTGGATGAGGTCTGCTCCCTGGGGCCGCACACCGAACAAGACACGCTCCCTAGGCCGCAAATTGGACGAGGCACGCTCCCTGGGGCCGCATACTGGCCGAGACATGCTCTCTAGGGTTGCATACCAGAAGAGGCGCTCCTTAGGTCCGCACACAAGATGAGGCACACTCCATGGGGCTTCACATCGGACAAGGCACGCTCTCTGGGGCCACATACTGGACGAGATGTGCTCCCTGGGGCTGTACGCTGGGGGAGACACGCTCTCTGGGACGGCACACCAGACAAGGCGCTCCAGGGGGCGGCACACCAGACGAGGCGCTCTATGGGACCGCATGTAGGGTTGGGGGGCCGACCTGGGGGGTGGTCCTTCTTCTTACCGCGCAAAGATAAAAACAGAGACACGATGGAGGCAGATTCTGGGTGCAACAAGTCCAAGTTTATTTCTCACTTGCCGTCCGCCTGATGGCCCCAGAAGCACACCGCACTTCCTTTACCTCACGGCCCTCCGTTTCCAGGGCCGCTTCTTACATACCGCACGTTACACTGGGGGACGTGTATGCACACACCGTCCCCTCTTCACTCGTCGACGCTCCTGACAGGTCCGTCACTGTGGCCGCCTTAGGCCCTTAAAACAACAGCGCTTCCTCTGATCAGTCGTCGTGTCAAATACGGTGTCTCACACCCAGTGCCTCGTCCCTTCTGCGGTTCTTCCTGTCAGGACCACCCCCCTGACGTTCTCTCTCCTCAGTCCCCCTGGTTTAGATTCTCCTCACAGCGCACAGACTGTCGCAGTCCTCCTGTCACTGGAGCTCCCCCTGGGGACTGGAACCTTCTGGAACCCTCCCTCAGTATTTATAGCTCTCCCGGTCCCCTGTCACTGTAACCCCGCCCCCCATGACCAACGGTTTCTAAAGCCCTAAGCTGTTGTCAAGTCCTTTGCTCACACTCCTCCCTGCCATCTAATGGTCAACCCAAGGTACTGCACGTCCACTACACTTTCCTAGCTGTTTCCCCACTGTAATAACTGACACCTACCTACACTGTGCAAACCTTTCCTTCTTCACTCTGACTAGTCCGTCCGTCCGTCAGGTCACCTTCCCTACACGCACACCAGATGAGGCGCTCCATGGGGCCAGACACCAGATGAGGTGCTCCATGGGGCCGCACACCAGACGAGGCACTCCCTGGGGCCCCACACCAGACAAGGCGCTCCCTGGAGCCACACACTGTACGACACATGCTCCCTGGGGCTGCACGCTGGATGAGACACACTCCTGGGTCCGCACAGCAGAAAATACACACTCTGGGGCAGGCTGCACACTATACAAGACACGCTCTCCGGTGCCGCATATTGTACGAGACGCACAGTTTGGGGTCGTATACTCGACGAAGCATACTCCCTGGGGCCGCCCGCTGGATGAGACATGCTGTCTGGGGTCACACACCAGACGAAGCACTCCCCCCCAGGGCCGCACACCAGACGAGGTGCTTCCTGGGGCCGCACACAAAACAAGGTGCTCTCCCTGGGGCTGCACATCAGACGAGGAGAGCTCTCTGGGGCCGCATACTGGACGATGCGCTCCCTGGGGCCGCACACAAGACGAGGCACACTCCCTGGGGATGAAAATTGGACGAGGCACGCTCTCTGCGGCCGCATACTGGACGAGAAATGCTCCCTGGGACAGCACGAGACGCTCTTTGGGGTCGCACACCAGACGAAGCGCTCCCTGTGGCTGCATATTGGATGAGGCATGCACTCTGGGGTCGCACACCGTACGAGACGTGCTCCCTGGGGCCGCACACTGTATGACACATGCTCTCTGGGGCTGAATAATGGATGAGACACGCTCCCTGGGGCCACATACTGGACAAGGTGTGCTCCCTGGGGATGCACACTGGACGATGCACGCTCCCTGGGGCCGCACACCGGACGAGGCGTGCTCTGTGAGTCCACACACCAGACGAGGCACGCTCCCTGGGGCCGCACACCGGACGAGGCACTCTCCCTGGGGATGGACACCGGATGAGGCGTGCTCTCTGGGACCACACACCGGACAAGGCGCGCTATCTGGGACTGTATACTTGTACGAGACATGCTCACTGGGGCCGCCAGCTGGACGAGACATGCTCTCTAGGGTCGCATACCAGATGAGGCTTGTGTGGGGCTGCACACAAGATGAGGCGCGCTCCCTGGGGCTGCATGTCGGACGAGGAGCGTTCTCTGTGGTCACACACTGGACGAGATGTGCTCCCTGGGGCCGCACGCTGGAGGAGACACGCTCTCTGGGGTTGCACACCAGATGAGGTGTGGCACCCCTGAGGCTCAGTCACCACAGAGGTACTGCACCTCCTCCTGAGGTGTGGTGCCCCACCATCCAGGTAAGTTGGAGGCTCCTGACCACGCTCCAACACTCGCACCCCACACAACAGGGTAGTTCAGCAAAGCCACATTGCGGCTCCTTGCTTAGAGAGTAGCAGAGCACCTTTGGTGGTTCCCTGCTTGGAACACGAAACGTGCTGGGAGGCGGGTGGAGTTGAGAAAACATAAAAGAGCGGGAAGGGTTAGAATTACAGGTCAGCCTAGGAGAGGAAGCCACTCAGAGAGGAGTGAGGAAAGAAGATCCCTGAGAGAGGGATGGAGGAAGGAGGTGCTGCAGCAGACCTGAGTGACCTGGGTCTGCTGGCACGGGAAAGGAAAGAAGGAGAAAGACATTGAACTGAAACCTGATCTTCCATAAGAGAGAGCGATTAGAACGGAACGAAGGAGTAAAAGGGAACAGAGAGGACGTGGGTTAGAGGAAGAACCCTGCCTAGAAGTTCTAAGCGCAAGGCCGGGGCCCGGTCCCCGAGGTTGTATGGACACTAATGGTTCTGCAGCAGACACCGGTGGAGTAGTGGGCTGTAAATGCACTACTCCCATCTAAGACTTGGGGGCACAACAGCAACTCGGATAGTGAGCCGGGACTCAGGAGTAGAGAGTCCCCGAAGCAGGCTACAGCTGTCTGCCGTAGAAGTAGAGTTCTTGGGTACATCTGACAGGAGGCACTCCAGTGTAACTCAGTACTGGGAGTACTTCACACTTAAAGGCGCTATAGAGGAGACGTTCAGAAAGGCACATGTTGGCGGAGCATTGGAAGGGAGCATTCCATCTTGCCTGGAGGTTGACTGAGTCCCTGACCCGGAGGACACGGCACGGAGGCAGGCACCTGTGTGTGCTACAGACTGTGAGTAAAGCTTTGGAACTGCAAGCCCTGGTGTCCTCCATTCATTCTTAAGCCAACGCATCCAGCCCCGCTACATCTGGGTACCAGCTTCTACACCGCTTGTGCCTCTCCTCTTCCCCCACATCTACACTGCCCTGGGGCTACAGCTCCACCTGTGGGGAGCTTCACCATCTTGGCTGCAACACACCACCAGCCCCAGAGGATCTGCATGCAGCGTCGGCCTAACATCTCACTTGCCAAACACCACAGGTGGTGTCACGAACTATTCATTCAAACCATTACATTCCCCCATTACTTGGGCGCCCAGGGCCACGGACCGGGTCCCCGCTGCTGTGACACATCCCGCTGATACCGGCCCGGTACCGAGTACCCCACAGCCCTGGGAGGGCGACCCAACTTGGCGTCACGAACAGGATGACGAGCCATCGGGTTCTGTGTGCCTAGGATTTGTTGGACTTAAAACATTTGAGAATGTGCAGAAGACCCAATTTAATAGACTGTAAAATGAACATTAAAAATGGCCACTGGCGTGGAGAAGAAGGGTGTGACGATATGGGAGGTCCTAGGAAAAGACCGCGAATGGTCTTTGGCCTCCCCTGCCTGAATTACTATGTGACAGCAACATGGCCCACCCCCCGAGGGGTTCGTATACTGGCTTGGTATGGAGGCGCTGGAAGAAGACGCCGCCCCAAGAAGGAGGGGCAGAAGCCAGTGGCGGGAAAGGGGCCGAGACAGGAAGAAGAACGCCAGAACGCCATGATGGAAGGAGCGCGGAGGCCAGAATAAAATGGCGGGGGGAAGCAACCCTCCCCCAGGCAGCACTCGCGGAGCATACTGCCGCTTCTACACCCTTTACAACGCCCGCCGCTGCCTCCAGGCCGGTGCTGTCACTGGATGCAGTCTGCCGGGAGAAGGTACATGAGAGTCTCGGAGGCTGTGGGACAGGAGCAGAGTCCTGGCCTGAACCTGGCGCGGCCGCGCAGGCTCCTACAGGCCTGTCCTGGTCCTGAGTCGGGACGGATACAGCTACCGGCCGTACGACAGACAACCCCGGGGTTTGCGGCTGCCATCATTCGCCATCCAGTGCCTCCGCAGGAGCCGGAACATCACCGGGAGGTAGCAGGTATGATAACCGCCTCTACCATGATCCTGGTATTAGGAGTCGTGCCCACAGACAGAAACGGTCCAGTGATCGCGCCGACATCATGTGGTGGCACCCGAATTGCCTCATACCTGCAACAACCGTCTGTAGTATCACTCGCGGTGGTACCACCTGCAATCGCAGAATAACACCTATCGGTACCCGCTACAACTCTGGCCGAATTGCTGACAGCAGAGATATGGGCTGCAAACCCTGCAGAACCCGAAGTAGCAGACCCATCGGCTACCACACTATCCGCACAGGGAGCTGTCAATCTCATCCCTGAAGAGAGGGAATACATGCACATAGCAAGCAACCAGCAACAGGATGAAGATACCCAAAGCATCTCCACTGGAAACAGCAGCCCAGAGAACCAGTGTTCAGAAACCCCAGGAGGGGATAACCATTAGTCAAGATGCTTCTTGAAATAACTCTCGTTACCCAGGAGGGTATTTGCACAGTTGTGCTTTGCTTTCTATTCTGTTTTAGTTTTGGTTTTTCCAGTGTTGCCCTGTTTTGTTGGCAGCCTCTCCATTTGAACTACAGAGATCATGATCGCTGAATGGTCCAGAACTGCTATTGTAAATAGTTGCACCTCTTTAGGTGCCCACTCTTGGTTTTACATGGACACTTTGCGAAGATAAGGTCTACCTCATCTGGAGTATGACTCCAATCAAAGGACACTGCAAGAGATCTCGGCTGGGAGTGGTGTCCAGCACTTATAAGAATTGTTGAAAGTTTTAATGTGAAGTATTTGATAATGATGTGTCTTATAAGAGTATTGGTAACTAAGAAATGGCTTTTATATAGAATTAGGAATGTTTTGATAGAGAGATGAGAGATTTGAATAAAGAATAAAGAATTGTAAATGTAGGTGATGAACCAGACACCACGGTTGTCACTCAGAGTTAAAAGAAAGTAGAAAATGTGCACTAAAGATTTTAGTTAATTAAGAATTGTTTGCAACGTTCAAGAATGAGTGCCTCCCACATTGGGAAGTTTAGTATAAGACATGTTTATTCAGCATTACAAAAATTTGTATGTTCCTGTATTGTTAACTCTGTTTAACTTGCAGCCCGCGGACGTGCTGTGTTTAACGGGGGGGATGTGGCGCCCCTGAGGCTCAGTCGCCACAGAGGTACTGCACCTCCTCCTGAGGTGTGGTGCCCCACC
Organism: Dendrobates tinctorius; assembly: GCF_039654945.1. Classification (NCBI taxonomy): domain Eukaryota; kingdom Metazoa; phylum Chordata; class Amphibia; order Anura; family Dendrobatidae; genus Dendrobates; species Dendrobates tinctorius. The sequence continues at coordinate 9,525,261 of NW_027361856.1, read as the reverse complement.
ATCCAGGTAAGTTGGAGGCTCCTGACCACGCTCCAACACTCGCACCCCACACAACAGGGTAGTTCAGCAAAGCCACATTGCGGCTCCTTGCTTAGAGAGTAGCAGAGCACCTTTGGTCCCTGCTTGGAACACGAAACGTGCTGGGAGGCAGGTGGAGTTGAGAAAACATAAAAGAGCACGAAGGTTTAGAATTACAGGTCGGTCTAGGAGAGGAAGCCACTCAGAGAGGAGTGAGGAAAGAAGATCCCTGAGAGAGGGATGGAGGAAGGAGGTGCTGCAGCAGACCTGAGTGACCTGGGTCTGCTGGCACGGGAAAGGAAAGAAGGAGAAAGACATTGAACTGAAACCTGATCTTCCATAAGAGAGAGATTAGAACGGAACGAAGGAGTAAAAGGGAACAGAGAGGACGTGGGTTAGAGGAAGAACCCTGCCTAGAAGCTCTAAGCGCAAGGCCGGGGCCTGGTCCCCGAGGTTGTATGGACACTAATGGTTCTGCAGCAGACACCGGTGGAGTAGTGGGCTGTAAATGCACTATTCCCATCTAAGACTTGGGGGCACAACAGCAACTTGGATAGTGAGCCGGGACTCAGGAGTAGAGAGTCCCCGAAGCAGGCTACAGCTGTCTGCCGTAGAAGTAGAGTTCTTGGGTACATCTGTCAGGAGGCACTCCAGTGTAACTCAGTACTGGGAGTACTTAACATTTAAAGGCGCTATCGTGGAGACGTTCAGAAAGGCACATGTTGGCGGAGCGTTGGAAGGGAGCAATCCATCTTGCCTGGAGGTTGACTGAGTCCCTGACCCGGAGGACACGGCACAGAGGCAGGCACCTGTGTGTGCTACAGACTGTGAGTAAAGCTTTGGAACTGCAAGCCCTGGTGTCCTCCATTCATTCTTAAGCCAACGCATCCAGCCCCGCTACATCTGGGTACCAGCTTCTACACCGCTTGTGCCTCTCCTCTTCCCCCACATCTACACTGCCCTGGGGCTACAGCTCCACCTATGCGGAGCTTCACCATCTTGGCTGCAACACACTTCCAGCCCCAGGATCTGCATGCAGCGTCGGCATAACATCTCACTTGCCGAACACCACAGGTGGCGTCACAAACTATTCATTCAAACCATTACATTCCCCCATTACTTGGGCGCCCAGGGCCACGGATCGGGTCCCCGCTGCTGTGACACATCCCACTGATACCGGCCCGGTACCGAGTACCCCACAGCCCTGGGAGGTTGACCCAGAGGCGCTCCCCCTGGGGATGCACACCAGGCGAGGCACTCCCTGGGGCCGCACACCATACGAGCGTGCTACTTGGGGCCACATACCGGATGAAACACGCTCCCTGAGGCCGCATACTAGACGCGGCGCGCTCTCTGGAGCCGCATTCTGGACGAGGTGTGCTCCCTGGGGCCGCATGCTGGACAAGACACACTCCCTGGGTCTGCACAGCAGATAACACACTCTCTGGGGCCGCACACTGAATGAAACATGGTCCCTTGGGCCATATACTGGACGAGGCGCGCTCGCTGGGGCCACACACTGGACAAGGCATGCACCCTGGTGCCGCACACTGGACGACGCGCGCACCCTGGGGCCGGACACTGGGCGGGACATGCTCTCTGGGCCTGTACACTAATTCTGACTGGCTAGGACTTTACTAGCCCAGCAGTGATTACGGACGGATTTACGGCCGATGTCATCATTACAGCGGATCATCAACTGTGAAAGACATTAAAAGCAATGCAGCCCTTCCCTGTCACAGATCCAGAAGTGACGAGCCTCCCCAGAGGACACATACCTGGCGCAGGGGGGGTGTGCAGATAGATGTCCTCGCTGTACTCCCCGTATCCCGCCTTGTTGTAGCCACGCACCCGCAGCACGTACACGCTGGCAATATCTGGACCCTCCAACACGGTGCTGAGGCTCCACACCTCCTCCCGTCGCTGCCACAGCTTTAGGGTCTTGTGTTTCGGGTCGATCTTCCGGTACTCTATCGTGTAGTGCCAGGCGGGGGCAGAGTCCTGTGGGAGTCGCCAGCTCAGGTAAATCTGGTCATAGGCGTACGTCCGCTGCGTGTCAATGACCGGCGCATGTGGAGCTGCAGTAGAAGTAGCGACATTCAGTGAAAAAGAGTGCAGAGGCAAGAGGAACAACAGGAGGGATGCAGGGAGCATTCCATGCTAAAAGAGGGAAGAAAGACCCCCGAAAGGGTAGACCAGAGATCGAGCAGGAGGATGGAAGGATGAAGGAAGAGGATGGAAGTTATCCCCCCCCCCCCCGCACAGGACGGAGACTGGCAGCAGTAAGGGGGAGGTGAGGGCAGGAGATTGGGGTGGTCACTTGCCTCTGCTATCTCCTGGACTGGACATCACCCTGAGAGCCCTATAAACAGAGAGAGGGACATGTGGGTGTGAGGAGGGCCATGGACAGGCGGGCGGGGGCCCTCCGGGAAGTCTCCAGCTCCCCACTATCACCAGGGAGAACAGACATGGAAGTTCCGCGCGGTGACACCTTCAAATGAATGGAAGTGAATGACAAAGCGTTAACATCCAGCACATGCGGCAGAGATGACCCTGCCCAGGCGCTGCTCAGGATTATCCTCTGGAGGCAGGGGGTGGTTATGGAGGGGGATGACCCAGCAGATGCCACGTCAAATAGGGCGTTTACCTCTGACAAAGTTCAGCTCTGTCAGCAGCTTCAACTCGCGGCTCACGTCCAGTTTGATGGGTGGCAAAGGGGCACAGGCTGCGGGGCGGAAACTCTGGATGGATTCTAGAGCTCGGGCAATCCTGGCAAGGAATGAGATAGTTACTGACATGTCCTCTGTGTTGCAACACCCACCACAGAGGTGCCCTGCACTATGCCCACCCCCTCGGTAATCACTCTACACCACCCCCGAGATGTCTTGCACTACACCCAACCCTTCAGCAATCACTCTGCCCCACCCTCGATGTTACCTGCACATCCAGCCCCTTGGTAATCACCCTGCCCTGTTCCTTAGATGCCCTGCACTACACCCACCCATTTGTAATCACTCTGCCCCACCCCGAGGTACATACCGCTCATGCAACTGCTTGGCTGCCAGGACAAAACAGGGCTGCTCGGTCTCCTTCATCACCTCGTGGGCATAGCTCACCAGGCCGGAGTTTTCCAGCAGGGTCTGGCGCTCCCACACCTGGGCCTCCAGAAGGCAGCGCCGCTCCCGCTGTCGCTCTGTGATGTCCCGCGTTAGCGCTGCCTGTTTCTCATCTAGTGCAGAGCGTAGGGCCCCGACCAGTTGCACCACCTCCTCCTGAGCTTTGGCTCCATGCAACTGTGGAGAGGATTCTGGGTCATGAGGGGATGGAGTTAGTGGGTGATGAAAGGGTGGAGCATGAGGACATGAAAAATCTGGAAGGAGGACGAATGAGGAGGCAGGAGATAGTGTCATGTTAGAGGTGATGGGCAGAGTTATGGTTAGAAGTGGTGGGGTTATGGTTTGAAGGGGCAGGGCTATGGTTAGAATGGGTGAGGCTATGGTTAAAAGGGGCAGAGTTATGGTCAGAAGGGGTGGGTTACGGTTAGAATGGGTGAGGCTATGGTTAGAAAGGGCAGAGTTATGGTCAGAAGGGGTGGGGTTATGGTTAGAAGGGGTGGGGCTATGGTTAGAAGGGGCGGGGCTATGGTTAGAAGGGGAAGTGTTATGCTTAGAAGGGGATGGGTTATGGTTAGAATGGGTGTGGCTATTGATAGAAGAGGTGGGGTTATGGTTAGAAGGGGCGGGGTTATAGTTAGAAAGGGTGGGGCTATAGAGTGACCAGTGAGGAGGCTTGTGAGCTGGGTCCTCTCACCTCCGTCTGCTTCATGCTCTCCTCCAGCTCACTGATCTGTCCCTGCACAAGGTGCTGACTGCCCAAGATGTACGCCAGCGTCTTACCCAGCTTATCCTACAACACATGTGAATTATACAAACACAGCAATTATATATATAAGAAAGTCTACACACCCCTATAAAATGTCAGGTCTTTATCATGTAAATAATCCTACAAAAAGAAACACTGCAGAACTTCTTCCACCTTTACTGTCTCTATAATCTGTACAAATCCAGTGATAGACAAATTGAAATCTTTTTTAGGGGAACATAAAAATAAACTACAATAATGTGGTTGCATAAGTTTGAGCACCCTCCTATAATTTCGGTTGTGCTCAGAATCAGTCGACCTTTATTTTTCAGCTCCACTAATTTCTCCCCTCCCCCTCATGGGTGAGTATCCCTGATTTTTTTACAAAACCTTTTTCATAAAAACCCTTTATTTTTTTACTTTTTATTATTTTTTATTTTTCTCTTTTTATTTTATTCTCTTTTTATTTTATTTAATTTTTTTTTAAAATTCGATTATTGAACCATAAACAAGTGTACTGCATACATACTGGTATATAATGTTAAGCATAAAATAAATACACATATATTTCACACTGCATTAAAATGTACAGCAAAATGTAAAAACCAGTTGCATACAAATAAAGCAAAACATAATATGCATTAAATCACAGTGGCCTTGTGTTATTATTCCAGTGATGAGATCTACCTGACTACTAAACCATACCTACATCTACAAGAACAAAAACTACTCCGCAGCCTACTTCCACACACTTAGTTGTTCACTATGTGACATCTCCACTCTACAGAGTGAGGTGAGAGGAATTCCACCTCTCCCAAATCTTTTCGAATTTACCTGGGAATCCTCTGTTCTGATACAACGTACGTTCATATGGGATAACTGAATTCACTAAATTGACTCAGGATCCAAGAGAAGGAGATGAACCCCCCTTCCATCGCAACGCCAGAACCTTCCTTGCCATAAATAGTGTCTCCCTTAGGAAAATTCCAACATATTGACCCCATGTCTCCTCGTCCCATACTCCAAATAAACAAACCAGCGGCTCAAGGGGAACAGGATCTTGTACCAGAGATGTCAATAGTGATGTCACCTCCCTCCAATATTGTGCAACGATAGGACAACTCCAAATCATATGGATAAAATCTGCATCTACGGAATGACATCTCAAACATTCCGATGATTGGTATCGGCCCATCTTAAAAAGTCGAGTTGGAGTCAAATATGAATGGTTCATAATATATAATTGTATCATCCTGTTGTTAACAGATGGAGATACTCCGATCAATGACTCTAGAATTTCTTCCCATTCCTCTTCCTGTGTATCTGGGATGAGCCTTTCCCATTTCTTCCTAACGGAGTCTATGGTAGATTCTGTCCCCACTGACAGCATATACGTATACAGAGAAGAGTTGAGACCCTGGGGGCCCTGTGATTTAAGGATCCCTATCAAAGGTAGAGACGAGATAGTGCTATCCATACCCATACATCTCATGTGTGACTGAAAAGCCGACCTTAGTTATAAATAACGAAAGAACTGGGACCTCAGGACATTGCGAGTAATCTGTAATTGTTCAAAAAAGATCAAAGTTCCACGATCATACAGATCGCCTATCGTAAAGACACTATACTGAGCCCAAAACTCGGCAGATGGATGTTCAAGTAGCATCGGGAGATAGCCATTATTCCACAGGGGCATCTCAGCCACAATATCTGCAAATCCAACCACTTTTTTGATCTGTTTCCACATTGATCATGCCAGACGAAGCAGGGGCAGCAGTCGTGAGACATTTGTTTTCCTCATTTACAAAAATACCAACGGGCAACTAGTTTGTGCGGCATGAAGTAAATGGTTTTCAGAATTAGGTAGGTGACCGCCGGGCATCCATGTGCTTATGGCTTTGGCCTGCCCAGACAGATCATACAGAAAGAAATCGGGTAATGCTGCCCCTCCATCCCTTCTTGGGCCTCTGCAAAGTGGATAGCTTAAGTTTGGGCCTAGCTTTCCCCATATAAAAGATGTGATTTGGGAATTCAAATTAGTGAAAAAGGATCTGGGGTTTTAATTTTATTTTTCATTATTATATTTTCTATTTTGTATTTTTCCACTTTTTATTCATTTTTGTTCTCTCCACTTTGTCCCATTCACTTTAGTTCCATTTCTTTTTTCAGTTTTTTTAATTTTTTTTATTTTCTGTTTTTTTTCAATTTTTATCCCCTTTTTTTCCCCCTTCTTTTATTTTTTATTTATTCATCTTTGTTTCTATATTTCATCCTTTTGTTCTTCATTTTCTTTTTATATTTTTTTATTCACTCTACCAACTTTATTTTATTTTTTCCTTTTCCTTACTTTTTCTTTTTCCCTTTTTTTCTTTTTGATTCTTATTCTTCTACTTGCCGACATAACCATTTTTCATACACTTCATTACATCCCTCTCTCCTTCCTCTTTTCTTATTCACCTCATCTTCTTAAATTCCCTCTTCCTGTTATCTTTCTGAACCCATTTTCCTTCTATTGTCTGTCCAGCTCCCTCTTCCCTCTGCCAAGTCTCTCCTCTTACTGCGCAGGCGCTACCTAGAGCTATTGCGCTCTCTGCTTACATGCACACTACATAGCTGCGCAGGCGCCCTGGTTCCCTCCTGCCCTGACCCTCCACAGCGCATGCTCCACCTGGCTACATCCTCCCTATGCGTCACAAGCCTCACACTGGCACTATGACGCCAGCGTCCTGCATCTCCCCCTAGCCTTTAAGTGATTCTGAACATATATACACCGCGCCATGCTGGGTCCATACTTATAACACCGCGCTTCCACGCCGTCCACATGTTACCAGGTCAGTACATTAGCACTCCTTGGCGCCTCTGCCCTCCTTTATCCTTCCTTTCTCATCACCTATATTTTCTTCCACAGCCCCTAACTGGGACTTTGAAAATACTCTCTTTACTTCCCACCTTGAAACTCCTATTGAGGTCAGTACACAATATACTGTCCCTGCCTTATTTTTCTATGCCTGCTGCTTACCTTTACCACCCCCAATGCCATACCACTTATGAGAGATCATGCAATAAAATGCCTGCTTTACTTTTCTACAGTATGTCTGCCGCTCACCTCCACCCCCCTCAATGCCATTCATGATGCATAATGTGATAAAATTACATTTTTGCCAATAGCCTATAATGCCCTCTATGCCTATCCTCTGGTTTACATGGCATCTCCTTGGATGTTTGTAGGGATCCCTATATTAGGGCCTTACAACACCACCCTTTTTTTATTTTATTTTTCTTATAATTATGTTCACTATGTCTACAGTTTTTTATCAGACAATTTCACATCAGAACCTTCCGGCTTAAGCGACCTCCAAATCCCCAAAAAGTACAGATTCACCAGGAGAAGATGGAAGTTCTGGAACGGTCGAGACAAGACCTGAACCCGAGGGACAATCTGTGATGACCTGAAGAGGGCGCTGCACACAGGAGCTGCTGCAAGGAGGAGCCGGCAAGGATCGCCATTTCTAGATGTGCCCAACTCAAAAAGACAGAATGCTGCCAGAAAGTCACAGGGGACTGCAATAAAGTATTAGCGTATGGATGTGCAGATTTATGCAATCATATTTCTGTTGATTGACATTTTTTTTCTGGTGGAAAAAGAAAAACAGTTTGTTTCTAAATAAACTGTATAGATCCTAGGAGAAGATAAAGGTGGAAAAGGTTCAGAAATTATTTTTCTTGATACGATTATTTACATGTCAAAAGCATGGGATTTTTCAGGGGTGTTTCGACATATCTGCTCTGTATTTATCTATGTATGGGTTGTGTCTCCCTCTGCTGGTTATCTGTATAACACAGTACTGCTGGAGAGCTCTGTGGTCAGAGTGCACCACTACCTGCTGCTGAACACAGACCTCTAAGGGGTACTTCACACTAAGCGAGATCGCTAGCGAGTTTGCTGATGCGTCACCGATTTTGTGACGCAATAGCGATCTTGCCAGCGATCGCGTTACGTGTGACACTAAGCAGTGACCAGGCCCCTGCTGCGATGTCGCGGATCATGCTCTAATGTCCTGGGCAATTTTTTGATCGCTGGTGTCCCGCTGGCCAGCGCGCATCATTGTGTTTGACACCGACGAGCGACCTCGTTAGCGACTCAGAAATCGTGGACGCAGGCGGGAGTCATCAGAATCGCTGCTGTGTGACACTAAGCGACGCACCAGCGATCCCGCCGAGGTCGCTGCTGCGTCGTTGGGTAAATTTGACTATTTGGCAGCTTACTAGCGACATCTTAGCGATGCACCAGCGATCCTTACCAGGTCGTATCGCTGTCGGGATCGCTGGTGCGTCGCTAAGTGTAACACTATATGCTCGGCAGTGACACGCCCAGGACTATATTCACACTACACGTAGTCAACTCACCTTTAAAGCCTGGTAGGCGCTGATAATGGGAGTGATCTTGTGTCCGCTGTGTGTCCGCCTCACTCGGCAGATCTGACACACCAACCGCTGACACGTCTTACAGTACAGCATCACCTCCTCCTTGTGGTCTGGACACATCAGGCCCTGCAAAGAGAGGAACAAATCAGGGTCTCCTCTTGGGTTATCAGTCAGGGTCACAGGACCTCCCCATCAGTCACGGCCTCCCCGTCAATAATAGTCTCCCCATCAGTCAGAGTCTCCTCGTCAGTCAGAGTCTCCCTGTCAGAGTCTCTCCATCAGTCAGAGTCTCCTCGTCAGTCAGAGTCTCCCTGTCAGAGTCTCTCCATCAGTCAGAGTCTCCTCGTCAGTCAGAGTCTCCCTGTCAGAGTCTCTCCATCAGTCAGAGTCTCCTCGTCAGTCAGAGTCTCCCTGTCAGAGTCTCCCCATCAGTCAGAGTCTCCTCGTCAGTCAGAGTCTCCCTGTCAGAGTCTCTCCATCAGTCAGAGTCTCCTCGTCAGTCAGAGTCTCCCTGTCAGAGTCTCTCCATCAGTCAGAGTCTCCTCGTCAGTCAGAGTCTCCCTGTCAGAGTCTCTCCATCAAAAAAACCAAAACTTGGAGTTCAATACACAGATTGTAAAAAATATCAAAAAAACTTTATTAAATATTTATACATACATAATACAAATATAGCTCAAAGAATCAGAAAGAAAGGACGTATGACCCTAGTAAAAGCACATGGGTCCAAGGCATATAGTATCATAGTAATTGGCATGCGTGTCAGTGCATTTTTATCAGCTACATATAATTGAAAAAATCTTTAAAACCAGTGTAATACAATGATTACGCTGACACCAATGCGCATAATAAAAAAGCCTATCATGAAAAAATAATTAAAAAAAAAAAATTATATAATGTTCTTTTTCCCTTTTATTTGTTGTCATTTTTTCTTTTTTTTTCATTTACGTCTAATATTTTGCACCCTTAGATTGAGGCTTATCCCCATGGCCGGCATTAGTTGAGGATTTATAATTCCATGAAGTCGAAGGATTGAAATGGTGGAAACGTCAAGTTAGACTTTTCAATCATATCAATTGATATCCTTATATGCATTGGTGGAAACATGAATTATTGAATATTCAAGACAAAGAATTAATGGACTTATATTGTCTTCCATTTTTCAAGAGGTGGTGACGAAATGTTGATGGCATGGTTTCATCACTGTTCACACACAAGGACATACATGGGGGGAATACAGACCCTTATTTAGGCTTGTACGTTTTCAACCATACAACACCCATGTCATTTCTGGGAGATTGATTACAGAGTGTCACCATCAGTAAGAGTCGCAAGTGTCTCCCCATCAGAGTTTCCACATCACTGTACCATGTAACAGCCTTATACTGAAGCTCCTAAAGAAGGGACCAGGGGAAACTATACCAAAGGGATCTGTACCGGGAGCAGTGGGGACCGCAGGGATCTGTACTAGGAGCATTGGGGACCGCAGGGATCTATACCAGGAGCAGTGGGGACTGCACGGATCTGTACTGGGAGCAGTGGAGACCGCAGGGATCTGTACTGGGAGCAGTGGGGACTGCAGGGATCTGTACTAGGAGCAGTGGGGACAGTAGGGATCTGTACTAGGAGCAGTGGAGACTGCAGGGATCTGTACTGGAAGCAGTAGGGACCACAGGGATCTGTACTGGAAGCAGTGGGGACAACAAGGATCTGTACTAGGAGCAGTGGGGACCACAGGAATCTGCACAGGGAGCAGTTGGTGTTCTGTCCCCGCATGAGGCGAATGAAGATGTGGCTGGTGACTAGGGGCTGGGAGAGGTCCTACCTTCGTTTCCTCAATGCAGGGCAGACAGGACCATGTTGCTCAGCGTCCGGAGAGATAATGCACACCAGGGATTGTGAAGTCCAGACTTGTTTAATTGGAAATCTGGACATACAGCGTATGATTGGTAATACAATAGGTTCTCTAGAAATGCAGAGTGTTAACAACATGGTGTGAGCAACGAAGTGTGGTCCAAAAACTGATGCCTTTCACAGCTCGGTACAAGCATGTCTCTCCCAGAGAAAGTGAAACTAATAATGGCTGCTAGCAGGAAGGGAAGACATGACCTCTGAACCGTCAGTGAAAGGCATGTACAATTAATTAGCTGCAGGCTGCCATACAGAAAAAAGACAGCAGGTGGCAGCAGAGCAAATGGAAGACAATTATACAAACCATATAAGCATAACTTAGACGGAACAGCACACTCCCCGTCTGAAATTCCATAGGGGATTTCACTATATTGATTTTTTGTTTTTGTTTCTAAATAAAGTTCATTAACCTAGAAAACAAACACAAATATGCATGCAATGCAATAATAACTTCAAAATGAGGTAGATGACAGACAGTTCCTGATACAATCCAAAGATACCCATCTTCGGATCGGAGAAGCCGCACTAGGCCAAACTGTCTCAGACCCAACAGTAATCCGATGAACGAAGTACTAGGGCAGTGTTCTGTACATGGTTCATCCTACCGGAATGTCCTCAACTGGTAGTGATTTAAAGCAGACGTGCCAGCCATGACAGTCTTTATCTCCACGTGAGTTGCGATAAGATCTCGCAATGTGGAATAACCTTGCTATAGTCTTGACCAGTTTCATCCAATTGGAGAAGCGTTCGAAGCTCTGGCAACCAAGGCTGGAGGTTGGTTTAGTGTTCGTGGCCAAAGAACTGACCTCGGAGCGGACTTCTAGATTGTCATCTGGATCCTGGATGCTGAAGACTTCCTGGACACGTTCACTTCCTTTCTGTTCCAACACAAACTTAGGACCTGAAAGCCAAGAAGAGTTAGCAAAAGAACTTATAGACATAGGTCTAGTGGCATGGTCAGCTGGATTAAGTTCAGATGGGATATAGTGCCATTGTTCAGGCTTGGAAGACCTCCTTATTCTCTCGATGCGGTTACTGACGTACACGTAGAAGCACCTAGTTTGGTTGTAGATGTAACCTAAGACCTTACTGTCACTGTAGTATTGTACATCATCTATGTTAGTATCCAGCTCATGCTGTATAAAGTCTGCGAGTTCTATTGCAAGCATGGTCGCACAGAGTTCGATCCTGGGAATAGTGTGGTCAGGCTTGGGAGCTAACTTAGCCTTGCCGAAAACGAACCCAACTTGATCTTGATTGTCGTGTCCCATCACCTTCAAGTAGGCGACAGCTGAAATGGCTTCTGTGGATGCCTCTGAGAACACATGGAGTTCATTCCTAGTGATAGCAGCAAGGGAGGTTCTGGCGTAGCATCTCGGTATGTGTATCTCATCCAAGGCACACAAGGACTGCTTCCAGGTTTCCCATTTTGGTTCCTTATCAGGAGGGAGTGGGGCATCCCAGTCCCTGACGGTTTCGGAAAGTTGTCTCAGAAGAGATTTACCTTGTATGGTTATTGGTGCTACGAATCCCAGAGGGTCATATAAGCTGTTCACCACTAATAGGACACCACGTTTAGGGAATGGTTTGTCTGCACAGTTGATTTGGAAACTGAAGGTGTCAACTGACAAGTTCCACCTCAAGCCTAGGCTTCTCTGCACAGGCGGACAGTCTGGTCCCAGGTCTATGTCCTTGAATCCTGGTGCGTGGTCACTTGAATCAAAGGCTCTCATGACAGCAAGGCTGTTTGAAGCAATTTTGGGCAATCTAAGCTTAGCTTGGTACAGCTTTCCTTGGGTCCTCTTGAGTAGGTCGATCGTTGCTTCTTCTGTGGGTAGAGATTTTAGTCCATCATCTACACAGAAGTCTTTCTCTACAAAGTCTCTGGCATCTGTTCCATATTTGGTATCTCCTTCTTGTGCAGATCTCCGCAGGCCATAGGTTGACACTGCAGGGGGAAGGGGTGTTTCCGAATACATGCACCCTCATGCAGTACTCTACCATCTCTTTGCTGGGGTCATTGTCCTTGTACCACAGGAACCTGAAGAAATTCCTATGGTCCTCTCTGACTATGAAACTGTGGAACATCTGTTCAGTGTCGGCGATGATGGCGATGGGCTCTTTCCGGAACCTCATCAACACTCCTACTAGGTTGTTTGTAAGATTAGGACCCATGAGGAGGACATTGTTGAGAGATATGCCTTGATGTTTGGCGCTTGAATCAAAGACAACTCTAATTTGCTTAGGTTTCCGTGGCTGATATACTCCGAATGAGGGTAGGTACCAGCACTCCTTGCTTTCCTTTAAGGGAGGCGCTGGCTCCGCAAGGTTATTATGGAATATCTTGCTCATAAAGGTGACAATGTGTTCTTTCATCTCTGGTTTGTTGCGAAGTGTGCGCTGGAGAGAGTTGAATCTGGACAAGGCTTGTTCACGATTGTTCGGGAGTCTTAAGGTCCCGTCACACATAGCGATCTCGCTAGCGAGATCGCTGCTGAGTCACAACTTTTGTGACACAACAGCGATCTCACCAGCGAGATCGCTGTGTGTGACAGCGATCAGCGACCGGCCCCCCTGCCGGTATCGCTGATAGCTGCAAGAAACCTCTGGACATTTTTTTCGTCGCTGATCTCCCGCTGGCCAGAACGCATCGCTGCGTGTGACAGGCGGGAGACCAGCGATCAGCTGGAAAATAATTAAAAAAAATTAAAAATATTGTTATTCTCACCCTCCGATGTCCCGCGCAGTCTTCCCGCCTCTCTCCACGCTCCCGGTCCCAGTAATCCTTTGCAAGAATGACTGCGAGACTTCGCGATCCCGCGAGAACGGACGTCATCGCGGTCATTCCCGCAAAGGATTACTGGGACCGGAGCGTGGAGAGAGGCGGGAATGCTGCGCAGGACGTCGGAAGGTGAGAATAACAATATTTTTTATTTTAATTCTATTTTTTACATGGATCCATGGCATCAGCGCTAACGAACACAGCGATGCCACGCGCTCGGCATCGCTGTGCTAATCGCTGGTAAAACTGTCTGTTTGACAGCTCACCAGCGATCACATAGCGACTTACCAGCGATCCTGACACGTTGATATCGTTGTCGGGATTGCTGGTAAGTTGCTATGTGTGACTCCAGCTTTACCCTGGTAGCTCGGAAGGGTAGGGGAAAAGCCCAGTGATTGGTCTCGTCCTTAAGGAACTCATTGTCCATTATCCTGACAAATTCCTTGTCTTCCATTGACGGGGCTACCTTGTTGTCATCCTTACTTGTATGAAACACCGATCTTCCCAAGTCGTCTGCATAGGGAGAAGGAATGGCATCAGGCAGCTGTACGGGATCTGGAGGCTTCTCTTTCACCTCATAGTGATGAGGGCATGGTTTGCAGAAAGTAGCTCGTCCGTCTCCGCGTAAAAGGAATCGACTCTTGTTCGGTCCAAGCACACATTTCCTATGATTACCCACCCCAAGTCGAGTCTCTGTGCGTAGGGGGCATAGTCAGGACCATTGCACTGTTGGCGGACCTTATGTATCCTTAAATTGTCTCTGCCGAGCAGAAGTAGGATATCAGCATCTGAGTCCAGAGGTGGGATAACACTGACTATGTGCCTTAGGTGTGGTTGGTGGAACGCAGCTTCTCGGGTAGGAATCTTATCCCTTTGGCTGGGTATTTGATCGCATTCAATTAGCGTAGATAGGGGTATTTCTATGCCTCCGTTGACAGGAGAAGCAATGAAACCTTGTGCCCTCCTGCCACTAGTCTCTATGCGGCCTGAGCAAGTATTCAGAGTATAGGGCGTTGCTGGTCCTTTGATTCCAAAGGCTTCAAAGAACTTAGGTCCAGCTAGGGATCGATTGCTCTGATTGTCAATGATGGCATACATTTTTACTGCCTTCTCTGGCTGCCCTTCTGGATAAACTCTGATTAGGCATATCCTGGCACAGCATTTATCACTTTGGCTCTCCTCACATACCTCTGAACATGAGCAGGAGACAGCCGTGGTAGACTTGGCGTTATTCTGTGGCTCCCCGCCATGGCTTGTAGCCGGACTAGAGGTAACTGCGACTGGTGAATCGCTGGTGGCTGAGGTTGGATGCAAAGCTGATGGGTGTTTATCACTATGACACTCTTCACACTTAATGGCAGATTTACAGTCCTTGGCCATGTGTTCTAATGAGGCGCAGCACTTGAAACACACCCCAAGTTCGCTGAGGATTTTCTTGCTCTCCTGCATGGTTTTGGACCTGAAGCCTCTGCATTTGTTCAATGAGTGTGATTTTTTGTGAATGGGACACTCACGATTGATTTATCCCTCGACGGAATAGTGTACTGCTTATCAGCGGGTACCGCAGGTGGTGGCAGATTAGTCTTTCTGAAACTTACACTGCTCCTAAAGTCCTTGCGTCTATGTGTGACGCTTTCATAGCTTGATGACGGTGTTGCTGGAGCTGCAGTAGCAGACTCCAGGCTCCAGGAAGACTAGGCTAGGGTCATTCCTCATTTGGGCCTGTTCGTCAATGAACTTGCAGAACTGATTGAACGGTGGAAAGGTAACATCATGTGACCTTTTGTACCTGGAAACGCATACTGCCCACTTCTCTTGCAGACTATGTGGCAGCTTTGAGACGATTGGGTTCACCCCATGGGCAGTGTCCAGGTAGCATAATCCAGACAGACGAGGGTCTCTTTTTGCAAGTTCCAGCTCCATAAGCAGATCACTTAAGTCCAGAAGCTTGTGGGCTTCCTTAAGTTTGATCCTTGGAACGTTCTGCAGTCTCTTGAATAGGGACTTTTCTATGGCTTCAGCGCTGCCATAGGTTCTTTCGAGTCTCAGCCAGGCAGCAGCGAGACCTGCTTCAGCTTGCACGTATGTGAGGCGTCTGTGTCCAGGGGGGAAAGACCTGCCCCACTGTCAAATATCAGGTATGTCTGACCAATTTTAAAAACGATTATTTCGGCGGTGGAAGGGATGCTAAATAAAAGAGCCACCTAGACAGATTGCAGCATTAGTGCTGTACAAGGTGGCTCTTTTACTTAAAAATAATAATAATAATCTTTATTTTTATATAGCGCTAACATATTCCGCAGCGCTTTACAGTTTGCACACATTATCATCACTGTCCCAGATGGGGCTCACGGTCTAAATTCCCTATCAGTATGTCTTTGGAATGTGGGAGGAAACCGGAGTACCCGGAGGAAACCCACGCAAACACAGGGAGAACATACAAACTCCTTGCAGATATTGTCCTTGGTGGGATTCCAACCCAGGACTCCAGCGCTGCAGTGCTAACCACTGAGCCACCGTGCTGCCCTAAAAACGCCTGGGGGGTGACAGGGTCTGTTTAATTAGCTGCAGGCTGCCATACAGAAAAAAGACAGCAGGTAGCAGCAGAGCAAATGCAAGACAATTATACAAACCATATAAGCATAACTTAGATGGAATGTGGGGAAGGTGACTTGACGGACAGACGTGACTGGTAGAAGAAGGGGACGGTTTGTGCACTAGGGACAGAGATTGACAGGTTAGAAAGGTAAGAGCAGAGAAAGACAGAAAAGGGAGTGCAGTACCGTGAAATGACCACAAGATGGCAGGGGAGAGTAGTACAGGACTTAACATCAGCTTAGGGCTTAGGAATCCGCTTAGTCATGGGGGGCGGGGAGATAGGAGCCCGAGTGGGAAATTCCCCTGTGAGAGAGGGGATAAATAGAAGAAGGCGGGGCTCCAGGAGAGTCTAGTCCCAGGAGGAGCTCAGAAGAAGACAGAGAAAGTGAGAAGGGCTTGGCCAGGGAGACGGACCAAGGAGAGACAGTCAGGGGGGTGGCCCTGACCCGATGGACTGCTGGACAGGCAAGGAGAAGAGGAAGCTGGGGGGGGGACCCTGACTCGACATACCGCAAGACAGACGAGGCCCCGAGGGTACCGATTGGAAGACAACCTCGGGCAGGTGAAGCGCTGGGGGTAGATTGGTCTAGGACAGCCCCCAGTGAAAGATCCGCGAGGTGCGTTACTGCGACTGGAGCTGAAGAATAGGTACCTGGGCCTGGCGATACAGTGGTGTAAAGAAGCTGCGGTGCGTGTTTGGTGGTCGTCAGGAGGGCGACAAATAAATCCGGAACAGTTACAAGTGGAATCTGTCTCTGTCTCATCTTTGCCTCGTCTGGTAACCAGTGGTCCACCCCCCTAGCCCGGCCCCCTACCACAGGAACATCACAGTTGGGACCACATAGATCTGTACTGGGAGCAGTGGGGACCACAGGGGTCTGTACTGGGAGAATTGGGGGCCTTAGGGATCTGTATCGGGAGCAGTGGGGACCGCAGTGATCTGTGCCGGCAGCAGTGGGGGAACACGGTGATCTAGAATGAGAGCAGTGGGGACCGCAGGGGTCTGTATTGGGAACAATGGGGACCGCAGGGATCTGTATTGGGAACAATGGGGACCGCAGGGATCTGTACTGGGAGCAGTGGGGACCGCAGGGATCTGTACTGGGAGCAGTGGGGACCGCAGGGATCTGTATTGGGAACAATGGGGACCGCAGGGATCTGTACTGGGAGCAGTGGGGACCGCAGGGATCTGTATTGGGAACAATGGGGACCGCAGGGATCTGTACTGGGAGTAGTGGGGACCGCAGGGATCTGTACTGGGAGTAGTGGGGACCGCAGGGATCTGTCCTGGGAGCAGTGGGGACCGCAGTGATCTTTGCTGGGAGCAGTGGGGACCGCAGGGATCTGTACTGGGAGTAGTGGGGACGGCAGGGATCTGTACTGGGAGTAGTGGGGACCGCAGGGATCTGTCCTGGGAGCAGTGGGGACCGCAGGGATCTGTACTGGGAGCAGTGGGGACGGCAGGTATCTGTACTTGGAGCAGTGGGGACCACAGGGATCTGGGCTGGGAACAGTGGGGAACTGTGGTCATCTGTGCTGGGAGCAGTGGGGACCGCAGGGATCTGGACTGGGAGCAGTGGGGGCCACAGAGATCTGTACTGGGAGCAGTGGGGAACTGTGGTCATCTGTGCTGGGAGCAGTGGGGGCGCAGGGATCTGTACTGGGACCAGTGGGGACCACAGAGATCCGTGCTGGGAGCAGTGGGGACCGCAGGTATCTGTACTTGGAGCAGTGGGGACCACAGGGATCTGGGCTGGGAACAGTGGGGAACTGTGGTCATCTGTGCTGGGAGCAGCGGGGACCGCAGGGATCTGGACTGGGAGCAGTGGGGGCCACAGAGATCTGTACTGGGAGCAGTGGGGAACTGTGGTCATCTGTGCTGGGAGCAGTGGGGGCGCAGGGATCTGTACTGGGACCAGTGGGGACCACAGAGATCCGTGCTGGGAGCAGTGGGGACCGCAGGTATCTGTACTTGGAGCAGTGGGGACCACAGGGATCTGGGCTGGGAACAGTGGGGAACTGTGGTCATCTGTGCTGGGAGCAGTGGGGACCGCAGGGATCTGGACTGGGAGCAGTGGGGGCCACAGGGATCTGGACTGGGAGCAGTGGGGGCCACAGGGATCTGGACTGGGAGCAGTGGGGAACTGTGGTCATCTGTGCTGGGAGCAGTGGGGGCGCAGGGATCTGTATTGGGAGCAGTGGGAGGACCTTAATAATCTGTACTGGGAGAAGTGTGTGCTAATCCGTTGGGCCGGCCGGTTTCAAAAGGATATAAGTTCTGCTCTGTAATTTCTTTGACTTGTAGTTTTCATGCTATGTATGTTCTGACATTTTGCTCTGCTGCCACCTACTGGCCTTGTGTGTATGGCAGTCTGCAATTATATTAAAGGGAATCTGTCACCCCATTTTTGGACTATCAGCTGCCGGCACCGCCATCAGGGGCTTATCTACAACATTCTGTAATGCTGTAGATAAGCCCCCGATGTAACCTGAAAGAGAAGAAAAACACGTTAGAGTATACTCACCCAGGGGCGGTCCAGTATGATGGGTGCCACCGTCCAGTCCGGCGCTTCCCATCTTCTAGCGGTGACGTCCTCTTCTTTGCTTCCCGTCACGGCTCCGGCGCACTTTATGTGTCCTGTTGAGGGCAGAGTAAAGTACTGCAGTGCGCAGACTCCGGACCTCTCTGAACTGGTCCGGCACCTGCACATTGCAGTACTCTGGGCAGAGCAGTGCGCCTGCACCGGAGCCACGACTGGAAGGAAAGAAGAGGACGTCACTGCTAGAAGATGGGAGGCGTCGGACCGTGACACCCTCCGGACCCAAACTGCCCCTGGTTGAGTATATATATATATAACGCCCCTGATGGCGCTGCCGGTAGCAAAAATGGGGTGACAGATTCCATTTAATTCTTATGGGCATGCCTGGTTTAGAGGTCACGTCTTCTTCTTCCTCCTGGCAGCCATTTCAGTTTAGTTTCACTTGCTTTAGTGAGAGGACACCCTTGAAGCGGGCTCAGGAAGGCATCAGTTTTTCGACCTCTTGCTGCTCACACTTGCAGCCATACTTGGTGCTACATCTTGCTGTACCTTGTTTACACCTGCATTTCTGGAGAAATTACTGTGTTACCGAACATTCGCTGTATGTCCAGATTTCCAAAGAAACAAGTCTGGATTGCACAATCCCTGGTGTGCATCATCTCTCTGGACGCTGAACAGCATTGGTCCTGTCTGCTCTGCATGGAGGAAATGGAAGGTAGGAATCTCTCACAGCCCCTATTAATCAATCACACCTCCATTCGCCTCATGTGGAGACCGAACAGTCAAAAAACTGCCTTGAAGCCCGGCCAGAATTACCCTTATGTCCCTATTCACATGCCCGCGCTCTGCCTGCTCACATACTGCAGCCCTGCTCTGCTAAGAAACTGTCTGCAGCGTCACCCCAGACCACATCATGCTTAGAGACTCTCTATATTATACCACATCGCTGCAGATTGTTGGACTGCAAAACCCCACAATTCTCCAAAAACACCTTGGGAATCTTATCAGGGCATCTTAACTGAGCTGCACTGTGATTTCCAACCCCCAATTCAAAGGTTCAGTTTCTTAAAGAGATAGCGCACCTTAAATAAAAATGGCCGAAAAAAACTTTGCACAGCTTCCCACTGCCGAAACAGAGCAAATACTACCCGATACTGAGTATTATGTAGACCAGGAAGCGGAATCCACGCTTCCAACAGACCAAGACGCACGACAAGTACGCTACCTCAAGCCAACGCTATGTTGGCATATGCAACAGAAATGGACTTATTGTTTATGTAAAGGAGGACTGATTATCACAGCTGACACCCGGCACTTTGTGTCAGGGGCAGTCACGGACCACCCCCGACACATTAACCCCTTGCACACCGCGATCAAACACGATCGCGGTGTACCGGGGGTTAAAGGGATGCATCAGCAGGGAGGGGGCTCCCTCCGTGCTTCCCTGAGCCCCCCACAGCAGCGCAATGCGCAGCGCTGCTGCGGGGGGCTCTTTCTCTAGAGGCCTCCGGATCCAAGATGGCGACGGGGACCATTGGGGGCCTGCAGGGAGCTGACTTCCTCACTGCCTGCAAAGCGCAGGCAAGAGGAAGTCTGCTTCAATGCCTGTGACAGATCACTGATCTGTCACTGTCACAGGACAGTGATGCCCCCCCTGGGACAACCTAATAAAGTTAAAAAAAAAGTGTAAAAATAATTTTAAAAAAATCACTAAATAAATTTAAAAAAAAATTCCCTAATAAATTCATTTTTTGGAAATAAAAAAAAAAACAAAAGTACACATATTTGGTATTGCCGCGTCCGTAACGACCCGCCCTATAAAACTGTCCCATTAGTTAACCCCTTTAGCGAATCCCTTAAAAAGTAAAAATAAAAAAACGAAGCAAAAAATTATGTTTTATTATCATACCACCGAACAAAAAGTGCAATAATGCGCGATCAAAAAGACGCATATAAATATCCATGGTACCGCTGAAAACGTCAGCCTGTCCCGCAAAACACGAGCTGCCACACAGCATCATCAGAGAAAAAATAAAAAAGTTATAGCTCGCAGAATAAAGCGATGCAAAAATAATTATTTTTTATATAAAATTGTTTTTATTGCATAAAAGCACCAAAACATAAAAAAGACATAAATTAGGTTTCGCTGTAACCGTACTGACCCAAAGAATAAAACTGCTTTATCAATTTTACCGCACGCGGAACGGTGTAAACGCATCCCCCCAAAAGAAATTCATGAAACGCTGGTTTTTGTTCATTCTGCGTCCCAAAAATCGGAACAAAATCAAAAAAAGTCACGTGCCCGAACATGGTACCAATAAAAGCGTCAACTCATCCCGCAAAAAAAAAGACCTCACATGACTCAGTGGGTCAAAATATGGAAAAATTATAGCTCTCAAAATGTGGTGATGCAAAAATTATTTTTACAATAAAAAGCGTCTTTTAGCGTGCGACAGCTGCCAAACATAAAAACCGTCATAAATAGTAAATCAAACCCCCCGTTATCATCCCCTTAGTTAGGGAAAAATAATAAAATTTAAAAAATGTATTTATTCCCATTTTCCCGTTAGGGCTAGGGTTAGGGCTGAGATTAGGGTTAGGGGTGTGTTGGGGTTAGGGATGGAGTTATAATTGGGGGTTTCCACTGTTTGGGCACATCAGGTGCTCTCCAAACGCAACATGGCGTCTGATCTCAATTCCAGCCAATTCTGCGTTGAAAAAGTTAAATGGTGGTCCTTCCCTTCCAAGCTCTGCCATGCACCCAAACAGTGGTTCACCCCAACATATGGGGTATCAGCCTACTCAGGACAAATTGCAAAACAACTTTTGGGGTCCAATTTCTCCTGTTACCCTTAGGAAAATAAAAAATTGGGGGCAAAAATCATTTTTGTGGAAAAAAAATATGATTTTATTTTCACGCCTGGGCGTTATAAACTTCTGTGAAGCACTTGGGGGTTCAAAGTGCTCACCACACATCTAGATAAGTTCCGTGGGGGGTCTAGTTTCCAAAATGGGGTCGCTTGTGGGGAGTTTCAATAGTTTAGGCACATCAGAGGCTCTCCAAACGCACATGACACCCGCAGACCATTCCATCAAAGTCTGCTTTCCAAAACATCACTACTTCCCTTCCGAGCCCCGACGTGTGCCCATACAGAAGTTTTCTCCCACATATGAGGTATCAGCGTACTCAGGACAAATTGGACAACAGTTTTTGGGGTCCAATTTCTCCTGGTACCCTTGGGAAAATAAAAAAATTGGGGACTAAATGATCATGTTTGTGGAAAACTACGATTTTTTTATTTTCACGCCCGGGCATTATAAACTTGTGTGAAGCCCATGGGGGTTCAAAGTGCTTACCACACATCTAGATAAGTTCCTTAGGGGGTCTAGTTTCCAAAATGGTGTCATTTGTGGGGGGTTTCCACTGTCTAGGTACATCAGGGGCTCTCCAAAGGCAACATGACACCCGCAGACCATTCCATCAAAGTCTGCATTCCAAAACGTCACTACTTCCCTTCCGAGCCCCGACGTGTACCCATACAGTAGTTTTCTCCCACATATGGGGTATCGGTGTACTCAGGACAAATTGGACAACTTTTGGTGTCCATTTTCTCCTGGCACCCTTGGGAAAATAAAAAAATTGGGGACTAAATGATCATGTTTGTGGAAAAAATAAGATTTTTTTATTTTCACGCCCGGGCGTTATAAACTTCTGTGAAGCACTGGGGGGTTCAAAGTGCTCACCACACATCTAGATAAGTTCCTTAGGGGGTCTAGTTTCCAAAATGGGGTCACTTGTGGGGGGATTCCACTGTTTAGGTACATCAGGGGCTTTCCAAACGCGACATGGTGTCTGATCTCAATTCCAGCCAAAAACGTCAAATGACGCTGCTTCCCTTCCGAGCTCTGCCATGCGCCCAAATAGTTGTTTACACCCACATATGGGGTATCAGCGTACTCGGGACAAATTGCACAATAACTTTTAGGGTCCTGTTACCCTTGTAAAAGTAAGAATTGAGGGTGAAAAGATCATTTTTGTGGAAAAAATATGATTTTTTAATTGTACGGCTGTACGTTATAAACTTCAGTGAAGCCCTTGGGGGTTCAAAGTTCTCACCACACATCTAGATAAGTTCCTTGGGGGGGTCTAGTTTCCAAAATGGTGTCATTTGTGGGGGGTTTCCACTGTTTTGGTACATCAGGGGCTTTCCAAACGCGACATGGTGTCCGATCTCAATTCCAGCCAGAAAAGTCAAATGGCGCTGCTTCCCTTCCAAGCTCTGCCATGCGCCCAAATAGTCGTTTACACCCACATATGGGGCATCAGCGTACTCAAGACAAATTGCAAAATAACTTTTAGGGTCCTGTTACCCTTGCGAAAATAAAAATTGGGGGTGAAAAGATCATTTTTGTTGAAAAAATATGATTTTTTAATTGTACCGCTGTACGTTATAAACTTCTGTGAAGCCCTTGTGGGTTCAAAGTTCTCACCACATATCTAGATAAGTTCCTTGGGGGGTCTAGTTTCCAAAATGGTGTCACTTGTGGGGGGTTTCCACTGTTTAGGTACATCAGGGGCTCTCCAAACGTGACATGGCGTCCGATCTGAATTCCAGCCAATTTTGCATTGAAAAAGTCAAACGGCGCTCCTTCCCTTCTGAGTTCAGACATGCGCCGAAACAGTGGTTCCCTCCCCACATATCAGGTATCACCGTACTCAGGACAAATTGCACAATAACTTTTCCAGTCCAATTTCTCCTTTTACCCTTGGTAAAATAAAAATTGAACCTGAATTATTTTTTTTGTGAAAAAAAGTTAAATGTTCATTTTTTTTTTAAATATTCAAAAAATTCCTGTGAAGCACCTGAAGGGTTAATAAACTTCTTGAATATGGTTTTGAGCACCTTAAGGGGTGCAGTTTTTAGAATGGTGTCACTTTTGGGTATTTTCTATCATATAGACCCCTCAAAGTGGCTTCAAATGTGATGTGGTCCGTAAAAATAAAATGGTGTTGTAAAAATGAGAAATCGCTGGTCAACTTTTAACTCTTATAACTTCCTACCAAAAAAATTTTTTGGTGCTGATGTAAAGTAAACATGTCGGAAATGTTACTTATTAAGTTTTTTGCGTGCCGTATCTCTGTGATTTAAGGGCACAAAAATTCAAAGTTGGAAAATTGCAAAATTTTCAAAATTTTCGCCAAATTTCCGTTTTTTTCACAAATAAACGCGTTATATGAATGAAATTTTACCACTATCATGAAGTACAATATGTCATGAGAAAACAATGTCAGAATCACCGGGATCCATGGAAGCATTTCAGAGTTATTACCTCATAAAGGGACAGTGGTCAGAATTGTAAAAATTGGCCCGGTCATGAACGTGCAAACCACCCTTGGGGGATAAGGGGTTAAAGAAAGTCATGTAGCAGCAATATTATTGTGCAGTTTACCAGATTCGTATACAGCCTTGATAAATACCCTAGAGACAAGACCAGAAAAAGACATCACATTAGATTTTGTGAAAACCAGACTAATAGATGAATATCAGAGAAGAAAAGAACAAACAAATGATTCTTCTACTGAAAAGGACAGAGGAAACACTCTTAAAGCTACAGAATTTAAAAAAAACCCTATAATAAAGAGACAAGAGAATGATTCAGATGTAAGAAAAAAGGTCATTTAAATAAAGACTGTACCATATGGAAAGCAGAACAACAAAATCTACAACATAAAGAGCATACACAGAAAGTGAAAAACACAATTTCAGATTCATGTGAGAATAATTGGAATGGCACATTTAAAGTAACAGACAAGAAATCATCACTTGGTTGATTTATTGATTCAGGAGCAACGAGTCATATGACAAGTGACAAGAATTTTTTCACTGATCTTGTTTTAGATAAGAAAGAAGTCATTTATCTTGCAGATGGGAGCAAAATAACCGCAGAAGGTATAGGACAAGGTATGCTAAACTGTTCAAACAAGTTCGGACAAGATTCAAAGATACTTGTACAGAATGTGTTGTATGAGCCAAAATTGGAAGGCAGATTGTTGTCTGTGAAGCGTTTAATAGCCAATGGACTCACTGTAAAATTCAAAGACAATGAGTGTGCAATTCTAGCAAGAAACAAGGTGATAACCAATGTCTAGGCAGATTAACAATTATATCATGTCGACACACCAAAGAAACAGATGAAGGTATGTACACATGATCACAAGAACTGTATTCACATGTGGCATAGACGTCTAGGACACAGACACCCTGACAGTATAAGGGAAC
Source organism: Dendrobates tinctorius (assembly GCF_039654945.1). Classification (NCBI taxonomy): domain Eukaryota; kingdom Metazoa; phylum Chordata; class Amphibia; order Anura; family Dendrobatidae; genus Dendrobates; species Dendrobates tinctorius. Next base: position 9,500,848 of record NW_027361856.1, on the reverse strand, counting down.
TACAAAGAAAAGAATTGACAAAAGATCTAAAGATATCAGATTGCTCAATTACCATAAGATGTGAATGTTGTATAAAATCTAAAGCCACAATAATACATATACCAAAAGAAAGTGAGATGAAAAGCAAAAGACCACTTGATTTGGTGCATACTGATGTATGTGGACCCATGAAAGTGACTACATCCGGAGGAAATAGATACATGGTGACTTTCATAGATGACTACTCAAGATACACAGTCACATACTTAATTAACAACAAAAGTGAAGTTTTCGATAAACTTGTAGACTACGTAACAAGGTCGAGTAACAAATTTCAGAGGAAGCCAATTGTCATCAGAAGTGATAATGGAGGGGAATTTACAGGTCACAAAATAGAAAACTACTTAAGACAAAATGGTATAGAACACCAGAAAACTGTTCCGTACACACCTGAACAAAATGGAGTAGCAGAAAGGAAAAACAGAACTCTGACAGAAATAATGAGATGTATGCTGACAGATTCCAAACTACCAGAGAAATATTGGGGTGAGGCAGCAATGACAGCTACATATCTACAAAACAGACTTTTTTCCAGAAAACAGAAGAAAACTCCATATGAACTGTGGCAAGGTATGAAACCAAGTGGCAATCATTTAAAAGTTTTTGGATGTAAAGTTTTTATATTCATTCCAACAGAAAAACGTTCCAAACTTCAAAACAGATCCATGGAGGGAATATTTGTTGAATATAGTGAAAATTGCAAGGGATACAGAATCCTAGATCCCAAAACAGAGTCACGTTGAATAACAGTGTCAGGAACACCGCACTGAACTTGCTCACTGAGCCAGTGCGCGTGTCCTTAGTAAAGCGAACTGTGCTCAAAGACACCTGTGGAGCGAGCAGCAGCCGAGTAGTTGCGTACTTCAGAACAGCAGGACCTGAAGCACGTGACTTCTGGGGGCGTGGCCTAAACTCCAGAGAGCTAGGAGCTGCAAGAGAACTCCTAGCAGGGTAACTGTGAGACAAAGTTACCAAGGGGCATAGACAGGGAGTATAGTCAGGACGAAGCCAATGAGTCATACACAGAGATAGCTGCAAAGGTACAAGAGGGGCGAGCAGAGAGTAGTCAGATCACAGGCAACGAGTCATACACAGAGAGGGTAGCGAAGTACAGAATCAGCAGGCAACTCACAACGGGGAACAGAACCGGGTCTGAACCATATAAACAAGCTATAACAACGAACAGGCACAGGCACACAGAGGTCACCACACTCGGCCAAAGGCAAAAGTATAACTGACAGGGATTGGAGCTTCCCAGGGGTTTAAGAATCTCTCCCAGAACCAAAGAGAGGCCACAATCATTAACCCCAGGTGTGCAGGTCAAAACCTGCACTGAGATCCAGACATTAACCCCTGACATGCAGCTCAAAAACCTGCACTGGGATCATGACAAACGGTGTGACATTCATTGAGGAGATAAATGAAGCCACTATGATTTCAATTGACTGAAAAAATGAGAAAAACAGCAGTGACATAGCTGAAGAGGTATCTGATGAAAAAGTAGCTGAAATTGATGAAGAACAGAATACTGAAAATGAAGAAATACAACTACAAACAGACACAGAACCAAGACGTTCAATGAGAGAAAACAAAGGTAAACCACTAAAACGTCTCTCATACAAGACAAGCACAAGTAAAATTTATGAACCTACCTCTTGGGAAGACATATCTAAACTCCCTAAAGAAGAAGCTAATAAATGGATAGAACCAACAGAAACAGAAATGAAATCCATGCATGACTCAAATACATGGACACTGACAGATTTACCAGAAGGAAGAAAAGCCATAGGATTTAAATGGATTTTTAAAGTAAAATACCAAACAGATGGCACACCTGAAAGATACTGAGCAAGAATCATAGCTAAAGGGTACTCTCAAAAATATGGAGAAGACGATGATGAGACATTTGCTCCAGTTGTCAAACATGCTACAATAAGAACTTTACTTACAGTTGCAGCAATGAAACAGATGGAACTGATACATCTGGATGTAAAGAGAGCATTTTTGAATGGAGATTTAACAGAAGACATTTACATGGAACAACCTCCAGGATTCAAAGATGAAAGAGACCCAAACAAAGTTTGCAAACTACAGAAAAGCATATATGGTTTAAAGCAAGCAGCTAAAGCGTGGAATGACAAAATCACGGAAGTGCTTACAAATAAAAATTTTCAAAGAAGCAAAGCTGATCCATGCTTGTACACAAAAAGGCTGATGAATAGATGTACAGTTGTGGCCAAAAGTATTGACACCCATGCAATTTTGTCAGATAATAGTCAGTTTAATCCTGAAAATGATTGCAAACACAAATTCTTTGGTATTATTATCTTCATTTAATTTGTCTTAAATGAAAAAACACAAAAGAGAATGAAGCAAAAAGCAAAACATTGATCATTTCACACAAAACTCCAAAAATGGGCCAGACAAAAGTATTGGCACCCTCAGCCTAATACTTGGTTGCACAACCTCTAGCCAAAATAACTGCGACCAACCGCTTCCGGTAACCATCAATGAGTTTCTTACAATGCTCTGCTGGAATTTTAGACCATTCTTCTTTGGCAAACTGCTCCAGGTCCCTGATATTAGAAGGGTGCCTTCTCCAAACTGCCATTTTTAGATCTCTCCACAGGTGTTCTATGGGATTCAGGTCTGGACTCATTGCTGGCCACCTTAGAAGTCTCCAGTGCTTTCTCTCAAACCATTTTCTAGTGCTTTTTGAAGTGTGTTTTGGGTCATTGTCGTGCTGGAAGACCCATGACCTCTGAGGGAGACCCAGCTTTCTCACACTGGGCCCTACATTATGCTGCAAAATTTGTTGGTAGTCTTCAGACTTCATAATGCCATGCACACGGTCAAGCAGTCCAGTGCCAGAGGCAGCAAAGCAACCCCAAAACATCAGGGAACCTCTGCCATGTTTGACTGTAGGGACCGTGTTTTTTTCTTTGAATGCCTGTTTTTTTCTCCTGTAAACTCTATGTTGATGCCTTTGCCCAAAAAGCTCTACTTTTGTCTCATCTGACCAGAGAACATTCTTCCAAAATGTTTTAGGCTTTTTCAGGTAAGTTTTGGCAAACTCCAGCCTGGCTTTTTTATGTCTCGGGATAAGAAGTGGGGTCTTCCTGGGTCTCCTACCATACAGTCCCTTTTCATTCAGACGCCGACGGATAGTAATGGTTGACACTGTTGTACCCTCGGACTGCAGGGCAGCTTGAACTTGTTTGGATGTTAGTCGAGGTTCTTTATCCAACATCCGCACAATCTTGCGTTGAAATCTCTTGTCAATTTTTCTTTTCCGTCCACATCTAGGGAGGTTAGCCACAGTGCCATGGGCTTTAAACTTCTTGATGACACTGCGCACGGTAGACACAGGAACATTCAGGTCTTTGGAGATGGACTTGTAGCCTTGAGATTGCTCATGCTTCCTCACAATTTGGTTTCTCAAGTCCTCAGACAGTTCTTTTCTCCATGCTCAATGTGGTACACACAAGGACACAGGACAGAGGTTGAGTCAACTTTAATCCATGTTAACTGGCTGCAAGTGTGATTTACTTATTGCCAACACCTGTTAGGTGCCACAGGTAAGTTACAGGTGCTGTTAATTACACAAATTAGAGAAGCATCACATGATTTTTTGAACAGTGCCAATACTTTTGTCCACCCTCTTTTTTATGTTTGGTGTGGAATTATATCCAGTTTGGCTTTAGGACAATTCTTTTTGTGTTTTTTCATTTAAGACAAATTAAATGAAGATAATAATAACAAAGAATTTGTGTTTGCAATCATTTTCAGGAAGAAACTGAGTATTATCTGACAAAATTGCAGGGGTGTCAATACTTTTGGCCATAACTGTATTTATGTACTCATATATGTAGATGACATTTTGATTTGTTCTGAACAAGAAAGGGATAAAGAAGACATTCTAAAAGTCCTGAAGCGACTTTTTGAAATCAAAGACTTGGGAAATTTGAAGCAGTACCTAGGAATACAGATAGAAAGAGAAGAAGATGGAAGTTTCCTACTGAATCAAAACCACATGATTCAAGACATAACAGAAAAATTTGGATTGAAGGATGCAAAAACAGTAAAGTCTCCAATGGAAACTAATTATCTTAAAGAGATGAATAGTGAGAAAAATATGCTACCAAATAATGAAGAGTACAGAACAGCAATAGGAAAGCTACTGTATCTAGTGACTGTAACAAGGCCAGACATTGCAGCAGCAGTAGGAATCCTGAGTAGAAAGGTGTCAAAACTAAATAAAGCTGACTGGAATGCTGTGAAGAGAGTAATGCGTTATTTGAAAGGAACCAGCAACGTTAAGCTCAATCTACCCACAAGTGACAATTGCATTTTAACAGGATACGTTGATGCAGATTGGGCTGGAGATCCAACTGACAGAAGATGTACCAGTGGACATATTTTTTTCCTCTCAGGTGGACCAATAAGTTGGACAAGTAAGAAACAGTGAATTGTGACACTGTCTTCAACAAAAGCAGAGTATGTTGCCGCAGAACATGCAAGTCAAGAAGTTCTGTGGTTAAGACAATTGTTGACCGACTTAGGACAACCACAGTTGGAACTGACAAAATTGAAAGAGGACAATCAAGGATGTCTTGTTCTTGCTCAGATGGAAAGAGTCAATCCAAGAACCAAGCATATTGATGTGAAGTATCATTTCTTGAGAGATCATCAGGAACAAGGAGTCTTGAAGTTAGAATATTGTCCTACTGAAGAAATGACAGCAGACATCTTCACGAAGGCGTTGAATGCTGATAAACACCAGAGACTAATAAAAACGTTGGGTTTGACTGAATAAGTCTTTACTATTGAGAAAGGGTGTTGGCATATGCAACAGAAATGGACTTATTGTTTATGTAAAGGAGGACTTTACACTAGCCTGACAGCAGATGGCGATACTGTGAAGTTAAATGTTTGCTGTATTGTGGGGAGGGACGTTCTCTATTGTTGTTGTTACTTTTTACTTTCGCGTTTGACTGTATTATGCCAGCAGCACGGGCTGTGTGCTTCTGAATTCTTATCTCATGTTTACCTGAAGATAACTTGCTCAGTGAAGTTCTCCTGTGTTCCCGTGGATTCTCAAAAGATACACTCTGCTACACGCTAAAGGTCCTCGAGAACTATCATTCCACGAAGGATGAGTTCAATGACAACCTGGATGACCTATGGGAACGAGTCGCCTCCCTCATGTCAAGCTTCCAACGCCACAAAGATGATGCAGCGAGTTTACAGAACGATGTAAGATGGCTAGACACGGCCCACGGGAGATACAAGAGACTGTCCGCAAGGTACACTGCCTTTGAAGAAGCCTTATCAGAGTTAAGCAAGGCAGATTCCACAAACAGAGAAAGTGACACCGCCGTGCAAGATAAAGCGGAGCTTCATATCGCTCATCTACAAGAAGCTAGATCTCACAGGTCAGGCTCATCCAAACTCTTGCTCAAGAACTTCAGCCCTCAGTGACAGAATTCTAGAGGCACGTTTAAATGCAGAGCGATCCAAACTAAGATGTTCCTACACAGAAAATAAAGCAGAAGCAGAGGCAGAAGTCTTAGAGAGCAGAGGCAGACGCCAGGAAAGCAGAGGCAGAAGCCAAGAAAGCAGAGGCAGAAGACAAGAGAGCAGAGGCAGAAGCCAGGAAAGCAGAGGCAGAAGCAAAGAAGGCAGAGGCAGAAGCCAGGAAAGCAGAAGCAGAGGCTTGAGCAAAGATTCTTCAAACAGAAATGGAGGAAGAAATCGCGTTAGCTGAAGTATTTTTATACTCAAGTAAGCACTGAAGCAAAACCTCAAACCGATTTGCCTACCACCACAGGAAGAAGACGACCCAGCTGTTCATACCAGCGACTATATGCAGAAACAGATTCCTGCAGTGCACACCTCCTGTGACGTTCAACCCAACATTGCGGAAACCTCCAAGTCAGCCCAACTTCGTGTCAGTGGCACCCACAGCCTCTGCAGATACCCAAGACCAACGCCATGACGTGTTCCCTCAGGAGCAGTCATCACCGCAAGACGACCACAAGGTGCACTCTAGCCCGCCTCAACAGTTCAAGAAGCAGTTACCAGAATCTCCAGAGATTAAACCACAGCTCAACCCTGCGGCTACATCATTCCACCCAGGAGCAAATCACCTTTCCAAGCCACATAGCTTATATGCCCGAGGGGCACCACAAGCTTATACAGTAACAAGGAGTGAAGGATCAGACATGTCCGAGTTTGCCAGGTTCATGGTGAGCAGAGAGCTAATCAACACCAGTCTCTCGAAATTCGACGACCATGCAGAGAACTACAGAGCCTGGAAAGCAACCTTCAAGGCCGCCATTGCTGACCTCAACCTATCCGCTGAGCAGAAGCTCGACCTCATGGTTAAATGGTTGGGTCCTGATTCCACAAACCGTATCAAGAATCTTAGGACCATCTATGTAGGGCAAGCAGAAGCAGGTCTCGCTGCAGTCTGGCAGAGACTTGAAAGAACCTATGGCAGCACTGAAGCCATAGAAAAGTCCTTATTCAAGAGACTGCAGAACGTTTCAAGGATCAACCTTAAGAAAGCCTACAAGCTTCTTGAACTGCTTATGGAGCTGGAACTTGCAAAAAGAGACCCTCATCTGTCTGGACTGTGCTACCTGGACACTGCCCATGGGTTGAACCCAATCGTCTCAAAGCTACCACACAGTCTGCAAGAGAAGTGGGCAGTGTGCGTCGCCAGGTACAAAAGGTCACATGATGTCACATTTCCTCTATTTATTGAGTTCTGCAAGTTCACTGACGAACAGACCCAAATGAGGAACGACCATAGCCTAGACTTCATGGAGTCTAACACTGCAGCTCCAGCAACACCGTCATCAAGGTATGAAAGCACTACACACAGACACAAGGACTTGAGGAACAGTGTAAGTGTCAGAAAGACTAACTTGCCACCACCCGCAGTACCTGCCGATAAACAGTACACTATTCCGTCGAGGGATAAGTCTTTCTATCGTGAGTGTCCCATTCACAAAAACCCACACTCATTGAATAAATTTAGAGACTTCAGGTCCAAAACCATGCAGGAGCACAAGAAAATCCTCAGCGAACTTGGGGTACGTTTCAAGTGCTGCCCCTCATTAGAATACACGGCCAAGGACTGTAAATCTGCCATTAAGTGTGAAGAGTGTCATAGCGACAGACACCCATCTGCCTTGCATCCAACCTCAGCCACCAGCAGTCACAGTCACCTCTAGTCCAGCTGCAAGCCATGGCGGGAGCCACAGTATCACGTCAAGTCCACCAAGGTTTTATTGCTTCCCCTATTAATGGATATGTAGAAATACCCCTACCTACCCTAATCGAATGCGTTCAAATACCTGGCCAAAGGGATGAGATCCCTACCCCGGAAGCTGTGTTCCATCAACCACACTTAAGGCATCTAGCCAGCGTTATCCCACCTATGGACACAGATACTAAAATCCTAATTCTGCTCGGCAGAGACAACTTAAGGATACATAAGGTCCGCCAACAGTGTAATGGTCCTGACTACGCTCCCTATGCCCAGAAACTCGACTTGGGGTGGGTAGTGTGATAAAACACTCCGGGATCGCCTTTGCTGGGGTCAAAGGTCACGTGCGTTCAGCATGAAACTCAGGTGCAGAGCTGGGATTCGTGTATAACTGACCCTGGGTCAGGTTTATTAACGGTGAAAGCAATGCAAAAGGAAATAAAACATAAAACAAATCCTTGCCTGTCCGGCACTAACTAAACAATGGACAACCTAACTACCAACTGGCGGGCTTCTCCCGTCCAGCCAAACCACAGTTGCAGTGGGCACTGCTTCCACTCACGTGTGTCTCTCACACAGACAGGCTCTCTGTGTTCCCAGGCTGAGACACTCACACAACCACCTTGCATCCTTTTATATCCACCTCCCATTATCCATTAGTAAGCAGGTGCGATACTGACCAGACTAGGCCACATAGGAAAGGAATCTGGGCGAGATATACCTGCCCTCATCCACTATTCCCACATGATTCTCACATATCCCCCCCTTCTGCTCAGACCACTCCGGTCGAGCAATGACACCCGCCAAACAGTGCACTCGGGACAGGGCATCTGCATTTCCCATCTGTACCCCTGGGCGGTGCTCCACCGTAAAAGTGTAGGCCTGCAGGGCAAGGAACCACCGGGTCACCCGGCTATTCCGTTCCTTGTTCAAGTGCATCCACTTGAGAGGGGCATGGTCAGTGATCAGCCTGAACTTTCGGCCCACCAGGTAATATTTGAGGGCCTCTAGAGCCCACTTATTGGCGAGGCACTCTTTTTCTACGACTGCATACCTTTGCTCGTGTTTATTCAGCTTTCTGCTGAGATAGAGGACTGGGTGTTCCACTCCGTCCCTCACTTGTGAGAGTACAGCCCCAATACCGGTTTCAGAGGCATCCGTTTGTACCACAAACTCACTGCGGAAGTCCGGAGTCACCAGTACGGGCTGAGAGCAAAGTGCCCGTTTTAGGCTATGGAAGGCTTCTTCAGCCGCTAAACTCCATTTAATCATGACGGAGTCTTTCCCTTTTGTAAGATCCGTCAGGGGGGTAGCGATGGCTGCAAAATTGGGTATGAACCGGCGATAATAACCGGCGATCCCCAGGAAGGCTTGCACCTGCTTCTTGTTGACAGGTTGTGGCCAGTCCTGAACCGCCTGAATCTTATCAACCTGGGGTTTAACAACACCCCTCCCAATTACATACCCCAAATACCGGGCTTCTTCTAGCCCGATGTGACATTTCTTGGGGTTCGCGGTTAGACCTGCCTCCCACAGGTCGTCAATCACAGCTTGTACTTTCTGGAGATGAGTCTCCCAGTCCAAGCTGTAAATGACAATGTCATCCAAATAGGCCGAAGCATACCGCCTATGTGGCCTCAAGACTCGATCCATCAGTCTCTGGAAGGTCGCCGGTGCCCCGTGCAGTCCAAACGGCATATACACATACTGAAATAAACCTTCCGGCGTAGCAAATGCTGTCTTTTCTCTGGCAGCCTCCACCAGAGGGATCTGCCAATACCCCTTTGTTAGGTCTAGGGTCGTAATATACCGGGCTTTTCCTAACCGATCTATTAACTCGTCGACCCGGGGCATGGGGTAGGCATCAAATTTTGAGACCGCATTCAGTTTCCTGAAGTCATTGCAGAACCGGATGGTGCCGTCTGGTTTAGGAATTAGTACAATCGGGCTGGACCACGCACTGTGCGATTCCTCAATGACTCCTAACTCTAACATTGCCTTCACTTCTCGGGAAACGGCTTCACGGAGCGCTTCCGGGATTCGGTAGGGCTTTACGTGAACTGTGACACCAGGTTCCGTTACGATGTCATGTTTCATTAGCATAGTCTGCCCGGGTTTTTCTGAGAAAAACTTTTGGTTGTGAAGTAGAAACTGCCTGACTTCCGTCTTTTGCCGCTCCGAGAGAGTCTCTGCAACCCGTACCTCCGGTACGGTATGCGAGCAGACAGGACGGGCCAGCTCCGCTGACAAGGCAGACCGATCCTTCCAGGGCTTTATCAGATTTACATGATAAATCTGTTCAGGTTTCCGTTTACCTGCCTGGTATACTTTGTAGTTTACTTCACCAACTCTTTCCTTGATCTCAAAGGGGCCCTGCCACTTTGCCAGGAACTACTGTCCCCACTGTGGGGACCAGGATCAACACCCTATCTCCGGGTGCAAACGTACGGATCTTGGCGCCCCTATCATAGATTCTTTTTTGGGCTCCTTGAGCCTGTATCATGTGTTCTTTGACGACAGGCATAACAGCCGCAATACGGTCCTGCATTTGTGTGACGTGATCTATCACTGTTTTAAACGGAGTGACCTGACCCTCCCAGGTTTCTTTTGCAACGTCTAACAGTCCGCGAGGACGTCGGGCGTACAATAACTCGAAAGGCGAGAATCCCGTGGAAGACTGGGGTACTTCCCTGATGGCAAAAAGCAAATACGGAAGTAAATAGTCCCAGTTCTTCCCATCCTTGTCTATCACCTTTCTCAGCATCTGCTTCAGAGTTTTATTGAACCGTTCGACCAACCCGTCTGTTTGACGGTGATACACGGATGTGCGTAACGGTTCAATTTGTAACAATCGGCAGAGCTCCTTCATTACCCTGGTCATAAAGGGGGTCCCCTGGTCGGTGAGTATCTGTTTTGGTATACCGACCCGACTAAACACATGCACCAGTTCCTTGGCAATCGTCTTGGTGGCCGTGTTACGCAAAGGGATGGCCTCCGGGTAACGAGTGGCATAATCCAAGATGACCAGGATATGTTGGTGTCCACGTGCAGACCGTGGAAGGGGCCCAACTAAATCCATCCCAATCCTCTCAAACGGGACTTCAATAATAGGTAGGGGTACCAAAGGGCTACAGAACCGGGGCTTAGGTGCAGAGGCTTGGCAGTCAGGACAAGACTCACAATATACTCGAATATCGTGATGCATGCCTGGCCAAACAAAACAGTGTAATATCCTTTCGGTGGTTTTCTGGACTCCCAGGTGACCTCCCATCACATGGCCGTGGGCCAGGTCCAGCACCTGCCGCCGGTAGGGTTTTGGCACGACTAATAGTTGCACCGTATCTTCCCCCTTTTTCTCTATCTGATAGAGTAAATCATTCTCCAGAACCATGTAAGGATATGCCAGCCTAGAGCCAGGTTCAACGGGTACCCCATTTATCACTTTTACATTTGTCCTAGCCTGAGAAAGGGTAGGATCCTTTATTTGCTCGCTTTGGAAGTCATCTTTCTGAACTTCCAAATCCGGCAAACGGGGAGGTGGACGGCTGTCGGCCTCCTCCTCTTCCCCGGTCTCCTCCGTATCACCCGCCATGACTGAAAACGGGAACTGTAGGTCATTTCCAGCAGACTCTTCCCCCGAGTCTTCCGGGGAGACCTCTTCCAGGGGTTCGGGACCCACACGCGCCCTGGGAGAAGAATCATGTACACTATTACCCGCGGGCATCAACTGATTCTCCCACAATTGCCAGAAGTGGGGAAAATCCCGGCCCAGGATAACATCATGCAATAACGCCGGGACGAGTCCCACTTTATGTTGCACAGACCCATAAGAAGTAGTAATGCATATGACCGCGGTGAGGTACGAACAGGTGTCTCCATGCACACACGTTACAGAAAATTTGTCTGATGGTCCAGTCGGGGCTGACACCAGACTGGCCTTCACCAGAGTCACCACACTTCCCGAGTCTAACAATGCCACCACATTTTTGCCATCAACAGTTAAATCACACAAATGTTTTTCCACATCTTTTTGACCGGCATTCACACTCACTACCCGTGCCACCATAGACATGCGGTCAGTAGTGACCGGACAGTTCGCAGCAATATGTCCCATCTCTTGGCAGCGGAAACACCTAACGGGCCCCTTGCTTAGACCATAGTTCGTTACTCTCAGCCTCGCAGTGCGGGCAGTCCCGTTTTCCTCCCCCACTGTCTTAGGGATTTTTCCATCTCCCCTACTCCCTGGAACAGTCTTACCGGTTCCCCGTGGAGATGATGAAGAACGAGGTGGGGTAGCGTCGTCTTGGAGTCCTTCCGCCATGGAGTAACGTTCAACCAGATCCAACAGTTGATCTGCCGTCGTAGGATTTCCATGGCTTACCCACTTCCTCAGGGCTGGCGGTAGAGCTCTCAGGTACTTGTCCATGACGACTCTCTGAATTATCTCTGGCGCTGTCAACACCTCGGGTTGTAGCCACTTCTTCGTCACGTGGATCAGGTCGAACATCTGTGACCGCGGTGGTTTATCCGGCTGATAAGTCCATTGATGCACTCTCTGTGCACGGACAGCGGTCGTCACTCCCAGCCGGGCCAAGATCTCGGATTTCAATTTGTCAAAGTCCTGCGCAGCTTCAGGTTCCAAGTCATAATACGCCTTTTGGGCCTCACCGGAAAGAAACGGGGCAATCAGGCCGGCCCATCGTGCCTTCGGCCATTTTTCTCGCACCGCCGTCCGTTCAAACGTGGTCAGGTATGCCTCGACGTCATCTTCGGTCGTCATCTTCTGCCAGTACCGACTCACGTGAATCACTCTCGACTCGGCTTCCAGGTTAACCTCCTGTAGGCTTGCCAGGCGCTGCGCCACCTGCTGGAGAAGCGAACGATCGGTAGCTGTCATGTCCACCAACTCCTTCAGCTGGGCCATCATCACCCGATTAGCTTCTTGCTGGACGGCGGTGGACTGTACCAGCGCTTTCACCATGCCCTCCATGCTCATGCTTGCAACGTGCTGCCCGCGTTCTCCACCACAATGTGATAAAACACTCCGGGATCGCCTTTGCTGGGGTCAAAGGTCACGTGCATTCAGCATGAAACTCAGGCGCAGAGCTGGGATTCGTGTATAACTGACCCTGGGTCAGGTTTATTAACGGTGAAAGCAATGCAAAAGGAAATAAAACATAAAACAAATCCTTGCCTGTCCGGCACTAACTAAAACAATGGACAACCTAACTACCAACTGGCGGGCTTCTCCCGTCCAGCCAAACCACAGTTGCAGTGGGCACTGCTTCCACTCACGTGTGTCTCTCACACAGACAGGCTCTCTGTGTTCCCAGGCTGAGACACTCACACAACCACCTTGCATCCTTTTATATCCACCTCCCATTGTCCATTAGTAAGCAGGTGCGATACTGACCAGACTAGGCCACATAGGAAAGGAATCTGGGCGAGATATACCTGCCCTCATCCACTATTCCCACATGATTCTCACAGTAGTCATAGGAAATGTATGCTTGGACCGAACAGGAGTAGATTCCTTTAAGACCTACGTACGCCGGGCCAGCGCACTACTTTCTGAAACCATGTCTTCATCACTATGAGGTGAAGGAGAAGCCTCCAGATCCCGTACAGCTGCCTGATGTCATCCCTTCTCCCTACGCAGACAACTTGGGAAGATCGGTGTTTCATATGACTAAGGATGACAACAATATAGCCCCGTCAATGGAAAACAAGGAATTCGTCAGGATAATGAACAATGAGTTCCTTAAGGATGAAACTAATCACTGAGTTTTTCCCCTACCCTTCCGAGCTACCAGAGTAAGGCTCCTGAACAATCATGAACAAGCCTTGTCCAGATTCAACTCTCTCCAGTGCACACTAAGCAACAAACCAGAGATGAAAGAGCACATCGTCACCTTTATAGGCAAAATATTCCATAACAACCATGCGGAGCCAGTGCCTCCCTTAAAGGAAAATGAGGAGTGCTGGTACCTACCTTCATTCGGGGTATATCACCTGCAAAAACCTAAGCAAATTAGAGTTGTCTTTGATTCAAGTGCCAAATATCAAGGCATATCTCTCAATGACGTCCTCCTCACGGGTCCTAATCTTACAAACAACCTAGTAGGAGTGTTGATGAGATTCAGGATTAGCCCATTGCCATCACTGCCGACATTGAACAGATGTTCCCCTGCTTCATAGTCAGAGAGGACCACAGGAATTTCCTCAGGTTTCTGTGCTACAAGGACAACGACCCCAGCAAAGAGATGGTAGAGTATCGCATGAGGGTGCACTTATTCGGGAACAGCCCTTCGCCCACCGTGGCAACCTATGGCCTGCGGAGAACCGCACTAGAAGGAGAGTCCGAATATGGAACAGACGCCAGAGACTTTGTAGAGAAAGACTTCTACGTAAATGATGGACTAAAATCTCTGCCCACAGAAGAAGAGGCACTCGACTTACTTAAGAGGACCCAAGGTATGCTGTACCAAACTAAGCTTAGACAAAATTGCTTCAAACTGCCCGGCTGTCATGAGAGCCTTTGGGTCAAGTGACCACGCACCAGGATTTAAGGATATAGACCTGGGACCAGACCGTCCACCCGTGCAGAGAAGCTTAGGCCTGAGGTGATACTTGTCAGCCGACTGTCACGTGGACCCGTCCTGTGTGACGCGACCAGCAGGCCGGTAACTAGAACAACAAGACGCGGCACGTGATACTGTCCTGTGTGACACGGCTAGCAGGCCAGTAACTAAAACAACAAGACAAGGGGTAGGGAAACAGTTACAACGGTGGGCCCTGCGATAGGGAAAGGGGACGTGGAGACCTCCTGCACTCCCCTGAGTCAGTGTCCCTAACGCTCCTAACGTTCCCTATGCCGGTTCCGCACCGGGCGCCAATCAGGAACCTGTCGCCCTAGCACACCCTACACCTATCCCTTGCTAGGGAGCTGGGTGGCGCAGGCACTGGCCCCACCACTGTACTAATACACACTAAGGAAAAACACAAACAGGGAAACACCACTTAGCTTTGGTCTGTTGCACTTGCTCCTGGCAAGAGTCCACCACCAGCATGCAGCTCTCCTCCTGAATCGCTGCCACCAAGCTCTGTCAGAGCTGCTCTCCATCTCCTTCCTCCACCAAGGATGGTTGAAATGAACACTATCACCAACACTGATTGCAACACCTGTGACTCTTTTATAGCAGAGCCAGCAATCACACCTGCATTATAATGATGTGCACTTAACTAAAGAAACCAGAGTGCAATGACGCTCACCACCACCGGGGGGAAACTTAGGACAAATGACACCACAGTGCAATAATCCTAATGGCCACCGGGGGCAAAAACCAACCTTAAGCACAGCTTAGGAAAAAAAAAAAAGGTTACCTGTGCTTTTATCAGTCCTGATCCAGCATGGATCATGACACCGACGCCTTCAGTTTCCAAATCAACTTGTGCAGACAAACCATTCACTGACCGTGGTGTCCTGTCAGTGGTGAACAGCTTATATGATACACTTGGATTCAAAGCACCAATAACCATACAAGGTAAATCCCTTCTGAGACAGCTTTCCGAAACAGTCAAGGACTGGGATGCCCCACTCCCTCCTGATAAGGAACCGAAATGGGAAACCTAGAAGCAGTCTTTGCGTGCCTTGGATGAAATCCACATACCGAGATGCTACACCAGAGACTCACTTGCTGCTAGCACTAAGAAAAAACTCCATGTGTTCTCGGACACATCCACGGAGGCCATTGCAGCTGTTGCCTACCTGAAGGTGACGGGATCCGACAATCGAGATCATGTTGGGTTTGTTTTCGGCAAGGCTAAGTTGGCTCCCAAGACTGACCACACTATTCCCAGGCTTGAACTCTGTGGGACTGTGCTTGCAGTAGAACTTGCAGATTTTATACAGCATGAGCTGAACACCAACATAGATGATGTACAATACTACAGTGACAGTAAGGTCATCTTAGATTACATCTACAACCAAACAAGGCGCTTCTACATGTACATCAGTAACCGCATCGAAAAAATAAGGAGGTCTTTCAAGCCTGAACAATGGCACTATACCCCATCTGAACTTAATCCAGCTGACCATGCCACTAGACCTATGTCTATAAGTTCTTTTGCTAACTCTTCTTGGCTTTCAAGTCCGAAGTTTCTGCTGGAACAGAAGGGAAGTGAACGTGTCCAGGAAGTCTTCAGCATCCAGGATCCGGATGACAATCCAGAAGTCCACTCCGAGGTCAGTGTTCTGGCCAAGAACACTAAACCAACCTCCAGCCTCAGTTGCCAGCGCTTCAAACCCTTCTCCTTTCTTGAATGAAACTCGTCAAGACTATCGCAAGGTTAGTCCACATTGTGAGATCTTATCACAACTCACATGGAGACAATGACTGTCATGGTTGGCACGTCTGCCATAAAACACTCTCTGCTGACAACATTTCTGACTGTGAGTCCCTTATAATACGTTACGTCCTGCAGAGAGTATTCAGTACTGAATGGGAATGCTTGAACCACAAACAACAGATCCCTCTGAAAAGCCCCATTGCCCATTTGAATCCAGTAATGGACAGCTTTGGTTTGCTGAAGGTCGGTGGTCGATTAAATCGAGTCAAGCTAGGGGTTTAAGAGCAATATCCTTGCATCATTCCCAGTAAACATCATATTGCCCAACTACTGATCCAGCACTTTCATGAAAAGACCAAACACCAAGACAGGCAGATTACAGAGGGCATGTTACGGTCTGCAGGGCTTTGGATTATAGGTATGAAAAGACGTGTAGTGGGATCACTACATCGCTGTGTGCAATGTCTCAAAACTAGAGGAAAACAGGTGCATCAACAAATGGCTGACCTGTCCTCTGACAGACTAAGTGCCGAATCGCCTATCACCTACGTTGGCCTAGACGTCTTTGGGCCATAGATGGTATCTGCACGCAGAACTCGAGGCGGTCATGCCCACAGCAAACGTTGGGCCGTACTATTCACTTTCATGAGTGTCCGTGCCGTTCACATAGAGGTGATAGAATCTATGGACACATCCAGCCTGATCAACGCTCTTCGGCAGTTTCTAGCGATAAGAGAACCGGCAAAACAGCTGAGGTCCGACCACGGATGCAACTTCATCGGTGCATGTTGAGAGCTGGATATTGACATGAAGCCAATTCAGGATCAACTGGCAGAAAGAGGTCGCACCTAGATCTTCAATCCTCCGCATAGTTCTCACATGGGAGGTTCCTGGGAAAGGATGATCGGGATCTCACACAACATCTTGAACTCTATTCTTATGGACGTAAACTCTTCAAGACTTACGCATGAGACCTTGGCTACTCTTCTGGCTGAAGTTTCTGCCATAATCAACTCAAGATGTCTTGTCCCAGTGTCAATGGATCCCGAAATGATGACCATTCTTACTCCAGCCACTCTTCTTACTCAAAAGACCGGAAACCCGCTAACAGTCAGTGGATAGTTTACTCACGGAAACTCCTATCAAAAGCAGTGGAAACGCATACAATACCTCGCTGATTACTTCTGGAACCGGAGGAGAAAGGAGTATCTTGTGGTTTTGCAAGGAAGAAGGAAACGGCGACAGAGTAAACCGAACTTGAAAGGAGACGTTGTGTTACTGAAAGAACAACAAGCTAAAAGGATTGACTGGCCTATGGGAATCATTACAAAGACTTTAGTCAAGACGGTAAGGTCCGGAAGGTGGGGCTGAAGGTCCTTAGGGAAGGTGAGCCTAAGACATTTCAGAGGCCAATCCACGAGCTCATATTGGTACTACCGATTGAGGACATTCCGGTAGGATGAACGATGAACAGAACACTGCACTGGTACTTTGCCCATTGGATTGAAGTTGGGTCGGAGGAATGGGAGGATATGACCGCTTACTAAAAACTATAGCACAAATGGACATAGAGGGGAGGTGACTTTTTCCAGCACGGAGCATCGGTTTTGTTGCATTTTATTTCATATTTTCATGATGTGTTTTATTAGTGACTCGCTTGCTCCTTGGTCATCCTCAGGAATCAATGTTTACATACACTGACAGTAAGCAGAGGAAGAGGACTAGGCTAGATCTTATGTATAGCTAAGGCCAGACAGTAGATTGCTAAGGGTAAATGTAAAGCAATGATCCTATCAATCCATTGTTCTACCAGCCCTGGGAACATTGTGTGGATGAAGATAGTAGACCCAGGGGAGCCATCACCACAGGGAGTCTCATATCAGCCTCAGGTGATGGAATATGCTTTGTTCTGTGAACTAAAGAAAATGTTTAAGAGAGAGGGAGAACAAAGGCACATGGGTTGAATCAGGCAGTTGTTGGAGTGACTTCGATGTGACAAGATCTGAGCTGTGATGGATGGCTGGACTATGGAGTTTTGGAGATTGATTGTTGACTGGAGAGGTATCCATGAGCTACAGTCGTGATATCCATCGTCTTAAGAAACATAGGCTGTGACTGCACGCTATATCTGCTGGAGATAGAAAAAAGCTGTGAGCCAACCAAAATTTGGAAGACAGTGGGTATTGCCTGGTACGGAGCCAGTGGAACTACTCAACTCAGATTGGGAACTTGTGGACTGAGGACATTGTATGTTGGCCTTCTATCTGGATTTGTTGTACAACCAGGGATGTATGGAATAAAAATAGTTGCATCGCTAACCTGCCTAGGTGATTTTTATAACCCACAATCTCACATCCTCACAAGGTAGTATGGCCTAGTGTGGCTTCACTTTGGATTATCTCGGGAACTGACTTAAAGAAGTTCATTTATCTTGTTTAAAGTTGTTATTATTGCATTGCATGCATTTTTTGTTTGTTTTCTAGGTCGCTGGACTTTATTTCAAGGACACTAGTATAGTGAAATCCCTTACGGAATTTCAGACGGGGAGTGTGCTATTCCATTCTGCCGGTTTCAAGGGCATTTAAGTTATTCTCTGTAATTTCTTTGACTTATATTTTTCATGCTGTGTATGTTCTTACATTTTTCTCTGCTGCCACCTACTGGCCTTGTGTGTATGGCAGTCTGCAATTATATTACTTCTTATGGGCATGCCTTCCACTTTCGGTTCAGGGGTCAAGTCTTCTTCTTCCTCCTGGCAGCCATTTTAGTTTAGTTTCACTTGCTGTTGTGAGAGAACACCCTTGAAGCGGGCTCAGGAAGGCATCAGTTTTTCATCCTCTTGCTGCTCACACTTGCAGCCATAGTTGGTGCTACATCTTGCTGTACCTTGTTTACACCTGCATTTCTGGAGAAATTACGTATTACCGAACATTCACTGTATGTCCAGATTTCCAAATAAACAAGTCTGGATTGCACAATCCCTGGTATGCATCATCTCTCTGGACACTGAACAGTATTGGTCCTGTCTACTCTACATGGAGGAAACGGAAGGTAGGAATCTCTCACAGCCCCTATTAATCAAACACACCTCCATTTGCCTCATGTGGGGACAGAACAAAGTGGGGGCCTTAGGGATCTGTACTGGGAGCAGTGAGGACTGCTATGATCTGTGCCGGGAGCAGTGGGTCTGCAGGGATCTGTACTGGGAGCAGTAGGGACCACAGTGGTCTGTGCTGGGAGCAGTGGAGACCACGGTGATCTGTGCCGGGAGTGGTGGGGGAACGCGGTGATCTGGAATGAGAGCAGTGGGGACCACATGGATCTATACCGGGAGCAGTGGGGACAGCAAGGATCTGTGCTGGGAGCAGTGGGGACAGCAAGGATCTGTGCTGGGAGCAGTGGGGACAGCAAGGATCTTTGCTGGGAGCAGTGGGGACCGCGGTGATCTGTGCTGGGAGCAGTGGGAACCGCAGAGATCTGTACTTGAAGCAGTGGGGACCACAGGGATCTGTGCCGGGAACAGTAGGGGACTGTGGTGATCTGTGCCGGAAGCAGTGGGGACCGCAGGGATCTGTACCAGGAGCAGTGGGGGACCGTAGAGATCTGTGCAGGGAGCAAAGGGGATCGCAGGGATCTATACTGGGAGCAGTGGGGACCGCAGGGATCTGTACTGGGAGCAGTGGGGACCGCAGGGATCTGGGCCGGGAACAGTGGGGAACTGCGATCTTCTGTGCTGGGAGCAGTGGGGGCCACAGGGATCTGTACTGGGAACAGTAGGGGACTGTGGTGATCTGTGCCGGAAGCAGTGGAGGCCGCAGGGATCTGTACCGGGCGCAGTGGGGACCGCAGGGATCTGTACCAGGAGCAGTGGGGGACCGTAGAGATCTGTGCTGGGAGCAATGGAGATCGCAGGGATCTATACTGGGAGCAGTGGGGACCGCAGGGATCTGTACTGGGAGCAGTGGGGACCGCAGGGATCTGGGCCAGGAACAGTGGGGAACTGCGATCATCTGTGCTGGGAGCAGTGGGGGCCACAGGGATCTGTACTGGGAGCAGTGGGGACTGCAGGGATCTGTGTAGGATATAAAATCTGACCCCAATATTACAACATTACAGAACAATCTGGATAAGACGTCTAATGGGCAAATACTTGTCAGATTAGATTAATGTAGATAAATGTAGAGTAATCAACGAAAACGGAGGAATCCTATAGATGCATGTACATTAGTTGGGAACAGGTTTGGACTGGCCCATCGGTACACTGGTGAAATGCCCGTTTGCCCCAGAGAGAGGAGGAGAATAAAGAAAAAATGTTTAGGGACGTGGGCCCTTTAACAGTGCAGGAGACAGAGACACATGCCTCACGAAGACCTGACCCACTGCTACGACCAGGGCTGGCGGCACCACCTCTTGAACCCAGGAAAGTTCTAGGACCCTGGACGAATGGGGGGAACACCCTATGGGATCCGTGAGTTGGGGGAGCCAAGTACCAGCGTTGGCACCGGAACCCCCCCAAGAATACTCACCTCTCCTTGTTCCCAGCAGCTGCAGTGTCTTCAGCACCCTCTGACTCTGTGACCTACATCATCACAGCGTGCTCAGCCTCTGTCGTGAGCACTGCAGAGTCGGCACAGACGCTGAGTATACCGGCCTTGCGGCGGGAGAGGTGAGGATGTGATTTTTTTTTTTTTTAATATTTATGCATTATATTGGTGCCATTATGTACTTAATGGAGGAGCATTATATAGGGCCCTTTATACTGTATACTGTATGGAGAAGCATTATACTGGGCCCATGATATGCTGTATGGAGGACCATTCTATGGGGCCCATAATATACTGTATGGAGCAGCATTATATGGGGCTCATGATATACTGTATGGAGGAGTATTCTATGGGGCTCATGACACACTGTATGGAGGAGCATTTTATGGGGCCCATAATATACGGTATGGAGGAGAATTCTATGGGGGCTCATGATATACTGTATGGAGGAGCATTATATGGTGCTCATGATATACTGTATGAAGGAGTATTCTATGGGGCTCATGACACACTGTATAGAGGAGCATTTTATGGGGCTCATGAGATTCTGTATGTAAAAGCATTATATGAGGCCCATGATATACTGTATGGAGGAGCATTATATGGGGCTCATGATATACTGTTTGGAGAAGCATTATATGGAGCCCATGATATACTGTATTGAGGAGTATTCTAAAGTGCCCATGATATATTGTATCTAGGAGCATTCTAAAGTGCCCATAATGCACTGTATGGAAAAGCATTATATGAGGCCCATGATATACTGTAGGGAGGAGCATGCTAAAGTGTCCATGATATACTGTATGGAGGAGCATTATATGGGGCCCATAATGTACTGTATGGAGAAGCATTATATGGGGCCCATGATATACTGTATAGAGGAGCATAATATGGGCCCATGATATTCTGTATGGAGGAGTATTCTATGGGGCCTATAATATACTGTATGGAGAAGCATTATATGGAACACATAACATACTATGTGGAGGCGCATTCTATGGGGCCCATGATATACTGTATGGATGGAGGAGCATTTTATGGGGTCCATGATATTTGGGGATGTTTGTTTTCACTTGGAGATCTCTGGTTTCTTTTGGTGTGTGCCTGTTTTTTTTGGGGGGTGCTTGTTTTTTTTTGAGGGTGTGCTTTTTTGGGGGGTGTCGGCTTTCACTTGGCAGTGCCAGCTTTCACTTGAGTGCGCCTTCTTTCACTTGTGGGTGTCTGCTTTCACTTGTGGGTGCCTGCTTTCTCTTGGGGGTGCCTGCTTTCACTTCTGGGTGTCTGCTTTCACTTGGGGGTGTCTGCCTTCTTTTTGGGGTACTGCTTTCTTTTGGGTAGCTGCTTTAACTTGGGGGTGCATGTTTTCTCTTGGGGGTGCCTGCTTTCACTTCTGGGTGTATGCATTCATTTGGGTGTGTATGCTTTCATTTCTCTTTTGGGGTTGTCTGCTTTCACTTGGGAGTGCCTGTTTTCATTTGGGGGTGCCTGCTTTCTTTTGGGGTGCCTGCTTTCTTTTGGGGGTGTCTGCTTTCACTTGTGAGTGTATGCTTTCATTTGGGGGTGCCTGCTTTTTTGGGGGGTGCCTGCTTTCATTTGGGAGTGCCTGCTTTCTTTTGGAGTGCCTGCTTTCTTTTGGAGTGCCTGCTTTCTTTTGGGGATGTCTGCTTTCTTTTGGGGGTGTTTGCTTTCTTTTGGGTCGTATCTCCTTTCACTTGGGCGTGTATGCTTTCCCTTGGGGGTGTCTGTTTTAACTTGGGGGTGTCTGCTTTCTTTTGGGGATGTTTGCTTTCTTTTGGGGATGTCTGCTTTCTTTTGGGGGTGGTTGCTTTCTTTTAGCAGTGACTGCTTTCACTTGAGGATGTTTGCTTTCTTTGCAGGTGCCTGCTTCCTTTTGGGGGTGGTTGCTTTCTTTTAGCAGAGTGTGCTTTCACATGGGGGTGTCTGCTTTCTTTTGGGGATGTCTGCTTTCTTTTGGGGGTGGATGCTTACTTTTAGCGATGTCTGCATTCACTTGTGGATGTTTGCTTTCTTTTGGGGATGTCTGCTTTCTTTTGGGGGTGGTTGCTTTCTTTAAGCAGTGACTGCTTTCACTTGAGGATGTTTGCTTTCTTTGCAGGTGCCTGCTTCCTTTTGGGGGTGGTTGCTTTCTTTTAGCAGAGTGTGCTTTCACATGGGGGTGTCTGCTTTCTTTTGGGGATGTCTGCTTTCTTTTGGGGGTGGATGCTTACTTTTAGCGATGTCTGCATTCACTTGGGGATGTTTGCTTTCTTTTAGGGGTGTCTGCTTTCTTTTGGGGATGTCTGCTTTCACTTGGGGATGTTTGCTTTCTTTTGGGGGTGGTTGCTTTCTATTGGGAGGGTCTGCTTTCTTTTGGGAGGGTCTGCTTTCTTTTGTGGTGTGGGATTCAGCTAGAACACACAAAGACACCGTCCTTCATGGGAGAAAAATAGATGAAATAATGATTCCCACAGGAATGACTGCCCATCTAACGACTCCTCATATTGCAATAAACCAGGGTCTCCCCATCAGTAAGAGTCTCAGGGTCTCCCAATCAAAGTCTCCACATCAGTAAGAGTCTCAGGGTCTCCCCGTCAGTCAGGGTCTCCCAGTCTTCCTCTCGACAGGGCCTCCTCATTTGTTAGCAGCTCAGCGTATCCCCATATTCTATGCTGATGACACACAGATCTACCTGTCTGAACCAGATATCACCTCCGTACTAACCAGAATCCCACAATGTCTGTCCGCTATTTCATCCTTCTTCTCCGCTAGATTTCTAAAACTTAATATGGACAAAAATAATTCATCATCTTTCCACCGTCTTTCTCAACCCCCCCAATGGACCAATCCATTAAAGTAAATGGCTGCTCACTCTTCCCAGTCCCACAAGCTCACTGCCTCGGGGTAATCCTTGACCCTGATTTCTCCTTCAAACCACATATCCAAGCCCTTTCCACTTCCTGCCATATTCAACTCAAAAATATTTCCCTGATCCGTACATTCCTCAACCAAGAATCTGCAAAAAACCTAGTCTATGCCCTCATCATCTCCCAACTTGACTACTGCAACCTCCTGCTCTGTGACCTCCCTTCTAACACTCTCATACCCCGGCCTCTCCCTTCTGTCAATCCTTGCACTGGTTCCCCATTACCTAGAGACTCCAGTTCAAAACCCTAACCATGACATACAAAGCCATCGACAACCTGTTGTCAGGAAAATATGAGTTATTTCCTAAATAACCGAAGTACCCATCAAGAGCTGCCTGTTATCTCACCTTGGTTTGTGAATGACATTGTCACAGTCCAATTCTTGGATCTGTGTCAGATTCAGGATTCCCTCATTTAAACCTTTTTTTTTCCATTCAGGCCTGGGAGCGTAATATGGGTTTTTGCCCCCGGTGGCCATAGGTGTTATTGTATGTTTGGTGTTTTCCCTGCTGATGTGACCACTCCTCCTTTGCTATATAAGGTCACCTGGTCTATCAGCTGGTGTTGGTTATAGTAGGTCCTTTTTGGGTTCCAACCATGGTGAAGGGAGCAGCTGGCTCTGAGGTGTTGAGCCACTGCTCAAACTGGTGTTGAACTCTGCCTGCCCAGTGTCTGCAGCAGAGATAGATGGTGAAGGTAGCAGCTGGCGCTGAGGTATCGAGCCACTGCTGAAACTGGTGCTGAACTCTGCCTGCCCGGTGTCTGCAGCAGAGATAGATGGTGAAGGTAGCAGCTGGCTCTGAGGTGTTGAGCCACTGCTGAAAGTTAATCCGGTGATGAACTCTGCTGCCTGGTGACTGCAGCAGAGAAAGAAAAGTGTTTTGGTGTTTTCCCCTTTTCCCTTCGTGTGTATTAGTGCAGCGGTGGGACCAGTGTCCGCACTATCCAGTTTCCTAGCAAGGGATAGGTGCAGGGATAGTGAGGGATTCAGGTATCCTGCTCGGCGACAGGTGAAGAGCCTGTATAGGGAACGTTAGGAGTGTTCAGGGACACTGCCTCAGGGGAGTGCAGAAGGTCGCCACGTTCCTGTTCCCTATTGCAGGGCCCACCGTTGTAACTGTTTCCCCAGTGTTCCCCTTTTGTCTTGTTGTTTTAGTTACCGACCTGCGGTTCATGTCTCACAAGACAGGTATACGTGACATTGTCTTGTTGTTTCAGTTACCGACCTGCGGGTCGTGTCACACAGGACAGGTACACGTGACAGATTATAACCAACCATTACCATTTTCTCCGGTGAGTCATGATCAATTGCTTCTGGTCCTCGCTGAGGAGAGTGAGGAGCTGCATGGTGTGTTGAAGCAGCAGCAGCAGTTGTCGGGGTCTGGGGCCTCCCCTCTGGCTCAACCAGAGCCCCAATTTGCGGCTTTGGCGAATACGCCCCCTGTAGTCCCTGCCAGGGAGCAGGACTTGCTCATACACGCGGACGCACCCAGGCAGGTGGGAGGAGTTGGTGTCCCCAAGGTGCTGCCTGGTGTTCCCCGAGGTGAGGGGGCGCGTCCCTGTAGTGAGCAGACTGATAATTTGGTCTTCTGGGCTCACGCCGAAACTTCTACACTATCGAAGAAGCCGCCCCCTCCTGGTCATGTGGAGGAAGACGACCAGGGAGAGTATATTTCCTTCTTCCTTCCCTTCCCAATTGCGGCTCTGGCAAATATGCCCCCTGTAGTCCCTGCTAGGGAGCAGGACTTGCTCATACACGTGGACGCACCAAGGCAGGTGGGAGGAGTTGGTGTCCCCGTGGTGCTGCCTGATGTTCCCCGAGGTGTGGGGGCGCGTCCCTGCGGTGAGCAGACTGATTATTTGGTCCGTGGGGCTCACGCAGAAACTTCTATACCATCTAAGAAGCCGCCCCCTCCTGGTCGTGTGGAGGAAGATGGTGACTGCAGCAGAGAAAGATAAGTGTTTTGGTGTTTTCCCCTTTTTCCTTCGTGTGTATTAGTGCAGCGGTGGGACCAGTGTCTGCACTATCCAGTTCCCTAGCAAGTGATAGGTGCAGGGATAGTGAGGGATTCAGGTATCCTGCTCGACGACAGGTGAAGAGCCTGTATAGTGAACATTAGGAGTGTTTAGGGACAATGCCTCAGGGGAGTGCAGGAGGTCTCCACATCCCCATTCCCTATTGCAGGGCCCACCGGTGTAACTGTTTCCCCAGTGTTCCCCTTTTGTCTTGTTGAGTCAGTTACCGACCTGCAGGTTGTGTCTCACAGGACTGGTATACGTGACATTGTCTTGTTGTTTCAGTTACCGACCTGCGGGTTGTGTCACACAGGACAGGTACACGTGACAGACATGCTTCACAAGCGATCCCCACTCGCAGCTCCTCCCCCTCTGCTCTGTGTAATTCTATTCTCTCTTCCCTCCCCATTCCTCCAGCAGCTGGTCATTACCCAGAACAGCTCAGAGCAGATTCTCCCACCACTGATTTAAAACTTCCTTTGTCTATTCAAACTCAACTGTAATAACACACAATTATCATAGAGACAGGAAAAATATTTTTCCAGAATCGGCAGAATTTAGGCTACACACAGCAACGTTTTGCAGTCTGTGCGCTCATCAGAAACCGAGAACACTGTTTCTGCCCCCAGTGACCCGCAGACGTGTCATGTTTGGTCTCAAATGAATGATAATTTCATAAGAGAAAATATAATACTCCTGTCGTCACTCTGTGAGCTTCCCAGCCGGAGATATGACAAGTAGAAGTTTTAATAACTTTTCCAAAAGGGGCGTACATCCTCTATCCCACCCCACCAAGTGAGGTCAGCAAGGGAGGAGCCCCTAAGTTTGTGGGCAAACTATAAAACAGAAACAACCATTTTGAGAGTATTCAGATCCTGGGGGAAGACAGCTAACATCAAAGCTGTGGACTGAATCATTGCCTTTGGGAACCATCCTCCCCTTTATCGACACATCATATCTGTGACTGAGATAGAGTAAAGCCCCCGTCACACATAACGATGTCCCAGCGATCCCACCAACGATCCGACATGGATGGGATCGCTGGGACATCGTTAGGCTGATCGCTGGTGAGCTGTCACATAGCCCCAGCGATCAGGACCAGCGACGCTGGACGCTGGTTTCTAATGTAAATGTCGGGTATCCAGGAGCCACGGCTCCTGGATACCCGCTGTTTACCTTGGAAACCGGCGTACACGCTGGTTTCCAAGGTAAACATCGGGTATCTAGGAGCCACGTGACTTCTGGATACCCGCTGTTTACCTTGGAAACCAGCATGTACGCCGGTTTTCAAGGTAAATAGCGGGTATCCAGGAGCCACGGCTCCTGGATACCCGACGTTTACATTAGAAACCAGCGTCGCTGATCGCTGGTCTCTCGTTGCCACACGCAGCGATGCGTACTGGGCAGCGAGAGACCAGCGATCGAAAAATGGGCCAGGCCGCTCGAGCACGATCAGTGATAACCGGCAGGGGGCAGGTCGCTGATCCCTGTCACACACAGCAATCTCGCTGGCAAGATCGCTGATGTGTCACAAAATCAGCGATCTCGCTAGCGAGATCGCTGTGTGTGACGGGGCCCTAAGTTTCTTCTTTTATTTCCTTTTACTTGCTAACTGTTGTACAGTACATATTGTATTTTGTCTCCTTTTGTAATATCTTTTGTATTTTTGTAAACACTGTCTATATTTTCTGGAGTAAACTTAAAAATTTACTAGCTTCATTTTCCTTGCTCTATGATCAAATCGACACGTACTCTGCGATAAATTATGCTACCTGTGGGTGGGTTCCTGACCCGATATAGGCTTTAGTATCAAACAAGGAACTGGTGTGCAGCAAAGTGTCGTGGTAGAATTGGGAAACCATGGTAGTGACAGATCGGAGGACTATGTGTGTATTTCCTTCCTAGACTTGTGATATACCTATTGCCCTCACTGCAGAGTGCTCGATAGCCAGTATGCGACTGAACTGAGGGTAAGGGGGAGCCAAAGAGCTGCAAGTTTCCAACCGGAACTGAAAGTGTAAACATGAGTTGTGGGGATTCATACATCACCTGACCATATATATAATATATAAATTCCTGATAACTGGAGGCAAAACTTCCCCCAAAATCCCTGACACCTGTGTCCTCCATACATCTGTGACCTAGTCTCCTGGTACTTATCTGCACACAACCTCCGATCCTCACAAGATCTCATTCTCGACTCTCCTATTATTTCCTCTTCCCACAATGGGATACAAGATTTTTCCAGCGCATCCCCCCCTACTATGGAACTCTCTACCCCAACATATCAGACTTTCGCCTACCATGGAAACCTTCAAAAGGAACCTGAAGACCTCCCTCTTCTGACAAGCCTATAACCTACACTAATCATCGCTCCACTATACCACTGCTCGACCAGCTCTGCCCTCACCTACTGTATCCTCACCCAGCCCTTGTAGACTGTCAGCCCTCGCTTGCAGGGTCCTCTCTCCTCCTGTACCAGTCGTGACTTGTATTGTTTAAGATTACTGTACTTGTTTTTTATTATGTATACCCCTTGTCACATGTACAACTCCATGGAATAAATGGCATTATAATAATAAATAATAATAATAATAAACCAATGGTTTCACCTTTGGTTTGAAGGTCATGGTGGGGGGTGTGGGTTCGTGCTGAGCCTTCTGGGTGCCCCAGGGATGGTAGAGCTTGAAGCACTCGTTGCAGAAGCTGGCTCGACACTCGGTGCAGCCTTTACTGGCCTCCTGCTGTGGTGGCTTACAGAACTGGCACATGATGGCGGTGCTGATGTTCACTGTCTGCCTGTACCGCTCTACCACACGCTCCAGGGTCAGGTTTCGGAAAAGATTGCCCAGACCTCTCTCTCCGAGGTCCACATCATGCTGGCAGGAAGGACATGGGAAAAGCACGCTCTGTGTGTGCCCACTGCATCGCTTCCTCCCTGGGTATGTACCAAAACCTGTCGAAGAGATGGCAAATTGACCGAACCTGTCCTGACAGTAACAATGCAGCATGTGGCCCCCACATAGATCTGGAGCGGGCTCAGCCTCCGCAACTGACATGTAGGAAGGCATGAAATATGCCGGGGTTACCTGACTTCATCAGCCGTTCCTGCTTGGGGACCACTCTCCGGCCCTGCCTTGGACTCTGGGTGGAGGGCGAGGATGCTGGGGAGTTGGGCTCAGAGTTGGGGTCACACACATAGCCCCTCTGCAGCAGGATCTCGCTGGCGCACACCTGGCACACATTGTGCTTACACGGCAGGATGACCGGGTGCTTGTACATCTCCTTACACACCGGGCACAAGAGCTCACGCTCCATGTTCTTCATACTGGTCTGTAACAACAGGAAGGAGAAGAGTCGTGTGAAGGGTACCCCACCTCAAATTACATAAGTTGTACATGAAGACTAGCGGATTCCGACTGCCATCCATGGGGTCCCCTGTACCATAATACCAGGAGTCGGACAGTGTGAGGGTTCCTCTCTCACCTCCTCACTGATCACGGTGGAGGCTGTGCAGACTCCAGACTGAACAGTACTGATCATGGCTGGTGACTACAAACAGAACGAGCACATTGTGGCCACCTGACGACATCGTATATTCTACACAGCAGGAGTGCGGATTACATGGGGATGAGGGAGTGTGTGTTTTAGTTTATGTGACACAACACAAAATAGCAAGTATTTGTGAAGTGTAAACAATATGACACAAGGTTTCCTATTTATTGCAAAAATATAAATCTGAGAATTGTGAGGTGAATTAGTATTCAGCCGCCTGTACTCTGGTGCCCCTAAATAAAATCCTGAGTGACTAATCGCCCCCAGAAATCACATAATTAGTACATTGCGTCCTCCTAGATGTGATTTCTTTTCAGTACAACTACAGCTGTTCTGTGAAGACCTCAGAGGTTTCTGTGAGAACATTAGTGGTCAAACAAAATCATGAAAACCAAGGAGCCCACATGTGGTCAGGTATAATGGTGTGTAGCAGAGGAAAGCAGGGTTAGGTTAAAAAAAAAAAAAAAAAAAATAGCCAAAGCTCTGAATATCTCAAGGAGCACTGATCAATCCATCAACCAAAAAGGAAGGCGTATGGCACAACGACAAACCTACCAAGACACAGGGGTCCTCCAAACCTGACATCCCAGGCAAGGAGTGCATTAATTACAAAAGCAGCCAAAAGACCAATGGTTACTGAAGGAGCTGCAGAGATCCACGGATCCTGGGGGAGAATGTGTCTACAGGACACCTATTAGTTGTGTACTCCAAAAATCTGGCCTTTATGGAAGAGGAGCAAGAAGAAAGAAATTTAAAAAAAAAAACATAAAAAGTTGCATGTAGTGGACACAGAGTCTGTGGAAGAAGGGACTTTGGTCAGATGAGACCATAGGAGAACTTTTGGGCTAAATGCAAAAGCCATGTGCAGTGGAAACATAACACTGTACATCACCCTGAAAACACCATCCCCACCATCAGACATGGTGGTGGCAGCATCATTCTGTGGGGAGGCTTTTCCTCAGAAGCAGGTCAGAGTTAATGGGAAATGGATGGACCAAAATATAGGGCAATCCTGGAGGAAAACCTGCTAAACGCTGCAGAAGACTTGAGACTCGGGAGTAGATTCACCTTCCAACAGGACAAGGACCCTCAGCACCCTGCCAGAGCTACAATGAAGGATTTAGATCAGAGCATATTCATGTGCGAGAAAGGTTCAGTCACCGTCCAGAACCAAATCCCAGAGAACCTGTGACAAGATGTGAAAATTGCTGATCACAGACGTCCCCATCCAGCCTCACTGAAAGAGAGCAAGGGGGCAAAGAAGAAGGGGCAACATGTCACCTCTAAATGTACAAAGCTGGAGAGACAGACCCCAAAGACCGCAGTGAAAGCTGGAGAGACAGACCCCAAAATACTGCAGCAGAAAGTGCAGAGAAACTTGATCCTACAAAATAGTGATAGAAAAGCTGAATACAAATGCACAATGTCAGAATTGTCAAGACACTGTATATATACACACACCTGTGCTGTGTATGATGGAGGTGTAGATATATATACACACCTGTCCTGAGTATGATGGAGGTGTAGATATATATACACACCTGTGCTGTCTATAATGGAGGTGTAGATATATATACACACCTGTCCTGTGTATGATGGAGGTGTAGATATATATACACACCTGTCATGTGTATGATGGAGGTGTATATATATACACACACCTGTGCTGTCTATAATGGAGGTGTAGATATATATACACACCTGTGCTGTGTATGATGGAGGTGTAGATATATATACACACCTGCGCTGTCTATAATGGAGGTGTAGATATATATACACACCTGTGCTGCGTATGATGGAGGTGTAGATATATATACACACCTGTGCTGTGTATGATGGAGGTGTAGATATATATACACACCTGTGCTGTGTATGATGGAGGTGTAGATATATATACACACCTGTGCTGTGTATGATGGAGGTGTAGATATATATACACACCTGTGCTGTCTATAATGGAGGTGTAGATATATATACACACCTGTGCTGTGTATGATGGAGGTGTAGATATATATACACACCTGTGCTGTGTATGATGGAGGTGTAGATATATATACACACCTGTCATGTGTATGATGGAGGTGTATATATATACACACACCTGTGCTGTCTATAATGGAGGTGTAGATATATATACACACCTGTGCTGTGTATGATGGAGGTGTAGATATATATACACACCTGTGCTGTCTATAATGGAGGTGTAGATATATATACACACCTGTGCTGTGTATGATGGAGGTGTAGATATATATACACACCTGTGCTGTGTATGATGGAGGTGTAGATATATATACACACCTGTGCTGTGTATGATGGAGGTGTAGATATATATACACACCTGTGCTGTGTATGATGGAGGTGTAGATATATATACACACCTGTGCTGTGTATGATGGAGGTGTAGATATATATACACACCTGTGCTGTGTATGATGGAGGTGTAGATATATATACACACCTGTGCTGTGTATAATGGAGGTGTAGATATATATATATACACACCTGTGCTGTGTATGATGGAGGTGTAGATATATATACACACCTGTGCTGTGTATAATGGAGGTGTAGATATATATATACACACCTGTGCTGTGTATGATGGAGGTGTAGATATATATACACACCTGTGCTGTGTATGATGGAGGTGTAGATATATATATACACACCTGTGCTGTGTATGATGGAGGTGTAGATATATATACACACCTGTGCTGTCTATAATGGAGGTGTAGATATATATACACACCTGTGCTGTGTATAATGGAGGTGTAGATATATATATATACACACCTGTGCTGTGTATCATGGAGGTGTAGATATATATACACACCTGTGCTGTGTATGATGGAGGTGTAGATATATATACACACCTGTGCTGTGTATGATGGAGGTGTAGATATATATACACACCTGTGCTGTGTATAATGGAGGTGTAGATATATATATACACACCTGTGCTGTGTATAATGGAGGTGTAGATATATATACACACCTGTGCTGTGTATAATGGAGGTGTAGATATATATACACACCTGTGCTGTGTATAATGGAGGTGTAGATATATATATATATATATATACACACCTGTGCTGTGTATGATGGAGGTGTAGATATATATACACACCTGTGCTGTGTATAATGGAGGTGTAGATATATATATACACACCTGTGCTGTGTATGATGGAGGTGTAGATATATATACACACCTGTGCTGTCTATAATGGAGGTGTAGATATATATACACACCTGTGCTGTGTATAATGGAGGTGTAGATATATATATATACACACCTGTGCTGTGTATGATGGAGGTGTAGATATATATACACACCTGTGCTGTGTATGATGGAGGTGTAGATATATATACACACCTGTGCTGTGTATGATGGAGGTGTAGATATATATACACACCTGTGCTGTGTATAATGGAGGTGTAGATATATATACACACCTGTGCTGTGTATAATGGAGGTGTAGATATATATACACACCTGTGCTGTGTATAATGGAGGTGTAGATATATATATACACACCTGTGCTGTGTATAATGGAGGTGTAGATATATATACACACCTGTGCTGTGTATAATGGAGGTGTAGATATATATACACACCTGTGCTGTGTATAATGGAGGTGTAGATATATATAAAGTAAAATAAATCTTTTGCACTCAACTTGAAAGAAAGGATGATTTTTTTATTAGCAGTCACAGGTAAACATTTCGGTCATTACATCAGACTTTTCACAATACACCAGCTGCTTTTGAGATCGAAATCAAGGACTGGGCCATGGAACTAGCGGCGGACACCGTGTTCTGATATGGCAGGAGATACCGTAATCCACCACCGATAAAAAGCTGTGCCCAGCCCCTTGGTCTTGTTCCCTGACACAGTGTCATAGGATACCAGTAGCTGCAAACCTAATAGACCACAGATGTGATTAATGAGCCTTTTGCGATACATTGATGATAAAACGCTGTGCCCAGTCCTTTGGTTTCGATCCCTGGCACATACAGTGCCACAGGACTTCAGAAGTGACGCACACGTATCTGATACACACTATTTGACATGTACATTTAAGTCCTCCTGGACCACAGGTTTACACTGGGACCTCACATTTTCAAATCTCAAGGAGTCCAAATTCCCGAGTATCTCCTATGTGATGTTCACACAGACATCTCAAAAGCAGCTGGTGTATTGAGAAAGGTCTGATGTAATGACCGAAACGTTTACCTGTGACTGCTAATAAAAAAATCATCCTTTCTTTCAAGTTGAGTGCCAAAGATTTATTTTACTATTACTCTGGTGTGGGATCCTTCTTTGAGCACCTTCACAGCTGTGCCACGCTATACATTTATATACTGTAGATATATATACACACCTGTGCTGTGTATGATGGAGGTGTATATATATACACAGGGCTGTGGAGTCGGAGTCGTGGAGTCGGAGTCGGTGCTCATTTTGGTGGAGTCGGAGTTGGAGTCGGTATAAAATGGACCGACTCCGACTCCTAAAATATATAATAAATTGGGTACAGTAATTCAATGCAGGATGTGCTGAATATTTTTTCATAGGAATTTGGGAAAGTTATGAAATGTCCTATAAATGACTGTTCTATTCCTGATCTAAGGCTACATTCACACACAGCGTTTTTCCTGTGTTTTTTGAGGATACTTTTTTCAGCTGCAAAAGCTGATCATCTTTTTAAAAAACCGCATCACCTGAAAGGTTTTTGAGCTCATAGATAATGTTTTCAATAGCAAAAGCAGATTAGAAATCTGCTCTATCTATCCATATCGTATCTGTACCAAAAAGAATGAAAACCGGGTAGTACACCAATATATATTCTGTTCTGTCTAAATATCTTGATTATGGGATCATAAAAATGATTAAATGTCTGAGGTTCACATTGTACTACAATAAATTTTTCACTTAAATATAAGCAATATGTGTGGGAGTCGGAGTCGGAGTCGTGGAGTCGGAGTCGGAGTTGGAGTCGGAGTCGGTGTAAGGGAAATTGAGGAGTCGGAGTCGGAGTCGCAGGTTTGGCTTACTGACTCCACAGCCCTGTATATACACACACCTGTGCTGTGTATAATGGAGGTGTAGATATATATACACACCTGTGCTGTGTATGATGGAGGTGCAGAAATATATGCACACCTGTGCTGTGTATAATGGAGGTGTAGATATATATACACACCTGTCCTGTGTATAATGGAGTTGTAGATATATATACACACACCTATGCTGTGTATAATGGGTAGAAATATATACACACCTGTGCTGTGTATAATGGAGGTGTAGATATATATACACACACCTATGCTGTGTATAATGGGTAGAAATATATACACACCTGTGCTGTGTATGATGGAGGTGTAGATATATATACACACCTGTGCTGTGTATAATGGAGGTGTAGATATATATACACACCTGTGCTGTGTATAATGGAGGTGTAGATATATATATATAAATATACACCTGTCCTGTGTATGATGGAGGTGCAGAAATATATGCACACCTGTGCTGTGTATAATGGAGGTGTAGATATATATACACACCTGTGCTGTGTATAATGGAGGTGTAGATATATATATATAAATATACACCTGTCCTGTGTATGATGGAGGTGCAGAAATATATGCACACCTGTGCTGTGTATAATGGAGGTGTAGATATATATACACACCTGTGCTGTGTATAATGGAGGTGTAGATATATATATATAAATATACACCTGTCCTGTGTATGATGGAGGTGCAGAAATATATGCACACCTGTGCTGTGTATAATGGAGGTGTAGATATATATAAATACACCTGTCCTGTGTATGATGGAGGTGCAGAAATATATGCACACCTGTGCTGTGTATAATGGAGGTGTAGATATATATAAATACACCTGTCCTGTGTATGATGGAGGTGCAGAAATATATGCACACCTGTGCTGTGTATAATGGAGGTGTAGATATATATACACACACCTATGCTGTGTATAATGGGTAGAAATATATACACACCTGTGCTGTGTATAATGGAGGTGTAGATATATATAAATACACCTGTCCTGTGTATGATGGAGGTGCAGAAATATATGCACACCTGTCCTGTGTATGATGGAGGTGCAGAAATATATGCACACCTGTGCTGTGTATAATGGAGGTGTAGATATATATACACACACCTATGCTGTGTATAATGGGTAGAAATATATACACACCTGTGCTGTGTATAATGGAGGTGTAGATATATATACACACCTGTGCTGTGTATGATGGAGGTGTAGATATATATACACACCTGTCCTGTGTATAATGGAGGTGTAGATATATATAAATACACCTGTCCTGTGTATGATGGAGGTGCAGAAATATATGCACACCTGTGCTGTGTATAATGGAGGTGTAGATATATACACACACCTATGCTGTGTATAATGGGTAGAAATATATACACACCTGTGCTGTGTATGATGGAGGTGTAGATATATATACACACCTGTGCTGTGTATAATGGAGGTGTAGATATATATACACACCTGTGCTGTGTATGATGGAGGTGCAGAAATATATGCACACCTGTGCTGTGTATAATGGAGGTGTAGATATATATACACACCTGTGCTGTGTATAATGGAGGTGTAGATATATATATATAAATATACACCTGTCCTGTGTATGATGGAGGTGCAGAAATATATGCACACCTGTGCTGTGTATAATGGAGGTGTAGATATATATACACACCTGTGCTGTGTATAATGGAGGTGTAGATATATATATATAAATATACACCTGTCCTGTGTATGATGGAGGTGCAGAAATATATGCACACCTGTGCTGTGTATAATGGAGGTGTAGATATATATACACACCTGTGCTGTGTATAATGGAGGTGTAGATATATATATATAAATATACACCTGTCCTGTGTATGATGGAGGTGCAGAAATATATGCACACCTGTGCTGTGTATAATGGAGGTGTAGATATATATAAATACACCTGTCCTGTGTATGATGGAGGTGCAGAAATATATGCACACCTGTGCTGTGTATAATGGAGGTGTAGATATATATAAATACACCTGTCCTGTGTATGATGGAGGTGCAGAAATATATGCACACCTGTGCTGTGTAT
>NW_027361856.1:3790000-3797500 GCF_039654945.1 Dendrobates tinctorius | reverse complement strand
GAGTGAGAGTGTGTGCGAGTGTGTGAGAGTGTGTGCGAGTGAGAGTGTGTGCGAGTGAGAGTGTGTGCGAGTGAGAGTGTGTGCGAGTGAGAGTGTGTGCGAGTGAGAGTGTGTGCGAGTGAGAGTGTGTGCGAGTGAGAGTGTGTGCGAGTGAGAGTGTGTGCGAGTGAGAGTGTGAGAGTGTGTGCGAGTGAGAGTGTGAGCGAGTGTGTGCGTGAGAGTGTGTGCGAGTGTGTGCGTGAGAGTGAGAGTGTGTTATGATTGAGTCACCGTAGGAGGCAAAAACAGAAATGCTAGCTAAGTCCAGAAAACCAGAGCAGTTGGCAGCTATCGGATTGCAGACCCCTGATCCTATCACAACAACAGTAGCCGTGGGGGGTTCCTACGATGCCCTAGACCCCTCGATCACAGCCGGAGAATTAAATAGGCCTACAGAAAGAAAGGGGAAATCTAAACTGCCCCAGAGCAGACCCCAAAGCAATAGGCAGCCCCCAACATATAATGACGGTGAAGCAAGATGAAAACACTAACACAGACAGAAAGATAGGGCCCCGTCTTTGCTCAGTCTATCTACCTAGATAGGAAAGGACAGGAAGGCTGCTGTCTGCAATCTGTGAAAAACCCTATGAAAATAAGAGCCAACAGACTGACAGTGAAAAAGGCCCTGAAGACGCTAGGCTTCAAAAAAGCTATGTCAGTACTCAGGAATATTCTGAAGACAGAGCAACAGGCAAAAGGAGATTCAGCTCACCCCAGCAGGGAATGGCAGAATCCAGAAAAGCAAGGAAAACAAAAACAAAACATAAATGCAAACAGGCAAAGCAGAAAACTTAGCTTTAGGGAAGCAGGAATCAGACTGGTGTCCTAGAAGTCCACAGAGAAATCACCCGCAGGGCAGAAGGGCGTCGGCAGCCTTATATCCAGTCAGTGACTCCACTCAGCCAGTCATCCTCATTAGTCTCAGGTGCCTGATAATCAGGCTCATCACCTTCCTTTACCAGAATAGGGAGTTCACCAGACCTCAGTGACGAAGGGGAAAATGAACTCACAACAGTACCTCCCCCTTGAGGAGGGGTCACCGAACCCTCAACCACGCCACCAGGGCGATCAGGGTGAGCCCGATGAAAGGCACGCACCAATCTTTTGGCATGAATATCAGAGGCAGAGACCCAGGAATTATCCTCCTGACCATAACCCTTCCACTTAACCAAATACTGGAGTCTCCGTCTAGCCAGACGGGAATCCAGTATTTTCTCTACCTCATATTCCATGTTACCTTCAACCAACACAGGGTCCAGAGGTGCCACCCCAGGAACAACTGGCTGAACAAACCTCTTCAACAAGGACTTATGGAACACATTATGGATTTTAAATGTGACAGGAAGAGCCAAACGAAAACAGACCGGATTAATAATCTCCAAAATCTTGTAAGGTCCAATAAATCTAGGCTTAAACTTAGGAGAAGCCACCTTCATAGCAATATTTTTTGATGATAACCACACCATATCACCAATCTTAAACTGGGGACCAATGGTCCTATGTCAATTGGAAAACCGCTGGGCCTTTTCCTGGGAGAGAGATAACTTACCCACCACTTGGTCCCAGATCTGGTGCATTCTCTCCACCACAGTGTCAACACCTGGGCAGGCAGAAGGCTCCACCTGCCCTGAAGAAAATCGAGGATGAAACCCAAAGTTACAAAAAAAAGGCGACATCAAAGTGGCAGAACTAGCTCTATAATTTAAAGCAAATTCGGCCAAGGGCAAAAATGAAACCCAATCATCCTGATCAGCGGAAATAAAACATCTCAAATACGACTCCAAGGTCTGGTTTGTTCTCTCTGTCTGCCCATTGGTCTGAGGGTGAAAAGCAGAGGAGAAGGACAACTGAATTCCCAGCTTGGAACAGAAAGTCCTCCAAAATCTAGACACAAACTGAACTCCTCTGTCAGTTACAATGTTCTCAGGAATCCCGTGCAAGCGAACCACCTGTTGCAAAAACAGGGGCACCAACTCAGAGGAAGATGGCAACTTAGGGAGTGGTACAAGATGAACCATCTTAGAGAACCTATCACAAATCACCCAAATAACAGTCATTCTTTGAGAGACCGGCATATCAGAGATGAAATCCATTGAAATATGGGTCCATGGCCTCCTGGGGACCGGCAAAGGCATCAACAACCCACTAGAGCGAGAACAAGATTTAGACCGGGAGCAAGTCCCACAGGACTGCACAAAATTCCTGACATCATGAGACAAGGTGGGCCACCAAAAAGAGCGACTCACAAGATCTCTAGTACCAAAAATACCTGGATGACCAGCCAATGCAGAGCAATGAACTTCAGACATCACTCTCTTCTTCCACTGGTCAGGAACATACAACTTTCCACTGGGACAACGCTCAGGTTTGTCCTCCTGGAACTCTTGCAGAGCAAGTCTCAAATCGGGCGAGATGGCAGAAAGAACTACCCCTTCGCCTAAGATGGTAGCAGGCTTGGTCACCACAGGAGAATCAGCAAAGAAACTCCTAGAGAGGGCGTCTGCCTTGACATTCTTAGTTCCAGGAAGAAAAGAGACCACAAAATCAAAACGTGTAAAAAACAAGGCCCACCTAGCCTGTCTAGGGTTCAAGCGTTTAGCCGACTCTAGGTAAATCAAATTCTTGTGGTCAGTGAGGACCACAACCTGATGTTTAGCTCCCTCCAACCAATGTCTCCACTCCTCAAATGCCCATTTCATGGCCAACAGTTCCCGATTCCCCACATCATAGTTACGTTCAGATGGAGAGAACTTTCGGGAAAATAAAGCACAGGGATTCATTTTAGATGTTACAGGATCCTTTTGGGACAAAACAGCTCCTGCACCAATCTCAGAAGCATTCACCTCTACCTGGAACGGGAGTAAGACATCAGGTTGCCGCAAAATCGGGGCGGAGGTAAATCTTCGCTTCAGCTCCTGAAAGGAAGCAACAGCCTCCGGAGATCAATTCAACACATCAGCACCCTTCTTAGTCAGATCAGTCAATGGCTTGGCAATACTAGAAAATTTTGCTATAAATTTCCGATAAAAATTAGCAAAACCCAAAAACTTCGGGAGGGCCTTCAAAGAAGTGGGCTGAACCCAATCATAAATGGCCTGTACCTTGGCCGGGTCCATTTCAATAGTTGACGGAGACAAAATAAATCCCAAAAATGAAATCCTCTGTACTCCAAAAAGGCACT
The DNA here is from genome assembly GCF_039654945.1 of Dendrobates tinctorius. Classification (NCBI taxonomy): domain Eukaryota; kingdom Metazoa; phylum Chordata; class Amphibia; order Anura; family Dendrobatidae; genus Dendrobates; species Dendrobates tinctorius. The sequence goes on along the minus strand of NW_027361856.1, from coordinate 3,794,280 downwards.
TCGATCCTTTGACATACAGGGAATTCTCCCTCAAGATCCGAAACACAGTCCGAATATGTTCCACATGAGAATCCCAATCCTTGGAGAAGATCAAAATATCATCCAGGTAAATTTTTGATTATCTATCGACAAAGTCTCGGAAAATATCGTTCATGAAGCACTGGAAGACAGAAGGGGCATTAGTGAGCCCAAAAGGCATCACCAGGTACTCAAAATGTCCCTCCGGAGTATTAAACGCCGTCTTCCATTCATCCCCTTGCTTAATGCGGATAAGATTATTCGCCCCCCTGAGGTCAAGCTTGGTAATCCAGCACGCACCTCTAACTCTAGAGAATAGATCCGAAATCAGGGGTAACGGATACTGATATTTAATAGTAATTTTATTGAGGGCACGATAATCAATACAAGGCCTTAAAGAACCATCAGTTTTGGCCACAAAAAGAAAAACCCGGCACCTAAGGGTGAAGAGGATGGTCTAATATGACCCTTCTCCAACGCCTCCTTAATATAGGACCGCATAGCCTCGTGCTCGGGTACAGATAAATTGAAGAGCCGACCCTTGGGAAATTTACACCCCGGGCTTAGTTCAATTGCACAGTCATAACTCCTATGAGGAGGCAAGGACGCAGACTCATTCTCACTAAATACATCATAAAAGTCCGCCAAATAGTCAGGAACATCATGCGACTGAGGAGAGGTGGAAAAAACCGGAGCCTCACTAAAGGCACACCGACAACCCCAACTTACCACAGACACAGACTTCCAATCCAAAACTGGATTATGAATTTGCAACCAGGGAAACCCCAGAACAACGGCATCATGCAGACCATGCAACACCAAAAATCTGCAATTTTCTTGATGGTCTGAGGCGACCCGCATGACCACCTGGGTCCAAAACTGAGCTTTATTTTTAGCCAAAGGAGTAGCATCAATCCCCCTCAAAGGGATAGGCGTCTGCAGGGGTGTCATCGGAAATCCACAACGTTTAGCAAAATCCAAGACCATTAGGTTTAGCGCTTCTCCTGAATCCACAAAAGCCTTGGCGGAAAATGTGGACAGGAAGCAGATCAGAGTAATTGCCAGAAGAAACTTAGGTTGAACACCACCCACAGAAAACGTGTGTGCAATGCGTTTCTCTCGTTTAGGACAAACAGAAATAATATGCGAGGCATCTCCACAGAAAAAACACAGCTTATTACGCCTTCTGAACTCCTGACGTTGCGCCTTAGACAAAACTCTATCACATTGCATAGGTTCAGACGTCTGTTCAACCGGTGGCAACACCTCTCACGCAATCCTGCGTTCACGTAAACGCCGATCAACCTGAATGGCTAATGACATAGAATCGTCCAGACCAGAGGGAACAGGAAATCCCACCATAGTATCTTTTACGGCTTCTGACAACCCCTTCCGAAAGAGAGCAGCCAAGGCATTATCATTCCAGGTAGTAAGGACCGCCAACTTTCAGAACTTTTGACAGTACAACTCTGCAGAATCTCGACCCTGGTTTAATGCCAACAGGGTCTTTTCAGCCTGATCAATAGCATTAGGTTCGTCATACAACAACCCCAAAGCTTGAAAGAATGCGTTCACATTAGTCAGAATAGGATCATCTGGTTTAAAAAAAAACCGCCCAATCCTGGGGATCGCCACGCAGCAAAGAGATGACAATTTTAACCTGCTGCGCGGAGCTCCCTGACGAGTTAGGCTTCAAGGCAAAAAATAATTTACAATTATTTTTGAAACGCAAAAATTTAGATCGATCCCCAAAAAATACATCAGGTGTAGGGATCTTTGGTTCAACAGCATGCGAACGAGCAAGGTAGGCGGAAATTCCCCGCACTTCTGCAGCGAGCTGCTCCACACGATCAGACAATTGCTTTATCTCCATTGAGAGAAAAAAAAATTCCCCCTACGGCCTCAGAGATATAGAGGAAAGAATATACACACACCTTTTTTTATTTATTTATTTTTTTTTTAACACAATTCTTTCCTGCTATTGAGTACCCTAGGATCTGCGGTATGGCGGGTGATTCTGTTATGATTGAGTCACCGTAGGAGGCAAAAACAGAAATGCTAGCTAAGTCCAGAAAACCAGAGCAGTTGGCAGCTATCGGATTGCAGACCCCTGATCCTATCACAACAACTAACAGTAGCCGTGGGGGGTTCCTACGATGCCCTAGACCCCTCGATCACAGCCGGAGAATTAAATAGGCCTACAGAAAGAAAGGGGAAATCTAAACTGCCCCAGAGCAGACCCCAAAGCAATAGGCAGCCCCCAACATATAATGACAGTGAAACAAGATGAAAACACTAAGACAGAAAGATAGACTGAGCAAAGACGGGGCCCAAACTACCTAGATAGGAAAAGGACAGGAAGGCTGCTGTCTGCAATCCGTGAAAAACCCTAAGAAAATAAGAGCCAACAGACTGACAGTGAAAAAGGCCCTGAAGACGCTAGGCTTCAAAAAAGCTATGTCAGTACTCAGGAATATTCTGAAGACAGAGCAACAGGAGATTCAGCTCACCCCAGCAGGGAATGGCAGAATCCAGAAAAGCAAGGAAAACAAAAACAAAACATAAATGCAAACAGGCAAAGCAGAAAACTTAGCTTTAGGGAAGCAGGAATCAGACTGGTGTCCTAGAAGTCCACAGAGAAATCACCCGCAGGGCAGAAGGGCGTCGGCAGCCTTATATCCAGTCAGTGACTCCACTCAGCCAGTCATCCTCATTAGTCTCAGGTGCCTGATAATCAGGCTCATCACCTTCCTTTACCAGAATAGGGAGTTCACCAGACCTCAGTGACGAAGGGGAAAATGAACTCACAAGAGTGTGTGCGAGTGAGAGTGCGCGTGTGTGAGAGTGCGCGTATGAGTGAGAGTGCGCGTGTGAGTGAGAGTGCGCGTGTGAGTGAGAGTGCGCGTGTGAGTATGAATGAGTGTGTGTGTGTGTGAGAGTGTGTGTGAGTGAGTATGAGTGAGAGAGAGTGTGTGTGAGTGAGAGAGAGTGTGTGTGTGAGTGAGAGAGAGTGTGTGTGTGAGTGAGAGAGAGTGTGTGTGTGAGTGAGAGAGAGTGTGTGTGTGAGTGAGAGAGAGTGTGTGTGTGAGTGAGAGAGAGTGTGTGTGTGAGTGAGAGAGAGTGTGTGTGTGAGTGAGAGAGAGTGTGTGTGTGAGTGAGAGAGAGTGTGTGTGTGTGTGAGTGAGAGTGTGTGTGTGTGTGAGTGAGAGTGTGTGTGTGTGTGAGTGAGAGTGTGTGTGTGTGTGAGTGAGAGTGTGTGTGTGTGAGTGAGAGAGAGTGTGTGTGAGTGAGAGAGAGTGTGTGTGTGTGAGTGAGAGAGTGTGTGTGTGTGTGAGTGAGAGAGTGTGTGTGTGAGTGAGAGAGAGTGTGTGTGTGTGAGAGAGAGTGTGTGTGTGTGAGAGAGAGTGTGTGTGTGAGTGAGAGAGAGTGTGTGTGTGAGTGAGAGAGAGTGTGTGTGTGTGTGTGAGAGAGAGTGTGTGTGTGTGTGTGAGAGAGAGTGTGTGTGTGAGTGAGAGTGTGTGTGTGAGTGAGAGTGTGTGTGTGAGTGAGAGTGTGTGTGTGAGTGAGAGAGAGTGTGTGAGTGAGAGAGAGTGTGTGAGTGAGAGAGAGTGTGTGAGTGAGAGAGTGTGTGTGTGAGTGAGAGAGTGTGTGTGTGAGTGAGAGAGTGTGTGTGAGAGTGAGAGAGTGTGTGTGAGAGTGAGAGAGTGTGTGTGAGAGTGTGTGTGTGTGTAGGAGTGTGTGTGTGTGTATGAGTGTGTGTATAAGGGTGAGAGAGTGGGTGAGAGAGAAAGTGGGTGAGAGAGAGAGAGTGGGTGAGAGAGAGAGAGTGGGTGAGAGAGAGAGAGTGGGTGAGAGAGAGAGAGAGTGGGTGAGAGAGAGAGAGAGAGTGTGTGAATATAGAAGCTTAGTGAGTTTCTGGGATCCAGACAGACTCTTAAAAGTTGACCAGTGATTTCTCATTTTTACAACATTTGTACCAAAAATAAATGGAAAAAAGGAATATATTTGAAAAACTTGTGAACAACCTCACAGCAAGGAAGGCGTCAAAATAGGCATATCGCAGGGCTTTTGTATGGTCTATATTTTGGAATAGTTTGGATTCCTTTGTTCACTGGGACAAGTGTGTACCGTAATTTAAATAATTTGCTATTAAAGAAAGAAATTTTAAGGGGATACCGTATTTTTCGGACTATAAGACGCACCGGACCATAAGATGCACCCCAAATTTTCAGAAGAAAAATAGGGAAAAAAATTAATGCGTC